>NC_136266.1:52328187-52350687 GCF_964187855.1 Myxine glutinosa | reverse complement strand
AGGCTACACGCCCAGCCATTTCCACAACACTAATGCACCCATCCACAATACCATTCTGCAACCGCACCACAAATGCCAATATCCAACCACAATTTACCTATACCCTCTACCTAACACTTACACTACCCGCCCCGGGTACTCGTGAAAGGGGTCCACTCTTCCCCCATCCACACCTTCGCACCATGCACACCACTCCGTACCACTTACTCCAACTCTCTCCACACACCTGTACTTGCACACCTGTGCTCTCATACCTGGTGCCACCTGCACCCTTCTCTCCCCAAGCGCATTCGCGCTGATCCACAACACTCACTACTCACACACTGCTCCACACACCTGTCCAGTTGCACACCTGTGCAATCACACCTGTTCAATTCTCACTCACACGGCATCATCTCAGCTAACTACTCCCTTCTGAAACTTGCGCTTCCCAGTCGTCCCTTTAAACTATTGCGCTCCCTCGTCATTATCATCCACACTAATCTACCTGCGTCCCCACTACAGGTATCAGTCACTAACTAAACTTAACGTTACCTAACGTCATCTTCGCTAGATCCCTATCAATATAACCTAACCCACCCGGGCTAGTTTTCACTGCCATACACCCCATAAGCTAGTGCGCATTTGCCCCACTTTGTGAGGGATGACAGAGATGCCATCCCACCACATCAGGCATCTCCCACTACCAATTTGGCACATCAAATTTCAACAAATCAAAAATTTGCCAATCACTACCGATCATCTGCCAATCACTACTGCCAATCCTTTGCCAATCATCAAATTTTGTTTTTCTCTAATTTTGGGGCCAAAACACTAACCTCATCACACAGTCTACTCACTAATGCCTCTCGGTGCGCCAATTCCTGTCCAAAGCCCGGCTTCGTAAAGCCGAGCAATGAATGCGGGTTGTTTGGTGCCAGCGGCTGGATACGTCCCGCATTCGGTGCAGGGAAGGAGGTTTACCCGGGCCGAGATCCCACGCACCATCTCGGCGTGGAGCCATCCAATGTCCCGATCTCGACCTGCCGGCACGTCTCAACAAAACGTGGTCGCCATGACGACCCTTCCTATCCAGCTGCCCGCTCCACCTAGTGGAGCCTGGACGCGGCCGTTCCACGCGAGGCCCGGCACGCACCGAGGGCCCGATTCGGCTATAAGTCGTTCTACCCGCTGCTCCGTTTAACGCCGATGCTTCACCTGCATGCTTACACCCCGCAGCCCGTTCCTTGCTCACACATCCAGCCGTTTCCATGCTCCTCGTACCTTTCCTTACACACCTCGGTACTCTCATTCCACTCACAGCCTTGGTCACACACCTGACCACCGAACACTTTGGCACACATTCGTTGGTCGCACACCTCACCAACACACCTCTTCGCGCCACCTCCTCGGTCACGTCCTCTGTGACAACCACAGGTGTGCTCTCATTCGCACACCCAACCACGTGCCTCACTACCAATTCCAGCGTGCATTCCCACTCACGCTCTACCATTCCAGGTGTGCATCCTTTCTCACCTGTCACAACCAACTCACGCTCCTTGTCACTCTCACTACTCTCACCTCCATTCTTGACAGCGCACTCACCCTTACTCTTGACAGCGCACTCTTTCCTCATGCACCTGTCCGTCAAACACCTTTCTCGCGCACACTCTCCCGTCACACCCTCTGTAACACTCACCACACCACGCTTCCATGTGCTCCCTCGCACACGTGCTACGACCGACTCACTCTCGCCAGCACCCTCACTCTTTGGCACGCACTTTTTCCTCACACACCCCAGAGTCGGACTTTCTCGCACACCTCCTTTTTCGCACACCAGACCTGTCGCACACTTCACCAACGGCCTCTCACGAACACCCGGGTCTATCTAGACCCCCAAGCTTATTAAATCCCCTGGCGCATCATACGCACGACCATATTGGTCACCACTTACACCAGGTCCTCTTCCTCTTCGCTTCTCCTCCATCACCTGCGAATCCCTCATCCGGTTAATGAGCACATCATCACGATCCGAACACAGACTTTGGACCAATTCTTTTACTTCCTCCTTTATCTCTTTCTTATCCTCTCTCCGTCGCTTCTTAATTTCGCTCACCCCTTCCTCCACTTCTTCTAATTTCTGCTTCACCTCCTTTATTCCCCGGTACGTCTCCTCAAGCTCGTCCTCTAAGGCTACCTTGACCGTTTCCAGGTGCGTCCTCACCTGCCGGTCCTTCGTCTCCATTACCTCTACCACCTCGTCCAACCTCGCTGTCAGTCCCTCACGTATCATCTGACATTCCCTCTTTGTTGCTATTAAGTCGTTTTTTATGTCGTTTTGTGTCGCTTTTAAACCTCCTATTACAGCTGTGTTCTTCTTTACCTGGTCCCCCAACTCCTTTTGTCCCACTGTCAGTTGTTCTACTCCCAGCGTCAACTCCTCTATACCCCCTTGCAATTTTACAGTCCCCTTTCTCACCTCCTTCTCCATGCGCTCCTTACAGTGCCTCACCTCCTCACGCACTCCTCCGACCTCCTCACTCACACCTCTTCTGATCTCCTCTCCCATCACTTGCATCTCCTGCCCAGATGCCACCCTCATCTGCTGCATTTCCTCCCTGTGAGCATCCAGTTTGGTTTCTACCCCCATTCTGACCCCCTCTATCTGCTGCCCCATTTGTTTAACTTCCCTTTCCGCTTGGTCCCTCATGTCCCTCAATTTGCCTTCCATCCTGTTTTCTAACCCCTCTAACCCCTTTTGCATCCCTTCCATTTCATTCTCTTGAGCGGCCATTCTGTTTTCTACCCCCATTAACCCCTCCTGTATTTCCCCTAATCTATCGTCTAATTTCCCAAATTTCTTGTCTAATCCCTTAAAATTATTGTCTAATCCCTTAAAATTATTGTCTAATCCCTTAAAATTATTGTCTAATCCCTCACCAGTACCCCTCGCTTCGTCCCTCATTACCCCCATTTGGCCCTCTAATCGCTCACTATCAGCCCTCATTTGCTCACTCTGAGCATCCATCCGGTTCCCCAACCGCTCACCCATTTGTTCCATAAAGGCCCTCATTTGCAGGAGGAAAAGGTTCAAATCCACCAGGGGCGCTGCCACGGTCGCGGGCGCGGTCGCCGTGACCAGCGAGGCGCCATTTTGCGCGCCCGCAACGTCGGGCGCAACGACGCTATTTTGTGCGTCTGCTACCCTCACTGCTTCGCTCTCCTTATGTCCCTCATTTTGGTCCTGGACCGACCCTGCCTCACTCTCCTCTACCGGACCCCAGCCGACTTGGTCTGCCATAGCGCGACTTTCAAAATTCGGGTTTTTATATTTTGTAAAACACAATCAAATTTCGCCGTTATAATTTCGAGCGCGGGAAACGCGCTCCGGATCGAATTCTACCTCCCAACACCAATTGTTACCCTAGTGGTACAATTGGTGTTCCAAAATTTGGGCCTAATAAATTTAGTCCCAGGTCCGAATCCCACTCCTGACACCAATTGTTACAGACGCGGTTGTGGATGTTGGTTTACCGAGCGGTTTGGTATGACCGCGTCTGCACGTTTACCCGATTATACTCGAACGTTGGCCGAGTCGCGCTACGCTAAATCAATTGAGGAAAAGGACACAACGGCTGGGTTAAAATGACACGACACCAAGGGTTCAGTTCTCAAGACCTCCGGTGGAGGTTATAATATTGCGGAAGGTCAGATTACAGGGATGAGAGAGACAGCATAGTAAGGTAGGCACTTAATTACGGTCTTATAGTAGCCCCGACAGACGACAGATAAACAGGACAAAACTGACTCACACGGGGATTGATGGCAAGGAAAGCGGGTAGTCGATGGCTCAAGGTGCACCTTGGCTCAGGGACAGAATCGACCCGGTCCGGTCCAGTAGATGCGGGGAGGTCGCTCAGCGCTCGGAGGTCGCGACTTGTCTCTTCTTCAAGCTCGGGGCGCATCTGACGTCACGTCCGGTAGGCTGCGTATATCCGGCGGGGAGTGACACGCCCTCGGCTAGTTAGCTCCGCCCCAGATGGAATCGGTCCGCCCTTCTTATTGGGTGCGGGGGGGTTACCGGGCTCCGCCCTTGACGAGGAGCTGACAGTGAGCCCCTTTGTGGTAACCCCGTCGGAGCGCATGGTCAATGGCGGCTAACCAAGCCGGTGTGAGGACGCACACTCCCCGCACGCCGTTGTTGTAGTTGTTGTTGTTGTTGTTGTTGTTGTTTCATGGGGAAGATGGGAGGAGGTATGGGGAGGTCCTAAACTCACTACTGGTGCCATACGATCACATTCTGGTGCAACGAAGAGTCAGAATTAATGGAAACGAGTCCTTAACTGACATAGACTAAGAATAACTAGCAAGATGTCCGAAAGTTGTCTACGTGAGATGCGGTGGACCTGGGCACGACATTTAATGGGGGAAAAAGGGGAAGGTCGGTTCTACAGAGTGTTATTTACAGGCAATGGGACTAGGGAATGGGGGATTGGGGATAGTTGGGGAGTATTGGGGAAATAGGGGAATATTTACAAGCGGATATGGAGGCCAAATGCCATATCCGCAACAATATATACATATATATATATATATATATATATATATACATATATACATACATACACACACTTTATACATGGATAACATATAACATACACATTTTGAAAATAAAATTACACCTATCTAATGTGCTGGCCCAATGGCCTAATGGATAAGGCACCAGAATCCCAAGCTGGGGGCTGTAGGCTCAAATCCCATCTGGGTTGAATTTCTTTCCCCTTACTTTTTCAAGTCTTTTATATCGTTTTGAATAATGAAGAAATGAAAATCTTGTACAATGAGGAAATGCATTTTGTTCATATTTAAAACGTAATTATTCTTAAACCTGAATTTCAGCATCATTATGAGTAATTGTACCACATCAAATTGTTATTGTATGGAAATCAAGGGAGGCACAAAGCGCCCCTTTCTTTTTACGGCGTAGCCCATCGGGCAGAGCCATCTAGAACAGTTTGTCCATCTGTATGTATGTATGTATGTATGTATCTATAATGTATGTTTGTATGTATGTATAATGTATGTATGTATGTATGTATGTATGTATATATGTCCCCTCAAACGTATACCAATCAGAGCTGAGAATCTGGTCACATGACAGGGTGATGTGATTACATCTGATGTGACTACGGCCTTACAGCGGCTGACTCTCCACGCACCGCCATTTTGATTTATATGCCATTCATGCCAAACATATCGTCGAACCTGTCATGTATCACAATCGCGATGCTCTACCTTTTCGTTTTTCATTCAGTGTGAAACAGAAACAAACCGATTGTTAAAATGACCATCAAATATCCAAAGCATCCGCGTTACATCTCTTCTAACAATACAGTACGGTACAGGCCTTATGCGTTATGCTTCACCTTCGGACCTCTTTGGACAAATTAAGCTCAGGTTTCTTAATACAGTAGTGTATCGTTTTAGTAGTATCATTTTCATAATAATAATATTATAGTGTGGGGGATACATCTGGATGCCCTACATCTGGCAAATTAAATACATTTACTTCTTCATGTCACTGTATGAATCAAATTGGCGCCCCGTTATATGAACTTTTCTAGAGCATTACTCGGTTCCTCCTCAGAACACAAGGGTAGTCCAGCGTGCACACAATATTTTTTGAATGCCCCTTATTTTGTATTGTTTGGCATTTTCTATAAGCTATGGAATGTCCATTCTTTTCTATACTTGGCCACGTGGCACATACCCTTAAATAAGGGGGCCTTTTCTCTGCCCCTAGCATTTTACCCAAGAATATCCTCGAGCGTGGATATATTATTTATTTATTTGTATATAATATATCCTTATATAAAAAGTCTATAATATATCCTTATATAAAATAATAATATATCCTCCAGCGCATGCAGCACATAGAGACGGTGTTGGGAGGGAGAGGTGCACAATAATTGATGGATTAATTGTGTAATTAAAATAAATAAATAATAATCGTAAAGTAATTAATTTATTCATAAATTGGCTGATAGCTTACCTAAACCACCACCATTTCATCCGAATCTGTAACTTTTTAAAATTAATTAAGTAAAATCTAATTTTTTAATAATTCATTGATTAATCAATAAATCAAAAATACACTTTACTGCCAAATCACTTGGTCATTGTCGTGTCCAAATATCAGCTTCCTTGCTCAAAAGGTGCCTGAGATATTGCCCAGATGAGAAAGAAAATAAAGAAGTACTTAATAAATCGATAGTAATTAAATAATTAATCAATTAACTTATCAATCAAAAAATAAATAAATATCGTTTTTGCCAAAGCAGGTGCTCACCATTGTGCCCAAATTTTAGCTTCCTAGCTCAAAGGATGGCTGAGATATCGCTCAGACAAAGAAAAACAAGAAAACAAACAAACAAACGGACAGAAAACTCCTTTGAAAAAAATTAAAAATACTCCCTTTCGGCGCACGTCATCGCCGGACCCCGTTCGGTGCCTGGCAATGACATCATGCAGCGTCTGTAGATGGAATAGAGGAGGAGCGGTGTACAATGACTTAATCATTTCATTTCTTGTGGGAGGCATATATGAGGAAACCTCCTGCATAAAGTTTCACTGAGTTGGCAGCTCAACTTGGTTTCCATCTGTGAATGGTTTTATGAAACAGATCAATTTAACTTCGTACCAAACCCACATGTTTAACATTATGGGAGTACCATGACCTCATGTTTCCATGATTTGACCTTCACCCTCCATTAACATTACTTTCATCATCTGTCACAATATCATGATCTCATGGGACTTCATGCGAGTGACCAAAATGACCCTAACCAGTTTGGTTTACCTTCAGGACTTGCTGATTGAAACCTGTGCAGAGACCAGTTGGAGTTGAGTGACACATCAGGCCATCTTGTAGCCGGACGCTTGTTCACCTTGTACAGGTACGCATTCCATGAGCCTTTCGGGGGATAGGCAGACGTTATCTGTACCAAGGACATTGGACGTGCAGGACTCTTATCGGTTGCCATCGTGTGATTGCCTTTGTTTTTGCTGTAATAACATTTATTGCGTTGTCAGATAGCGAGCTGCGATCAGCACCCTGATGAATGCACAAACAGGCCAAGAGTGAATCGCAGTGCAGGTAAAATTTGTGGTCGCAACATCAGTATATTTGTGCTGGTCCTGCAATTTAATGAATGCTCATAATAATGTTTGGCTCTCCTTATACATATATATGTGTTCTGCCTTCTTCCAGTGTTGTTTCAATGCATTCTTCTTGAATAAGCAAAGCTGCAAAGAAATCATGTCCTTGGTGCTTTTTTTTTGTTTTTGTTTTTTTAAGAAAGGTGATATATGCAAGTGTATTTGATCTGGTAAATTTGCAAGATGTTCGAAGGTTTTTATTACCACTAAGAAGGTTCACCTCTTACCACTTAGCCCTCTTTGACAAAAAACACATCTCCCCCATCGGTCTCCTTCTCCACTCTTCTCTCTCTCGATCTCAACACCTCTTGTTGCACCATCCCCACGACCACCGCCAGCACCTGATCATGCCGCCACTTGTATCTCCCGCTGCCAATGCTACTAAGCATGCACTCAGTGCATGCTGCACCGTTCCCAAACCACCACACAAAGAACATCTCTCCTCCTGCAACAACTCCAACAATCTCAAGTTTACTGGTGATGGAAGCACATCATACGTTGCCCGCAACAGGAAACTCGACAATATTGGCTCCATCTTCCAAATCTCTTGCCACTTCAATGTCCTCACCCGCACACCTTCCCACCGCGTCCAAGCACCTTGCTGTGCCTGTCCGGCTGCTTTCACATATCTCCCCTCCTCCTCCTTTATTCTCACCTTCCTCTCAACCATCTTCCTCCTCTCTTTCACACATGCCTTTCCCTATCGCTCATGCTTCATCCACCCTAAGCCATGCTTCCTGTGCTGTACCATCCCCACGACCTCCTCCTGTTGCAACCGCTCCTCCATCTCATCCACCTCTCATCCACCTCTTGCAATCCACTTCCGACTTCCCTTCTTCTCTGAGAGAGCATTCTTTACCACTGAATCACTCGAATCCCGCAACATCATGAACCTCCGCACCTTCACCACCATAAACTCCTCGGTTAATGATGTCAAGGGAAACCGGAGTTTCCCACCCTGACCATCAAAGGCAAATATTCGTCAAATAACGTGGCACTCCCAGCCACCTCCTCACAAACCCGCTCACCACAACCTCCATCCTCTCTACATGCCCAATCGCAATATCATACATCATCAATGGCCACAATACTCATGGCATCAATCCAAACTTCAAACACCAAACTTTCAACTTACTTGGCAAACAACATCCATCAATCCTCTTCAAACCTCACAAGAGCTTGTTCCTCACCTCCTCCACCCTTCCCACATCATTCAACTCCACTGTATACCATCTTCCCAAACTCTTCACAGGGGCCTCTACCAATGATGGAACCACATCCCCTCCCAGCTCAAACCCTGTGCATGTTATCCACCACTCCTCGTCTCACTACCACACTTCTCGACTTTCTTGCTTTAAATCCCATTCTTGCCCACCGCATCAACCTTTCCAGTCGTCCCAGTACCTCTACTGCTGCATCAGTGGACTGTTGGACAACTGTCAGGTCATCCATGAAAGCAAACATTCCTGGCAACCTCTGACCAGGGGCTATCTCCACTTCTTTCCCATGTCCACTCACCGCACGTATCAACAACTCCATAACTAGCACAAACAAAATAGGGGAGATGGTACATCCTATCGGGATTCCTACTTCCAACTTCTGCCACTCTGTTACATAAGACTGTGTAGCAAACCACATCCAAAACTGATCATAATATGCCATCAAAAAATCCCTAAATCTCTGTGGCACCCAAAATAAATCCATGGAATACCTGATCAAGGCATGCGGCACTGACCCATATGCATTCCCCAAATCCAGCCACACCACCACAACATACTTCCTTTGCTTCTTTGCCTCCTGTAACACTTGCCAGACCATTGCCTCGTGTTCAATGCATCCTGGTGATCCTGGTATTCCTGCCTTCTGCACAGAACAATCCACAAAACCATTCTCTCGGATGAAGCCTGAGAGACGTGCGACAAAGACACCCATCAATAGCTTCCCATCCACATCGAGCAATGATATTGGTCTAAACTGCTCAAGTGTCACAGCCTCCTCCTGATATGGAATATAAACTCCTTCCACCCTACTCCATTGACTGGGCACCACTCCTTGCCTCCATACCACCTTCAGAGCCTTCCACAGATACTGCCTGATGTCTTCACAACTCTTAAACACCTTGTATGGCACTCCACTTTGTCCTGGTGCCGATGCCACCCATGCCTTCCTCAAAATTGCCTCAGCCTCAGACTTTTTTGGCTCTGACAAATCAAATGGAACATCTGGCTTTGTCGGTCTCAGCAAGCCTTCGATGTCCTCCACCACTTAGTTGCTCCTTGTGTCTGCATACGTGACACATAGGTGACCTTCCAACTCTTCCTTTGGTACCTTCAGTACACCAGGTCGAGACTGCTCCAACAGATCCTTCATAAAAATCGAAAAGGATTCTCAAATAACCTCTTTCTCTCCCTCTGCCTCTGCCTCTCCTTTCTTCGCCTCTTCATCCTTTCCACTCTCTTCAACTTCACCAACCTCACCCTCACCTGCTTCGTCAACATCTCAAGCCCATTCCTCTTTCCTTCCACTGCCCTCTTCCATCTTCCATTCAAGCTCCTCAACCCCATTCTCAACTCATGGATCTCCCTCTGTCTCCTGCTCAAACATGCCTCCTTCTCACCCCTCCCTACACACTCTTTCACTCCAAACGTGACACATGCATACTCAAACACAATCTCATTCATCTTTCTCAATCTATCTTCCACCCTTCCTTTCAACCTATGAAGCGCCCCACACATCACTCCATCCATTCTCTCACATACTTCCCTTTCTCCCATACCTGGCCATTTCACTCTCCTCTTCACATCCTTTCCCTGCTGAAGTACAACCCCAGGACATACAACACTGGCTTGCTACCTGGCTGTTTCTCCCGGCTATCTTACGTGTCCCCTTTTCAAAGACACTGCGTTGCTGTACCTCCTCCTCACCCACCTTACGCACACAACCCATCTGGCTCTGATGGATATGCAACCCTCACCGACTCAAACTCACGTCCACACCCACACTTCTCTCAAACCTGCCATGCCTCCTCATGCACACCATCACACCATAGACCAACATCTCCCACACAATCACTCACACCCACTTTCCGGGCCTGATGGATCCTCAACCCTTTGATGGATCCGAACTCACGTCCACATTGGCACCTTACCAGACTTACATCCACAATCCGTTCTCGTTTGTCAAAATCAGTATTGGGGTCTTTATCCGTTTTATCTGTCCATTTGGGCCCATCTTCCGCCCCATCTCTCAGAGAGCCCTTGGGGTGTTTTCTATTTTTACCAACACTGTAACGTATGGGTGCCACACAATCCAAACCATGCAGCTTGGCAAAATGGCTTACAAGGCCACCTGCCCCCGATGCTGTCTCTCCAGCGTCACCAGCCGATTCCTGGTCCACACCCATTCTTTCCTGGGAATCACTGGCAGCACCAGCAAAAAAACATAATTTCAAAACACACCTGGCCACAAGTGTGCCTCACTACCGGGTCCTCAGTCGAGGTCCTCAGCATCATCCCGTTTCGGCCCTTCAACCTCGATACGGTCAGCTAAGGTGGGCCAGCAGGGGCACATATGCCTCCACATGCTGCAGCTACACCAGGATGCGTGCATACCCCCACCCCCAGCCAGTGAGAACACAGACTACAACAACAAAACTGCCTCCATTCCCAGAATCCACAATCACTCATCGACTCACTCACACACCAAAAAAAAACAAAAAAAAACAACCGACCATCTACCCTTACAACATGCACCACAAAAAACAAAACACATTCATGCAAAAGCACTCCTGTAACACACACACACACACACACACACACACACACACACACACACACACACTTCTCCATTTATCTTCCGGGCCCAGTCACTACCCCTTTAGGCTGAAATGAACCACCACCCTCAACCTCAACCTACACCATTTGACGTGCCACCATAAGCTTCCTCCATATCCACAGTGAGCCTTTAAAGGCAACCTGGGCCTCACACATCCTCCTTCTTACTGTCCCAGTGTCCCACACACTCCAATTCGAGCAAGAAATGCAGAAAAGGAATTGCCAATATACCCTTTACACCCCACCTCAAATGGCTGACAACAAAAACTCGCCAACCCTTCGCCCAACAATCTGCCTCCAGCTCACTGTACTTTCCTCTTTGCACCTCCTCCATGTTCTCCTCCCAAGGTACAGACAAATCCCCTAAGATGACCTGTCTTGTTGCACCTGATCAGATGACAATGTCAGGCCGCAACCTTGTCACACAGATCTCCTCTGGGATAACCAATTGTGGCTTTAGGTCTGCCACCACCTGCCAATCACAAGCATCTGACAGCCCTCTTGCTTTCCACCTCCTCCTCTTTCCACCTCTTACCACTTGGCCCTCTTTGACATACAACACCTCTCCCCCATCGATTAACTTCAACTTTTCCCTTAACTGGGGATGGATACTTTTGCTAGCTGTTCCTGTCCCTTGGGATGGGTACTCTTCCCAGTCTAACATACAGTCCTGGGCAAAAATATTGGCACCATTGCACTTTTTGACACAGCTTTCTGACACTGGGTTGAACATTCCACTCCAAAATGCCTTGGTAAACTCCTGATTTCATGATGCCATGCACACATTCAAGGCACCCAGTGCCAGAGGCAGCACAGCAACCCCAAAACATCACTGAATCTCCTCCATGTTTGACTGTAGGGAAGGTGTTCTTTTCTTTGAAGGCTTCATTTTCTTTTCTGTAAACAGAGAGATGATGTGCTTTCCAAAAAGCTCTAAATTGGTCTCACCTGTCCACAGGACATTCTCCCAGAAGGATTTTGTCTTGTTCAGGTGTGTTTTGGCAAACTCCAGTCGGGCTTTCTTATGTCTCTCTCTCTCTCAGCAGTGAGGTCCTCCTAGGTCTATTACCAGAGAACCCCCTTTCATTGAGTTGGTGACGGATGGTGGGAGAGTTGAAACTGTCATACCTTGTGTCTGAAGATCAGCTTAAATCTCTTTCGCAGTTGATCGAGGTGCTTTCTCCACCATTCAAACAATCCTTCGCTGCAATCTTCGATCAAGTTTTCTCTTGTGGACACGTTCAGGGAGGTTGGCTACAGTGCCATGGGCCTTAAACTTCCTGATAACATTGTGTACGGTGGACACAGGAACATAAAGGTCTCTGGATATGGACTTGTAGCCTTGAGATTGTCCATGTTTACAATACATGTACAATTGTACATGTACTACGATCTTGTGTCTCACCTCCTCAGACAATTCTCTGGTTTTCTTTCTTTTCTCCATGCTCATTGTGGTTCACACAGTTACACAAAACAGCAGAAAGACTCCTTTTCTCTATTCACACTGGTTGAATGAGTGATTTTTATATTGCAGGCACCTGCAACTCACCATAGGTGAGTTCAATTCCAAAGTAAAGGAGAATCACCTGCTTGAAATCCTATTATTTCTAGCAACTTATAAAAGGTGCCAATAATATTGTCTGGCCCATTTTAGGATTTCTGTGTGGAATAAGCTAAGATTTCAGCCACGGCCGGGCCGATACTCGGTAGGCCCGGTCGCGCCGGAAACGAACTGGTTCGACGCCCGCGCTACAGGGATCGCGGGCGACTGAGATGAATTAATTAATTAATTAAATAATTTGAAACGTCCAATCGTTATTGTTTGGAAATTTAGAAGAGCTTGACTCTAGCCTTCCCCTTGCGAGGGCAAGGAGGAACCTAAGTAACCCTTAGACTTAGTTTTATGTACATCTTAATTTTTTCAGCTTTTTTTGTTTTGTTCTACTGCAAATCAAAGAAATACATTTGTGGATACCAAAATATTTTTTCATTTCAACAATTTTCTGGAAGAAATGGTGCATTCTGTGAAAAAAGTGCAATGGTGCCAATATTTTTACCATGAAAGAAAATAAAGAAATAAATAAATAAGTTATAAAGAAGAAAGTTTGTTTGTGTGTGTATATGTGGTGTTACGGATTCGTCACTTCCGGTGTTGTGGTTTTCATCCACTTGAAACATTTCTGGTTCTATGTATTATTATTATGATTGTTTGAGGGAAATAGCCATTATTATTGTCAAAAGGTAAAAAGGTTAATGTTAAATGAAACAGGAAACCGGATCGGGAACCGGAAGACAAAGAAGAAGAGGAGAGAAAAAAGAAGGCGGGGCAAAAAGTCAGACAAGAAGCTGGTCGCTTCAAGCTCCGGAGCGAGCGTGGTCGAACGAAAGTCGCGAGTGAACTTGGAGTTTCCTTGAAAGGAATTCCTGCGATAAGTGTTATCGCTGGGATTGATAAACATGCGTGGTCAGGTTTGGCGTTAGGATTCTGAAGAATCATCGCCGGGTCGTTGCAACTCAAATATGAGCCATCGGCCATTTTGACACTCGCGCTTTGCTCATCGCAAAAGGTCTTTGCTTCCCATCAGCCTTTTTCACCATTCCGACGTCTATCTGGGATGTGTGTGTGTGCAACGCGGAGTTTGAAGATTAATTTGCGGTTCGCCGACTGAACCGTGAACGTTCATACCTGGAGGGCGCCTTTGGATTTCCCATTCCTCCGTGAGTTTGCCTTACGCGGTTTTGGACCACGTGACTTTTTGCGCCGCTTCGGCCGCATACGCCTTTTGTGCTGTTTTGGTGGTGTGACTGAGCCCGTCATCTGAATGGGGTTCGGGTTTCGATTCGATATCGCTCTGACGCTTGCTGGAGGGGATCACCTTTGAGCTATAGAGACATTGGGGAGTGTTCTTTTTCACTCGCTTGGAGCACAGTGAGTTATCTTACCCTAGCTGATGGTACCATCATTAGATGTGTTGATTGTATTGTTGATTGCTATTATTGTTGTATCGTTATTCTGGTGTGATTTTTAATACAATATTTGTTTGTTGATAACCATTGGTGTGGTTTCACTAGTGATTTTTGACACGGAGTAACACATTATTCTGCCGTGGCTCCTCTCGGGGCTCGGAGGTACACCGTGACCAGGGGGTCGGGGAGGACCACGTAACAGTGGCTATGTTTGGATTTAAAACAATTGAAGAATTTTTTTAAAACATTAAACCAGGTGATTGGCATTCAGGCCTAGCTAGGGTGTTGTGCTTTCTTATACACTGCCTGGGGTTTTTTCTCCAGGAGTGATTGAGTAATCGGTTTTGTGAAGATCGTATGTTGAAGTTGTATATAGTGATTTGTTTTCAACAACACAAATTTAATTATAGTGTTTATGCTTGCCCCTGTTATTAAAAAGATTGCTTTATACATATATGTACTATACATAGAGAGAGTATATTTATTTACTCACAGCTGTGCTCCAGGATCTCAGCAGATTGTTATATTGTGATGACATTTCCAGTTTTCATTTTCAATCATGGTTAATTTGCCAAATCAAAAATTACATTCACCTACATTGTTTTATTTTCAGCATTTATGATTAATTTACTTGATCGATTTATTTTCCTTTGTATCCCACTCTGTCTGTTATTCAAGCAAAATGATATTCTTTCTATCAAAACATAGCAGCAGGTACAGATGTGCTCGCTGGAAACTTGCCATGGCAGACACGACTCCCAAGGGCGGTTTTTTTTATTTCATTTTTTGGGTGTGTGTGTGGAGGAGGACGGGGGATGCAATGTAGCTCGGTTGAATGTTAAGCTGGAGACCCCTCTGCTAGCATTGATTGAAGGTGGATGTGAAACATCCCACAGTGTCTTTTGACAAAGAGTAGGCAAATTATCACAGCCATCCTGGGCAACCTCCTGCTCAAATGTGCAGGGGCACGGCACAGCCACGCCTCAACAATGATGCAAGCAGTAGGACAAATTCATCATTGAATCTTTATGTACAATATGCATTTGCTATAATGACGGCCATATTATTACATAGCATATCGACGGCCATAATGACCGATGACCACCCACCCCTAATCTCATTCCCCATACCTTCTCCCCTTCCTTCCCTCTATTGCCAACCTTCTTTAAATTTTCCCACCCCTCCCTATTTACCCCCATTTAGTTTCTGAAACTTCTTCTCAATTTATCCTACTGACCACAAAGGCACCAATGCTACCACATAAACCACACGGTATGGAATGAATTTTCTAATTCGACAGAATAACATTACTTCCTTTTAAAATCATTTGAAAAACACAAAAATTCCGCTTAGAGTGAAATGCAACATCATTTTAAGGGTTTTTGAGACGTTTGCTGGAGAGAATATTGAGGCTGACTCCATATAAACCATGGCAGATGGTCAGTATGTGGCTGCAGCCAAATCATTCAAGCACAAGGCCAGCCTCCCCCTAATATTCCAAGATCACATGTAGCTGACCATGCTCATTCATGGTGTATGCAAGGCAGTGGAAGTATTAAAAGGGTACCCAATGTATTAACATCAGGAGCAGATTGTACCAATGAGAGCATAAATGAGGTTCCATGATAGATAGATAAGAAGCCAACTTCTACATCTCTCCCCTTGGATGTTGTTAACTCCTCATTGCCTGATGGTTGTGCTTTGACTTGGATGTCTCTCTTGCATCCAATGCAGTTTCAAGTTCAGCCATATCTTTGCTCAGCCATATCAGACCGATGATTCATGGCAGAGGATCCAATCATACGTCCATCATATCCGTGCAACTAGCCATGCACTCACATTTACAGCATTGGAATTTTAACCTGGGATAACGGTGTCCAAAAAAAGCACAACGAGGGAATTCATAGAACACCTTCCTCTGCAAAGTCCTAAGAAAAGTTACATAGGAAGGGTCTTTTAAACTCTTGCTTTGCATTTCCAAGCACGACATATATTATCTTTGTTCATGAATTTTGCATAACAGGCGCAATGGCAACCATCCGAAGCCCATGGGTCAAACAGAACAGTCCAGAGCGGAACCTTCTGCAAACCCTTCTTGGAGGAACTGACCATTTTGGAAAGATCGTTGAGAAAAAGATGCACTAAACAAACAGATCTTTGTACAAAGTTAGCTGTGCAGTTGCATTGTTAGTCGCCACCATTTTTGTCTGAAGCTCTATTACTCCGCCCTCAGAGTGTGCAGCAATTTTTATTGGTCGAGACGGCATTAAATTTTGTCCTAGTACTGCCAAACTGAAGGGTTCTGAAGCTCCAAACAAGGCGATTTGTGTTCTCCAGTATTCAAGAAGTATATAATTCAATCAAATAAACTATTCGTTTTAAAGACTAGAAAAAAAACAAGACAAACCGTTTATTCAGAGGTTTACCGCTGTTGATGCACCATCTTTTACACCACCTTATGTAATACGTTAAATTAGTTTTTTTTTTGCCTTTTGTTTGTGTCTTTTATGACGTCACTAAAAAACAGTAAGATTCCTTTTTGTAATAATTTTCAATTTTGTTTGCCTGACAGACTCCCAGAAGCAATTTCTTTACCATGAGTGTGCATGTGCACTCAGAATGAGACTCCACACAATTTGCCAATCTCAGAGCCAAAGTACCGTTAACCTGCAGGTTCGTGTTCAGATTAATGTTCTAATTCATGTCATACAGTGTTCAAAATGTAGAATTCAATTTAAATGAAGTCGCCCCGTGATCATAGAAATACACCGATGGACAGACGGAGAGAACCAATTACTTAACCCCGCTTTGCGCTACACACGTGGGGTATAAACATGTATGTTATTACCTTTACCACGGAAGGAAAAAAAAAAAAAAAAAACCACCTTTAGAGGCCATTTTTTCCCCGCAAGCGGGGGTTGGCCTTTTTCGGGAACTGTGGTTGTTGTTGTTTTTCGGTCCCCTTTTTGAAGCAATGTTTTGCGGCCGGATGCCCTTCCTGACGCCAACCCTTTTTGCCACCTTTAACGACAAGCAGGGAATTACCAGTGAACTGGTACTCAATTAGCCGACCTCGGAAGGATGACAGGCTGAGTTGCGTTAATTCCCCCTGGCGTTAATTCCCGTTAATAACGCCCCCTGGCGTTAATTCAGCGATTGACCGGGATTCGAACCCAGGATCCTAGGTATCCTAAGCCGGCACCCTAGCCGCTAGCCCAACACCAGGGATAGCCCTATCACGGAAGAAGATTATCACGGATTACCACGGAAGGTAGATGGAGGTTATTTTTCATCCCTGCCTGCTTGTCTGTTTGTCTGTCTGTCTGTGGACAAGATATCTCAAAAAAATTCGAGACTAAATCAGACAAAATTTAGTGGAGAGGTTGGGTATGCGACAAGGACGAAATGATTCGATTTTGGTGAAGATCCAGATTCGGATCTGCATCTTAGAATTTTTTAAGTGATTCTTCACCATTGAGTAATATGGCTAAAACGATATATAGCATGATATCTCAAAAAGTTGTGGATGAATTGGTTAGGTGACACGAACAAGCCAATTATATTTTGGTCAAGGTCTGAATCCAGATCCGGCCTATCAGTGGGATACAACTGTAAACTGTTCAGCCTGATGGAGGTGTGCGCTCTACAGAGTGCAGTTCCAGTTAATCATGGATGCAAATAAGCTTCCTCGATGCTCTCAAATCTAGTTTCCAGTTGCACTGCAGCATTGGCTCATACAAAACATGGGTGTTTGAATACAGCTTGGGATGTTGAATACACCGCAGGAGTTTATTTATTGACAGTATAGACAGGATAGCACAGTTGGAGTGCTTTGCTTTTGGTTTGACCATTTTGGGTTTGAATCGAGACAGAATAAGGTCCAAATATATAATGTCCTCCTGATGCTTTGCAGATGGTGTTGCATCATTGAGTAGAGTATGCTGCCATCACTGCTAGGTGTCTCAAACCAACTGTATTGTCTATTAGATCCCATGGTACCTTTCAAACGAGTCATCCTTCAATAGAAAACGTTTTTGTGTAATTTTGAAGTTATAGCTTAAAAATTGCATTTCATTTAGATGAGACAGGTATGAGGTAAGTTGAATTTTTTTTATTGAAGCCACCAAGTTGATTATTTTTTAAATAAACCTTTTATAGCTAACTTAAACAGAATATGATTTCTTTGGAATGCAATCACGTTATTTACAAATGTGAAAATGTCCATTCTGGAAGAGTCCTCAATCTCAAGGCTTTCATTTTGGAAAATGAGTTCTTCAAAGAGAGAGGTGTAGGCCTATCTCTCCCTCCCCTCAGCTTTGTTGCTTCCCCCCTAACCCTTGTACTCTCCTTCGCTATCACTTTCATTATCGGCCACCCTTCCACTCTCATTCCCCAACTTAATATGCCGGCTGCGATTTGTCGGGGACGGTGCCTTTTCCATCCTAGGCCCTTATCAGATGCATCGATCCTAGCGCCCAGGCATTGATCCAACGCAGCCATCTGGTTGCTGGTGATAAGCCGGTGGGCTGTTCTATGCCCCCCCCCCCCTCTCCTCCAGCCACACTGCAGGCCGTTTGGCTATAGGGAAGGTAAAGGTGGATGAGATTATACACCCCCCATCCACATTGTCAACTCCAACATCCCTCCCCTCTCCTCCCATTAATCCCACAATCCCAACAGCTTTCTCTGACCCCCACCTTTAATGGTGGACCAAGGCCTCGACTTGCCACCTAAATGGCAACCACAATGCAAGCTGCCACTCGCCACCATAGCCCGGGCCTCGGCAAACGTGGATCCCTGCGCCGGGCTTCTTGACAAGCCCCTAATTGGATTTGCTAGCATAACAGTAAGCAGGGGCTTGAGGGAACGCTAAAAAGGGATATGCCTTGGCCTCATTTATTGGTACTAGGGCATGCCCGTACTATATATATGCCCGTACTATATATCTATCTAAAATTATATCCCCCCCCCCCCCTCTATTTACATGAAATGGTTTGGTTCATTCGCAACGCCAAAGCGAACGGCGAACGGCTTGCGAGTACAGTGACAATCCCCCCCCTCTATTTACATGAATGGTTTGGTCCATTCGCAACGACCACAGAACCCCCCCCTCATGCAATGGTTTGGTCCAAAGCGAACGGCTTCCGGAGTTTGGTAAAGCAATCGCCATCGCGTGCACAAACGCGCAGGAAAGCGAATGAATCGCAAATTCGTTTTTATTAGTGATACGAATTGAATTGGGAGAAATTGGGAGATGAATGAATTGGGAGAAATAATGCGCATAAGAAATCGAATTACGTACCGTAATGGCGGTCAGCTCGTAACGCGCTCAGCTCCGCTCGTCTCACATCGGCCACGCCTACGCAACAAAGCGTTCTGTGATTGGATGCCGGAAAGCGTGCTGCCGGACAGTCGTCACTGTCCGGAAGTTCGCAAATCGCAGTTAGGATGAATCGTTTTAATTTAATCGCAGTTTGAATTCGTTTTAAAACATAGTTTAACGGCAACATAGTTTTCCAACGTGAAATAAATGAATACGCTGTCAAATGTGCCGTCCGAGGCAGAGCCTGATCGCCACGTTCGGCACACGTGATAGCTCGCTGCTCTCTGATTGGTTGAAGCGTTTTTTGGACATATCTCGGTAAGTAATTGTCCGATTAATATGAAACCTTGAAAAGGCACATCCTCGGGTCCCCAGCAATATACCTGGCAAGTTTCAAGTATATCGGACCCGTGGTTGTCGAGAAACAGCGGTCACAGACACACAGACACACAGACACACAGACACACAGACACACAGACACACAGACACACAGACACACAGACAGACACACAGAGATTGCTGGAATTATAGATAGATGACTTAACAGAATGATGGCAGACAGCATTGTTATCAAATCTCTCTATTTATCTCCATTTCTTCAAGTCAACCCCTTTTCTTCTCTCGCTTCTGAATCGCTGCACTTATCTTCCCAGTGGTTGTAAAGTTGATATTCGATCCTCGAAATGTCATTCTGAAAGTGCATTTCTCAACCCACAGGCAAGCAGGTGCAGATACGTCAAACTCTAAGCCCCATTGAAAAGCAAAATATCTGACATCATTTCATTGAAATCTGATCAATTTTTTTCACTGCTGGTATTATTCCAGCAATAACAGGTACACTAATATCATCCAGTATATTAATGAATAATAATATTATATAAAAATTATAAAATAAGCAGTTAATTTATGGTCGATAGCTTGTTAGATCAATTGTCTTATGTGCCATTTTTGCTTGAACAAAAGTAAAATTGTGGTTTTAAACTTTATTTCTAAAATGTTGCAATGTTGATAAATAAAATAAATAAATGCAATGTAATAAATAAATAATAAAATAAAATATAAACAAAATAAAAACAATAAATAAATAAATTAATGCAATGAAATAAATAAGTAAATAAAATAAAATATAAATAAAATAAAAACAATAAATAAATGCAATGCTGATAATAGCAACAATAAATAAATAAATAAATGCAATGTAATAAATAAATAATAAAATAAAATATAAATAAAATAAAAATAAATAAATAACTAAATGCAATGAAATAAATAAGTAAATAAAATAAAATGTAAATAAAATAAAAAAACAATAAATAAATGCAATGCTGATTAATAGCAACAATAAATAAATAAATGCAATGTAATAAATAAGTAAATAAAATAAAATAAAAATATAAATAAATAAATAAATGCAATGATAATAGCAACAATAAATAAATAAATGCAATGTAATAAATAAGTAAATAAAATAAAATAAAAATAAAATAAAAACAATAAATAAATGCAATGCTGATAATAGTAACAATAAATAAATAAATGCAATGTAATAAATAAGTAAATAAAATAAAATAAAAATAAAAATAAATAAATAAATACAATGATGATAATAGCAACAATAAATAACAATGTTAACTAATAATAAGGATGTGCAGGCAAATCCTCAACAAGCCAAACAAATGGTTTATTTTTCAACAATCCATCATAGGCAGCAATGTGTGCTCCAAAAACATTTGCCCAAATCAGCAGGCGGGTTGCGGTTGTGTGAGAGGCAGACAGGGATCCTAATGCCATCCCTACTTCACTGTGTGACCTTCTGCTTTGAAGTTTCTGGCCTGGCAGCCCGAAGCAGTGGCAGGGGCTGGCCAGGCCTAGTTGTGCCTCTCACAAAAGAGCAGCCACCCCGCGCAGCAGAACAGAGCTGCACCACCCGCTCGCAGCTTCAGCTCCCGGCCCTTTTGTTCTGGGGATTTGCCTGTGATGGGGAGCGATATTTACCATGGACCCGGGCTATTGTGCCCCGGCAAAAGGATTAGTTTATCGCCCGACTCATCTTACGCCATCTCACATTCTTCTCGGATGTATAATTTGCAAATTTAGCATTTCTTGCCCTGCCAAAAAGAATGGCAGGAGATGTGGCCTAAATCCCAGAGCCAGGGAGCCGCGGGGCTGGCCAGTAGGGCCATTGAGGAACACCGGGAGTGACAGGCACAGAAAGCTGCGGGGCCACTGACCACGTCAAACCAGCTGGGCCTCCCATCTGCTCCCAGCCGCTTTGAATCGTGCTGGGCTTACGGCTTCATGCTGTCTTCTTCACGCCACAGGCCTGCACGGGACCAGCCCATGGCACAGTTGAGCTCGGCCAGCGGCCTCATTAACTGCTTGGCAGGGCAGCAATGAAGCAGGCCAGTGGGGCGGAGTGAAGCAGGGTGCCAAAGTACCAGGGTGGCAGCGGCTAAATGAAGCACGATTTGGGGAGCTAAGGAAAGAAATGGAACGGAGCATGATAGAAGCCCGGCCACAAGGAAGCATGTGACTTTAAATCCGCGCAACATCTTTCCGTTCCCTATCTCACTAAAAGGTAATTATGATTGAAAAATAGACGTTGCACATGTTTCTTCAAAGTTCCCAACCATATTACTAATAACAGGATGTTCAATGAAAAAGTAACTGTTGCAACTCTTCATAAAGCTCAACAATGGTCTGATCTCCAACTTTTTTGTTGCTTCGTGTCAACATGCCTGGCATTATTTGCCCCCATTTTATGGGCTGTATTGCGGTATTAACTTTTCTCGTCTAAGTCCATTTGGTAAAAATTAACATTTAAGAATTCTTGTTTAATTTTAAAAATTAACATTGAAGTAACGTTTACATATCATTTTGTGGTATGGTTTAAGCAGGTACTCTGGTACATGTTGTTTCAGCTAAACCAAACAATATTTCTGATCTCCGAACAAAAACTTAAACCGTTGATGCATCGGAAACACCTTTTTCCCCAAAAGGTTTCATTATTTTGGAAGGAAATTGAAATTACTTCAATGAATTTCATTGTTGTATTCACATTTACGAGTTATAAACATCACATGCATAAACATTAACAATAAATGTTAATCTGAAGAGGTAATCTACAAACTACCTACTCGTATTAACCCAGCTATAATTAACCAAATCTTTAGTTCAACA
>NC_136266.1:52253187-52325687 GCF_964187855.1 Myxine glutinosa | reverse complement strand
CACACACAGACAGAGAGACACACACAGAGAGACACACACAGACAGAGAGACACACACAGACAGAGAGACACACCCACACACACAGAGAGACACACACACACACAGAGAGACACACACACAGAGAGACACACACACACAGAGAGACACACACACACAGAGAGACACACACACAGAGAGAGACACACACAGAGAGACACACACACACAGAGACACACACACACACACACACAGAGAGAGAGACACTCACACACACACACACACAGAGACACACCCACACACACAGAGACACACACAGAGAGACACACACAGAGAGACACACACAGAGAGACACACACACACCGAGACACACACACACAGAGACACACACACACAGAGACACACACACACAGAGACACACACACACAGAGACACACACACACACACACACACACAGAGAGAGAGACACACAGAGAGACACACACACACCGAGAGAGAGAGACACACACACACCGAGAGAGAGACACACACACACCGAGAGAGAGAGAGAGAGAGACACACACACCGAGAGAGAGAGAGAGACACACACACACACACACACACACACACACACACACACACACACCTCGGGATCTCCGAGTATTTATCAAAAATCATCGCGAAGTTATAGCCGGCGAAGCCGGTGTTGTCAATGAACGCGTATGTATTATGTTGAAAAAACAGATTATGCTGGATCCCTTGGCTTGAGAATTTCGAAGCTTTGACGCACCAAATCGCTCAATGGAGGCCACCATCTTGCGGATGCGGAAGTATGCATAACAAATTTGAAAAAGTTCCATCGGAGTTTGTTTCACCCATCTTTGTTTGATTCACAATCTTATGCACCTCTAATTTGTAATTAAAATACTTTAAGACCAACCTCGGCCTGCACGGGCCTGGTTATCTTAAACGAAAATCGTCACCAAACACAGGAACCAATGAGATTCGAGCATTTGAAAAAATATTTCAAAAACCAAATCACTCAATGGAGGCCGCCATCTTCCGGATGCGGAAGTATGCATAACAAAATTGCGACAAAGTTCAATAGGAGTTTGTTTCACCTGTCTTTGTTTGATTCACAATCTTATGCACCTCTAATTTGTAATTAAAATACTTTAAGACCAACCTCGTTATCTTCAACGAAAATCGTCACCAAACACCAATGAGATTTGTGGTGGAAACCATTTGTGGTGGAAATTTGTGGTGGAAATGAGAAAATAGTGGCAAGAAACCAATGAGATTCGAGCATTTGAAAAAATACTTCAAAAAAGCTTATTACGCGTTTCGGAGGCTGAAAACGGCGTCAAATATTCTAAAATTGACGAAGAATTATTTTTTAGAAATCTCGCGGCCGTAGGGGATAGTTTTTCACGGCCGGAAATATCCGAAGTTGAGACGGAATTCACCGAATTAATCAAGAAGGAAATTTTATCAATTTTAATCTCATCCAGAATGCAAATGGTATCATTTTAGGTCTGAATTTGTGAAATTTTGTGAGCTGACCAATCAGCGATCAGCTTCGGTCAGCCAATCAGTGCCATCGACACGGTTTGATTAACGACAGTCACACATTGCCGTTGAAACGGTGCTATCATCTGATCTTACTGCAAGCTAACTTCTTCTGGTGGAGGAAGCCGCAGTGCCCGGAGAGAACCAGTCCTGACAGCGACTGAAGTTAGAAGACTACACACATACTGTGAAAACGTATATTAAGCCCAGTTAAAATTTCTTAAAATAGGCCCTAAGCTAGCACATCGTATAGTTACTTCCTTAAGCTTCTTGTGACATTTATTGTATGTAGGTATTGGGGAGGACTGTCTGCTCTCCTCTTTTACCAAGTCTTACCAGGTACGGTACCTACTACACCTACCTACTACCAACTACCTAACCTACTGATGCCATAGATAGTGATGGGTAAAATAGTGGCAAGAGGCTTTGGCTTCGCCGGCTCATTGCGGCTTTGCAGTCGGGTACTAGTAGCCGGCGAAGCCGGTGTTGTGAATGAACGCGTACGTATTATGTTGAAAAGCCAGATTTTTCTGGATCCCTTGAGAATTTCGAAGCTTTGACGCACCAAATAGCTCAATGGAGGCCGCCATCTTGCGGATGCGGAAGTATGCATAACAAATTGAAAAAAGTTCAATAGGAGTTTGTTTCACACGTCTTTTTTGATTCACAATCTTATGCATCTCTAATTTGTAATTAAAATACTTTAAGACCAACCTCGTTCCCCGGCCCACACGGGCCCTGGTTATCTTCAACGAAAATGGTCACCAATTACCGGAACCAATGAGATTCGAGCATTTGAAAAATTATTTCAAAAAAGCTTATTACCGCGTTCCGGAGGCTGAAAACGGCGTCAAATATTCTAAAATTGACGAAGAATTATTTTTTAGAAATCTCGCGGTCGTAGGGAATAGTTTTTCATGGCCGGAAATATCCGAAGTTGAGACGGAATTCACCGAATTAATCAAGAAGGAAATTTTATAAATTTTAATCTCATCCAGAATGCAAATGGTGTCATTTTGAACTAGGTACGGTGCCTACTACACCTACCTACTACCAACTACCTAACCTACTGATGCCATAGTGATGGGTAAAATAGTGGCAAGGGGCTTTGGCTTCGCCGGCTCATTGCGGCTTTGCAGTCGGGTACTAGTACTCACATATATTTCCTTCCCAGAACATTGGAAACACGAACACATAGGTTCCCTCAGCCCGGAATCCAATAATACAACTGAACTATTTTCTATCCGAACCGACAACACCGCTTAGGCAACAATCACTGGCCCATTTCGGTGATCCATACAGTTTACGGCAACGCTTTAAACATACCCCTTTATAACCAACGATCAATCAATCTTATGCATAGCTACATCTTATCCAGTCTTTGCTATTCCTTCATCACATTTTATCGCTCGACCGCTTTCTCTCAGGCTGACTCTATATATACCACTGTATATCTTTCGTCACATTTTAACTGGCACCGATCACGTATAGCGAGAGATGCATTTTTAACTGATACACGCATATACGTGCACACACTCATACACACACACACACACACACACACACACACACACACACACACACACACACACACACACACACACACACACACACACACTTGTATCCACAAGGAGGTGGATACATCGAGATCTGGGAGGGCTCGGAAACCTTTTGAAACCCACCGCATTTAGAGATAACAACCAACGACGACACACACACACACACGCACACACTTTCTCTCTACCCCTCCCTCTCTTTTCACGCACTGTGCTTTCCTAAGATGCAGTACCTTTTATCAATAAATCCAATCACTCCTGCCAGACCTCTCTCAAATTGTCCCATTCAGCCACAACTTTTCACTCTTACCACAAGTAGCTGAAGAACTGAATGTTATGTTCTTAATATCAGCTTTTAATTCCTTCCTTGGATCACTGCATAATTTATGTGGGAAAATATGTGGTTAATGGAGACCCTTAGGGACTACGGATATTAATAAATTTATACTTTAGGATTTAGAGCCCTGCACACAGTTTTGGTACTTAAATGACACTTAATTCTGGGCCTTGTGAATCATGGGTATGAGTATTGAAACGAACAGAGCCTAAGGCAGGATGCCCCTAAAGGGTTTGTTTTTGCTTTGCGAATTTTGCGAATAGAGCCCCTTAAGCCTAAGGCAGGATGGAATTTGGAAATCTTATTCTGTTTTCTCTGATATATCAGGAAAGTCTTGAAAATTACTCATAAAAGGAATTCTTCAAGCTGAAAAGCTATCAATGAAGAACATCATTGGGTGCCCTCCCTTTTCTTCATGGGTATTGTGACTATAGATGCCTGACTGCTGGAAGATTTTTTCTTTTTGAATAACTCTAATATTTGGGTCAGACAATGTACGTTGCTAGAACTTAATGTTACTGATGGTTTTGCCTGAAGCATAGCTTGTTTAAATAAGTGAAAGGCAGGAAAAAGACTTTGAAAGAATGAAAATAATTATAGCATAAAAATCCATTGATTGGAATTTTCAAAATGTTCTATGAGCGAGATATTAACATCACTCCAAGACATGTGAAAAAGAAAAGTGAGGGTTACCAGTATATGTACGTATGTATGTAATATATACAGTGTGTGTGTGTATATATATATATATATATATATATATATATATATATATATATAATATTATATATATATATATATATATATATTATATATATATATATATATATATATATATATATATATATATATATATATATATATATACACATATATATTTATTTATATATATATATAGTACTCACTCACATATGTACATATATATTTATTTATATATATATATATATATATATATTGTTGCGGATATGAGGATTGTGTTTTTTATTGTGTTGTATTGTATAGTAAATTGTTGTAAATATCACCCTCTGTAAAATGTAATGATTCCTTGTAAATACCTCCGTAGTGTGAAGGTCAAAGGGCGTCTCGGTAGTTATTCCATAAACACCACATTGCAGGACACGATAAAACCCTTGTTCAGTAGCTTATATCTTATTATGTGTCTTAGTGTAAGGCTGTGTCTCCCATTAATTTAAATACTCCATTGCATCAAGTGAAATAAGAGTAGATCCCCTTTCATTTCATTTCAATGGCCAACTGCATTTTGGGCGGTTTTCTTCAACCACCATTGGCCACGAGGCAGGGTTGGGGAAGAAAGGCGGGTCCCCACCTCGTCAGAGAGGGGAGGAGTGGCCCGGCCCCGAACAACCAACCAAGCACGAGGGGTTTGGTTTGAGAGGGCGGAGGAAGAGCGATCGGGGAGGTTCGCAAAGGTTCAAGGGTGGGGCGATATATAGCCCATGAGAGATGCCCCCAAGAGAGATGAGCTTTTACAGGAGACAAGAGATGAGTCCAAGAGATGAGCTGAAAGGCTGAGCTGAGCTGTGTGGTGAGGTGGAAAAGGAAAGAGCTGGGTCGTCAGAGCAGGGCTGAGTTGTGAGGTCCAAAAGCAGAAGATCATCCAGGGAAGCACAAAGCCTGCTATTCGTCACCTTGCTCGCCAGCAGCAGCGTCTACAGCAGCAACAAGACTCGACAGCCGTTTGGGGCCTGGACGGCAGTTTGGAGCAGGGCCGCGAAGGGATGGCGGCTGCCGAACGCGCCGATTTGTGCTGCCGAACAAATTGGACTTTCCTCTCCTTCCAGCTAATTCCTATCATCATTCCCCGCGTGAGTCTGTGTCTTCGTTTGTTCTGTCCTGGGTATTAAGTAAGCCTGTTAGATAAGCTAATAATTTGCACTGTGTCACCTGCGTCTCATGTCCCTGTACATAATCGTGACTGCTCCTTTTTGCTTGTGTGTGTAAATAATAAATCCCGTTACTCTTCTGTATGTCTTCCTCTTCCTCTTTGCATTTGGTCGCTTTAGAGTTTTCCAGATTGAGTATCTGTGGCGCGATACGGCCAACGTTTGGGTGAATTGGGTAAATCGGGTTTAGTCGGGGAACAACTGTTCGGCCGCGGTTATACCACTGCTCGGTCAAAATAACATCTAATCCGCGGACCGTAACAATATATATATGTGTATATATATATATATATATATATATATATATATATATATATATATATATATATATAAATCAACGAACATAACAGCGTGACGAGCGCTGTCCCGATCTCCTATGGACCGAAGTCCTAGACTGTTGGCACAGGCTGTTGGTTCCTTGCGGGTTATGCGGTATTTACTGTGTGAGACATAATTCGTGGCTGGTGCTCACCATTAAAGCTAGGAGGTGCCTTGATCATCTTAATAGACGATTTTGGTCCTCATTGGTTAGATTTTTTGCAGTATACCGTCCTGACGAGGGTTAATAAGCCCGAAATCTGGATTGGCGGCTCTGCTTGATGTTTAGCCAATGGGGACCAATGAATAAATCTCTGTCTGTTGACAGAGTGGCCGGGCTGAAGCCTCCAGAAGACCCTTTGGGTCGGAGGTGACGCTTTGGTCTAGGACTTCGGTCCATAGGAGATCGGGACAGCGCTCGTCACGCTGTTATGTTCGTTGATTATTATCCCCGCCGATCGCACCGCACCCCCTGGTTTTGGTTTGCACTGGTGGGAACGATGGTCTGTGTGGCAGACAGGCTGTTGGTTCCTTGCGGGTTCTGCGGTGTTTACCGTGTGAGACATAATTCGTGGCTGGTGCTCACCATTAAAGCTAGGAGGTGCCTTGATCATATATATATATATATATGTATATATATATATATATATATATATATGTATGTATATATATATATATATATATATATATGTATATATATATATATATGTATATATATATATAATTATATACAGTCACGTGAAAAAGTAAGTACACCCCATGTAAAGTTTTGACTTTTTCAACATATTTCAACATACAGCTATTTGATCTTCATTTCAACAATATTGATAGATAAAAGTGATATAATATAACAAATATCATGAAACATTTACATTTTGTAGTCAATTGTATCAATTAAATAAACATAAATGCAAATTTCGCATGTGGAAAAAGTAAGTACACCCTTGGCTCTAATAGGTGGTATTGCCCCCTTTGGTAGAAACAACCTCAAGAAGGCGTTTCTTATAACTGTCTACCAGTCTCTGACATCGACTGGGAGAAATTTTTGCCCACTCCTCCATGCAGAATTCTTTCAGCTGTGCGATGTTTGAGGGGTTTCTTGCATGCACAGCTCGTTTCAAATCCCCCCCACAAGATCTCGATGGGATTTTGATCCGGGCTTTGACTTGGCCATTCCAGAACCCTCCATTTCTTTCTTTCCAGCCATTCCTTGGTGGATTTACTGGTATGCTTAGGGTCATAGTCATGTTGCAAGGTCCACCTTCAGTTGAACTTCAACTTTCCGACAGATGGCCTCACATTATCCTCAAGCACCCTCTGGTACAATGAAGAATTCATGGTGGATTCTATGATGGTGAGCTGACCAGGCCCTGATGCAGCAAAGCTGCCCCAAACCATAATATTTCCACCTCCATGCTTTACAGTTGGTATCAGGTTCTTGTGGTCAAATGCTGTCTTTGGTTTTCGCCAAACATGTCTTCTGGTACTGTGGCCAAATAGCTCTACCTTTGACTCATCTGTTCAGAGCACATTGTTCCAGAAGTGCTGGTCGTTGCTGAGGTATTTATTGGCAAACTTTAGTCTTGCCCTGATGTTCTTTCTGGACAGCAAAGGTTTCCTCCTGGCACACCTCCCATGTAGATCAAATTTGTGCAGCCTCTTTCTAATGGTTGACTCGTGCACTTTGACATCAACAGTGGCAAGAGCTACCTGTCGGTCCCGTGATGACATTCTGGGGTTCTTAGAGACTTCTTTCAGCATCTTGTAGTCTGCTCTCGGGATGAACTTGCTGGGGCGGCCTGGCCTGAACAAGTTGGCAGTTGTTTGGAATCTTCTCCACTTGTAGATGATCTTCCGGACAGTCGAGTGATTGATTTCAAATTGTTTGGAGATCTTCTTAAATCCCTTCCCAGACTTGTAGGCATCGATAACCTTCTTTCTGAAGGCCTCAGAGAGCTCTTTTGATCTCGGCATGATGACGCCGCACACTTCAACAACAAAGAGCAAACCAAACTAAATGTCTGAGGTTTAAATAAGACAGGTTCTTCCAAGATCCTCTTTAACGATGTTGTAATCATTTGCACATGAGCTGGTGCACCTTAATCTAATTTTAGGTATTTGAAGTAGTGATAAATATAGGGGCGTACTTACTTTTTCCACATGCGAAATTTGCATTTATGTTTATTTCAATTATACAATGGACTTCAATATGTAAATGTTTCATGATATTTGTTATATTGTTGGGGTTTTGAGAACCCACACTGGTAACATCATTAAAGGTTAAAGGTTGCACCCCATAGATAGGCCACAAGCAACACATAGGTCACCTTAGGACATTAGTTATTTCATAGTATGTGTTTAGGATGAGGCCATACCCAATAGTTGCATCTGCGTTGTGTAAAACAAATAAGAGTAGGCCCCCCGTCCATTTTGCAGCCTCCCTTCAATCGACGCCATTAAGCACTATCCTGTCTGCACACCATCGCCCTCGCAGTTTGTTACGCTTCCTTTGCCAGCAGCGTTCGCTGCCGCTGGGCTTCCGCTCAAACCAGCCCAAAAGCCACGAGGTAAGGCCCGAAAAGGGGCCGGAGCGCAAGGGTGGGGGTGTGGCCACATCAAGCAGCCATCAAGGTGGAGCCGGTAAGCCCTCACCAGCCAATCAGAGCTGAGGCGACATCGCCTGACAGGGTGTGGCTGGACATTCCAGAGGGTTCGCTGGGTGTGGCAATATAACCCTTCGCGCGAGGCCCCCACGAGAGTTATGAGGAGAGAGAGGGCTTGACCAGTTGAGTTATGAGGACGGATGGCACTACAATGATCGTGTTCAGAGTTATGAGGGGAGAAGCGCTCGTCGAGCAGAGAGTTTGAGTTGAGGCTTGGTTCGTGTGGAGAGTTACGAGGAGGAGAGACGCGCGGTGACAAGCTTTACAAAGGGCTGGCGTGCGGCACGCATTGCAGAGGACTGCAGCGTTGAGAAGGGCTTGTGCAGAAGGACGTTGGTGAAGGGTGTTGGGTAACATCTCGGGGAAGTGGCGCATCATTTATGACAATACCGGGAGCGCGTATAAAGGCCCCGGTACAAGTATTACGTACGCCATATAATCGCCACGTACCGATCCCCTGATATATAATTGTCCGCTCCGCACCTACCCCATGCGGAGAGCTGCCTGCCGTCTTCCACCATCTGCATGGTATGAGTCGGGGACCAGACGAGCTGTGGACCCTTGGACCCTCAACCCGACCATCTACAAACCCCGTGTGAGTGAGCCTGAGAGTGAGTCTGAGAGTGAACGGGCCCGTGTCCAGGGAATAAGTATAAGACTGCATAAGGCTGCCCTGTGTATCTGCTTCTTCCTCTTCCCCTGTATATTCTTTCTTTTCCTTCCTCCTCTTATTTGCACAAAGTGTAATAAATTCCTTGTTCTTCCTGGTTTCTTCCTAATTCGACCGTTTTTGTCATTTCCTCCACTGGGTAAACGCGGCACGATTATAACCGCTCCAATCGGGTTAGTTCCTGGTAACGGCCCAAAACGCGGCTCGCTTCGCTCCGCGTGTCCACTAACGCCGTGGTTCGGGTGGGAGTTATTTCCTCGTTTCCGGTCAGCGTTAATACTTAGGTAATAGGACTAATTCGACCGACAACCCTATTTAACACTGCCCGGGAAGGACGTTATAGCCCCCGGGATCGTGTCGGCCAGTAAAAGGACAAGGGGATTAATCCCCCCTTGATAAGGGGAAGGCCGACGTTAGAGTTCCGCAACAATATTATATCACCTTTATCGATCAATATTGTTGAAATGAAGATCAAATAGCTGTATGTTGAAATATGTTGAAAAAGTCAAAACTTTACATGGGGTGTACTTACTTTTTCACGTGGCTGTATATATATATATACGTCCGCGTCTGATTTAATCTCTCGATTTATATATATATATATATATATATATATATATATATATATATATATATATATATATATATATATATATATATATACATATATATATTTATTATAAAAGAAAGTTTTTGTTTGTTTGTCTGCGCAAGCTAATCTCCTGAACGGTGAAAGATAGGAGGAAACCTCTAATACAAAAAATGGCGGGACGGGCCCCGAGAAGGTTTTAGGCAAGGTGGCGAGGCCAGTTGAGGCCGCTTCGGCCAGGCCGGGCCCATTTCGCAATTAAATGCTGAGCTGAATTATAGTAGTCAATCGTCTACGGCCGCGAGTAAAAGCTGAATTATGGTAGTGAATTCATTCAAAAAGAACCAAAAATGTCGGGACAGGCCCCGGGAAGGTTATAGGCGAGGTGGCGAGGCCGGTCGAGGCCCACCTCGGCCGGGCCGGGCCCATTTCACAATTAAAAGCTGAGCTGAATTATAGTAGTCAATCGTCTATGGCCGCGAGTAAAAGCTGATTTATGGCAGTTAATTCATTCAAAAAGAACCCAAAATGTCCGGACAGGCCCCGGGAAGGTTATAGGCTAGGTGGCGAGGCCAGTCGAGGCCCACCTCATCCGATCTGGGCCCATTTCACAATTAAAAGCTGAGCTGAATTATAGTAGTCAATCTTCTACGCCGCGAGTAAAAGCTGAATTATAGTAGTAAATTCATTCAAAAAGACCCAAAAATGTCGGGACGGGCCCCGGGAAGGTTATAGGCGAGGTGGAGAGGCCGGACGAAGCCGCGTCGGCCGAGCTGGGCCCATTTCGCAATTAAAAGCTGAGCTGAATTATTGTAGTCAATCTTCTACGGCCGCGAGTAAAAGCTGAATTATAGTAGTAAATTCACTCAAAAATAACCCGGGCAACGCCAGGTGCTTTCAGCTAGTGTATATATATATATATATATATATATATATATATATATATATATATATATATACATACATATATATATCTATATATCTGTGCAGCGTCTGTCCTGTGTTGTCCTGTGTTGTGTTGTCTTGTCACTGAACTACTTTCTCAAACATTTGTGAAATCGTACCAAACTTCTGGTATGCACATATCTCTCCCGTCGGTGTCCTAAGGGTATTTTTTTTGAACCATTTTCCAATGTTTTTTGTTTTTTTTTCAACTTCAATTGTTTATAAAATGTGATATCACGTATATTACAAACTAGCTGAAACCCGTGGAACATCCACGGAAGGGAGGATGTGGTGTATGGATAGAGTGTACCATTATGGATGGCATAGGATTTGCTTGTCCGAGTAAGAGTTAGGAAGAAAGATGAGAATGAAGAGTGCGTATATGAACAACGATCGCCGACACCGGCACAAATGCATGCTCTGGATTGTCCACTCAGTGGACGGCTTGCTTTCGCCTTCGCCTGTCCAATCAGCGGACGGCTTGCTTCGCCTTCGCCCAACAGACGCCAATACGATGGCGTCGTAAGATGGCGTCGTATCGGCAGTTAATCGGATGCTTTTGGGCCCCAACGTCGGCTAATTCAGATTTTTCGAGAATGGCTGTACATGATAAACAAAGTGTGCGGTTCGTAGATCGTAAATCCATTAGTGCCGTGGGCATCAGGTCACTGGGTGCGGCGTAAAAGGGATAAAAAAGTCGAGCCCTTACGCTATTATTATATAGATACATTTGTGCAAAATAATTGTTTGAATTATGATTGGTTTAAACCATGACAAAACGGCAACTCGGGTACAGTCATTTATCTATATATCTACACATCTGGGCAGTGTCTGTGTTGTCACTTAACGACTCCCTCAAACTTTTGTTTTCGTGGTTGCGAAGTGTTTTTAATAACGTTGTGGTGGTTTTGAATCACGTGGTGGTGAGGTATTTTGAATTATGTGGTGGTGAGGTGTTTTTAAATGACGTGGTGGTGAGGTGTTTTTAAATCACATGGTGGTGAGGTGTTTTTAAATCACATGGTGGTGAGGCGTTTTGATTTACATGGTGGTGAGGTGTTTTTAAATGACGTGGTGGTGAGGTGTTATTAAATCACATGGTGCTGAGGTGTTTTTAAATCACATGGTGGTGAGGCGTTTTGATTTACATGGTGGTGAGGTATTTATAATTACGTGGTGGTGAGGTGTTTTTAATTAGGTGGTGGTGAGGTGTTTTGAATTAGTTGGTGATGTGTTTTGAATTACGTGATGGAGAGGTGTTTTGAATTACTTGGTGGTGAGGTGTTTTAAAATGACGTGGTGGTGAGGTGTTTTGAATTAGTTGGTGATGTGTTTTGAATTATGTGATGGAGAGGTGTTTTGAATTACTTGGTGGTGAGGTGTTTTTAAATGACGTGGTGGTGAGGTGTTTTGAATTAGTTGGTGATGAGGTGTTTTGAATTACTTGGTGGTGAGGTGTTTTTAAATGACGTGGTGGTGAGGTGTTTTGAATTACTTGGTGGTGAGGTGTTTTTAAATGACGTGGTGGTGAGGTGTTTTTATTACGTGTTTTATGGCTGTGAGGTATTTTAAATTTCGTGGTTGTGAGGTGTTTTTATTACGTGTTTTATGGCTGTGAGGTGTTTTTAATTTCGTGGTGGTGTGTTTTTATTACGAGTTTTATGGCTGTGAGGTATTTTAAATTTCGTGGTTGTGAGGTGTTTTTATTACGTGTTTTATGGCTGTGACGTGTTTTTATTACGTGTTTGATGTCTGTGAGGTGTTTTTAATTTCGTGGTGGTGAGGTGTTTTTATTACGTGTTTTATGGCTGTGAGGTGTTTTTATTACGTGTTTTATGGCTGTGAGGTGTTTTTAATTTCGTTGTGGTGAGGTATTTTTATTACGTGTTTTATGGCTGTGACGTGTTTTTATTACGTGTTTGATGTCTGTGAGGTGTTTTTAATTTCGTGGTTGTGAGGTGTTTTTATTACGTGTTTTATGGCTGTGAGGTATTTAAAATTTCGTGGTTGTGAGGTGTTTTTATTACGTGTTTTATGGCTGTGACGTGTTTTTATTACGTGTTTTATGGCTGTGAGGTGTTTTTAATTTCGTGGTGGTGTGTTTTTATTACGAGTTTTATGGCTGTGAGGTGTTTTTAATTTCGTGGTGGTGTGTTTTTATTACGTGTTTTATGGCTGTGAGGTGTTTTTATTACGTGTTTTATGGCTGTGACGTGTTTTTATTACGTGTTTGATGTCTGTGAGGTGTTTTTAATTTCGTGGTGGTGAGGTGTTTTTATTACGTGTTTTATGGCTGTGAGGTGTTTTTATTACGTGTTTTATGGCTGTGAGGTGTTTTTAATTTCGTTGTGGTGAGGTATTTTTATTACGTGTTTTATGGCTGTGACGTGTTTTTATTACGTGTTTGATGTCTGTGAGGTGTTTTTAATTTCGTGGTGGCGAGGTGTTTTTATTACGTGTTTGATGTCTGTGAGGTGTTTTTAATTTCGTGGTGGTGAGGTGTTTTTAATTTTGTGGTGGTGAGGTGTTTTATTACGTGTTTTATGGCTGTGAGGTGTTTTAAATTACTTGGTGGTGAGGTGTTTTGAATTACTTGGTGGTGAGGTGTTTTGAATTACGTGGGGGTGAGGTGTTTATAATTACGTGGTGGTGCGGTGTTTTGAATTACGTGGTGTTGAGGTGTAATCGTCCCAAACTTCCAGTCTGCACCTACCCCTCCCCTATGTGTGTGCTGAGGGGTTCTTTCTTGAAAAAAAAACATTCAACCTAAATCTTCAACCTAAATTGCCTATAAAAATGTAATATCATAAACACAACAAATACATTTGTGCAAAGTAATAAATTGTTTGTATTATGATTGGTGAAAATCATGACAACACAGCAACTCAGGTGCAGTTATTAGCCTCAGCTAAAATAAGCCCGTTCCTCAGTAACGATGCGCTCGCCTCACCAAGCTCGTATATATATATATATATATACACTAGTGGGGTATGCTTACACATTGTAAGCAATAATGAACCGTGCTTCATACATATGTACATAATAAATAGAAGATTTATGATTGTTGGCAAGCATCACAGACGTCCTGCAAAATATTAATGGTTTTTTATTTTTATTTTTTTACTAACTCGTTTACGGATTTTTAACGTAAATTTTCATTGATGTTTTTTTTGTTATTTCACAGTATACAGCAATAGAAATTCCATTTTTCATATGCCAGCGATCGACTGAGCTTTTTTATAAGGCACGTTTACGTTTTTTAACCTAAATTTTCATTTATGGACGCTTTTTCTTTTTTTTCAATTACGGACATTATTGTCCGGTTTATTGGTTTTGTATTTTCTTGTTTATTTCCAGCTTTGATATCTGTTGACACGCCAAATTTCAGCTTTGTACGACACCTGGAAGGTACCAAACATTAATATCAGTCAGTGTTTAGAATGAGCTTTATACAGTGCATTCAAAAAGTATTCAGACCCCTTCACTTTTTTCACATTTTGTTATGTTGCAGCCGTATGCGGAAATCGTTTAAATTCATTTTTTCCCTCATCAATCTCCACTCAATACCCCATAATGACAAAGAGAAAACAGGATTTTAGAAAGATTTGCAAATTTATTGAAAAGTAAAAACTGAAATATCACATTGACATAAGTATTCATACCCTTTGCTATGACACTTGAAATTTAGCTCAGGTGCCTCCCATTTCTCTTGATCATCTTTGAGATGTTTCTACACCTTGGTTGGTGTCCACCTGTGGTAAATTCAATTGATTGGACATGATTTGGAAAGGCACACACCTGTCTATATAAGGTCTCACAGCTGACAATGCACATCAGATTAAAAACCAAGCTATGAGGTCGAAGGAACTGCCTGCGAGCACAGAGACAGGATTGTGTCGAGGCACAGATCTGAGGAAGCCTACAAAAAATTCCTGCTGCATTGAAGGTTTCCAAGAGCACAGTGGCCTCCATAATTCTTAAATGGAAGAAGTTGTGAGCAACCAGGACTCTTCCTTGAGCTGGCTGCCCGGCCAAACTGAGCAATCGGGGGAGAAGGGCCTTGGTAAGAGAGGTGACCAAGAACCCGATGGTTACTCTGGCTGATCTCCAGAGATCCTGTGTGGAGATGGGAGAAACTTCCAGAAGGACAACCATCACTGCAACACTCCACCGATCTGGGCTTTATGGCAGAGTGGCCAGACGGAAGCCTCTCCTCAGTGAAAGACACATGAAAGCCCGCTTGGAGTTTGCAAAAAAGCACCTAAAGGATTCTCAGACTGTGAGAAACAAGATTCTGTTGTCTGATGAAACCAAAATTGAACTGTTTGGCTTCCGTCTTCCGTCTATATATACAGACTTGGCATTTAATATGGAATATTTTTTTTGTGGGGGTGAACTTACTTATCAAGATGACTTAGAACCAAAAGTTAATTGGAATTATGTTGAAATTATTCTACATTTTGTTAATGTGACCTTTAAAAGAAACAAAAACCACATTTAACATTTCGAAGCAAATAAATTGATCCTTGAAAGTGATGTGAACTGATATCGAACTCAATTCACGGACAGTACTGTGTTAAGCTTCTGTACGTTTTCCAGAAGTATCTCTTTATTTTGCACATTAGCCAAAAAAAATTTCAACAAAAACAAAAGCTAAATTATGACTGGGATTACGGACAGTAAAATTACAGTTCAGTACTTCGTGTAACCCCCAGGAGCATTCAGGAGAGCACGTACACGTCGAGGCATGCTGTTCACGAGATTTGCCAAGGTTTGGACAGGAATCGCTTGCCATACAGTGACAATTGTCTGCTGCAATTCACGCACAGAGGCAGGCTGCTGGTCCAAGTTGTCGATTTGACCCGTTAATTCTGCCCACAAGTTCTCTATCGGATTCATATCCGGGGACATGGCAGGCCAATCCATATGCTCTACACCACGGTCAGCAAGAAAGTGTTGGATCATGCGAGCACGATGAGGCCATGCATTGTCATCTTGGAAGACAAAGTTTCCTAGAAAGGCTGCACGAGCAAATGGAAGCAATGTTTCTTCCAGAATGACCCTGTACTTGAACTGGTTCAGGTTTCCATGCAGAACAACCAGGTCAGTTTTGCCCCCTGCATGAAAAGCAGCCTAAAAGGTCACCCCACTACCTCCAGTTTGGACTCTAGGCACTATACAATCTTCGTTGTGGGCTTCATGCACTTGCCTGCGCACTCGAACGCGGCCATCTTGACGATAGACCAGAAATCTAGACTCGTCACTGAAGGTCACGTGATTCCAGTGTCCTGGCTGCCATTGACGGTGCTCTCTGGCCCACTGCAATCGGCGCTGGCTGTGTTGTCTGGTCAGGCGTGGCTTTCTCAGGGGATGCCTGGCACGATAGCCTGCTTGAACCAGTCGTTGGTTGACTAGCCTTGTGGATACAGGCACATTTGTCAGTTGCTGCCACTCAGCCCGAAGCCGATTAGCTGATTTGGTTCGGCCATTGTGGACTAACCGGTGCAGCTGGCGATCATCTCTCCTTGTGGTTCTGCGTGGATGTCCTGGCCTCGGTATTGGAGTAGGGACACCCCTCTGAGCATTTCGTTTCAGGATCTTTGACACCTGACCTTGAGTGATGCCATACTGCCGAGCAATAGCACGCTGTTTCATGCCAGAATTTCGTAAAGCCACCACTCCTTGACAAACAGCATTGTCAAGTTGACGGACCATCTCCAGAGGAAGCGGCAATAACTTTTGTAGACGTGCAGCAGTTGTTTTCCACTAATACAGAACGCAACAACCCTTATATACCCGATTGTGAAGCCAATCGTCAAATGTACCTGTCCTTACATTTTGTCACGCCACCTGTGATATAATCCTGTTATTGACTTCTTGCTGCGAAAGACAATCAGTGACATGGTTCTTTCAACAAAGACATCACCAAAGGGTAAAATAAACTCACCAGATTGATATACTGAGTTCAGAAAGTAAACCCAGGTCAAGAAAAAAAGAAATTCCATATTAAATGCCAAGTCTGTATATATATATATATATATATATATATATATATCAATTTTATTTTTTATTGCTTGATATTTTGCTTGATAAAAAAAAATTATTTTGTTCATCAAGCAACTTTAATTAACCTTCATTACGGATGCGAAGTTTGTCATAGCATCAAGCAACTTCATGACGGATAAATAAATCTCATTCCATTAAAATTAATCTATCTATAATTCCAGTAATCTCTGTTTGTACGTTTGTACGTCTGTACGTCTGTTTGTCTGTGACCGCTGTTTCTCGACAACCACGGGTCCGATATACTTTTAACTTGCCAGGTATATTGCTGGGGACCCGAGGATGTGCCTTTTCAAGGTTTCATATTAATCGGACAATTACTTACCGAGCTATGTCCAAAAAACGATTCAACCAATCAGAGAGCAGCGAACGATCGCGTGTGCCGAACGTGGAGGACACACTCTGCCTCGGATGGCACATTTGAGAGCGTATTCATTTATTTCACGTTTGCAAACTATGTTGGCGTTAAACTATGTTTTAAAACTAATAAAACCGAATTTGCGATTCATTCGCTTTCCTGCGCGTTTGTGCACGCGATGGCGATTTCTTTACCAAACTCCGGAAGCCGTTCGCTTTGGACCAAACCATTGCATGTAAATAGAGGGGGGGGATTGTCACCGTACTCGCAAGCCGTTCGCTTTGGACCAAACCATTTCATGTAAATAGAGGGGGGGGATATAATTTTAGATATAGATATAGTACGGGCAATGCCCTAGTTATTATCAATGATGTTATTTACCTATGCCACTGAATGTGGATGGAGGTTGTGATTTCACCTCTGTCTGTTTATTTGTTTGGCTGTCTGCCTGTTTGTTTGTTTGTTTGTTTGTTGGGTGTGTGACAAGGAAGAATTGATTAAATTCTGGTGAAGATCTGGATCCGGATCTGGATAAGAGAATTTTTAAAGTGTTTCTTCACCAATGAGTGATTGGGCTGAAACCGATTATATAGCACGATATCTCAAAAAGTTATGCACAGATTTGGATGAAACGTGTTGGATGAGTTGGATAGGTGACAAGAACAAGCCGATTAGATTTTGGTTTAGGTCTGTATGCAGGTCCGGCCTATCAATGGGATACAAAACGTAAACTGTTCAGCCTGGCGGAGGAAGTGCAAAAAGTATCGCATAGTACAAATGATATATTAATATAATTAATATTATATATATATATATATTAAAATTAATTAATTAGTAATATATATATATCCATATTGCATAGTACAAATGATATATTAATATAATTAATATTATATGTATTAAAATTAATTAATTAGTAATATATATATATATCAATATATATATATATCAATATATATATATATCAATATATATTTATATATATATCAATATATATTTATATATATATCAATATATATATATATATATATATATATATATATATATATATATATATATATATTGATATATATCAATATATATATATATATATATATATATATATATATATATATATATATATATATATATATATATATATCAATATATATATATATATATATATATATATATATATATATATACAGGGTGAGTCACAAGTAGCGCCCGATTTCTGTTTATATATATATATATACATACATATTTCTGTCAGTTGATTGTTTGTTTGTCATTTGTATTACAGTGTACAAGAAGGTAGAAATAAATGAATGACATGTTTATCTAAACATTTATTCGGGGGAAAATTCGCCAGAACAGAAACAGAACAGAAAGCCGAAAATACAAAAATATAATATATATAGAAAATATACCATTATATAAACAGAAATATACCATTATATAGAAATATAATATAAAACAGGAAAAAAAAATATATATATATATATATATATCCATATTGCAGAGTACAAAAAGTGTATTTAAAAAAAACAGATACTCACAGAAATTAAAATCCACATTAGAGACGTAATTTCACTCCAGTAATAATTTAAGGTGCTTCCCATTCTCTTGTCTTCCGCTCCCTCTTTTTATATATTTTGTTTGTCTGGTTGATTTGTTTGTGAAGTAAATGTCAGCTCTTTCACGAGCCTCGATTCAGTATACAAAAAACAAACAAAAAAAAAAAAAATGAAAAAGTGTAGCTGAGTATTATATACAATTTTTATTTACAGGATATTAATGATAAAAAATTTTTATATTACGCTCCTCGTAACATACTTGCTACCCGTCTCTCTCTTCCTCACTTGGTCCCTCTGAGAGAGAGTGAAAATGATTTTGGTTCATGAATTAAGCAAATTTTTTTTTTGGTTTAACGTGCTCGAATAACTAAAACAAAATTGTGAAACCATGCGCGTTTGGCACAGCATGCGGTGTGCCGGTCAGATCAAATACCAATTCATTTATTCACTTTGTACTGAACATTTGAGGTACGCCAGGATAGCAGCCTCCAGAACAGATGTTAAGAGCAATAATGCATGAAGGAACATGTGCTGCTAATGCGAGGCAGGAATAATTAAATTACAAACCAAATTAGTCATAAATAAATAAGCATTACCACATCGAAGCATACACCAACACACCATCCTCACCCTGAATTGAAAAAAACATTTAATTAGTTATTGCTTTGCCTTTTTAAATTGTAGAATCATTGTGATCTCAACCTGAAACTTACTCAACACGCATGCACAACTCCACGTTTGACCTCTATCATGATCTAGTCTCCCTTCTGGGGTTTATAATCAACACCTGTAGAGAAATGACTACTACAGACCTTTACCATTCCAGGAATCACACGTTTGACAGCACACCACTGAACCGTTGGTCTCAAGGGCTGCTTTGCGGACCATTCCGCACAGCTACCATGTTGTGGTCACTGCAGCCTGCATTGCTCCTCGTATCATGCGGCCCTCTCTGCTCTCATATTTCATTTCAGTCAATTTCCAATAAAAATCAATACTTTTTCACCTGTGAACGTGAAATATCCCATGGTATGTCGAAAAAATTCGAAATAAATAAATTATACCCGATATTCCCCACCCCCAGACCTCCAATCAATATCTCAGCTGACCTCTTGTTATCCTGTTGATGAGAGAGGGAGGTATTAAAAAAAATTAAAATATAGAGCAAACTTTGGAGTTTAATTTGTACTTTGTAGTGGTTAAGGAAGGAAGCTGCATGCTACTGGATAAGTGTTAAGTTAAGTGACTATATGAACATTGTTACTACATGAAGTGACTATATGAACTGAACATTGCCTGAGGAAGTAATGCTGAAATCTATATATCTGGGTTCTTCCCAACATATTTCTAGGGCTAGGAGCTAGAGCTAGGAATTAGAGCTAGGAGTTAGGGCTCGAAGTTAGGGCTAGGAGTTAGGGCTAGGAGTTAGGGCTAGGAATTAGGGCTAGGAATTAGGGCTAGGAGTTAGGGCTAGGAGGTGGGGCTAAGAGTTGGGGCTAGGAGTTGGGGCTAGGAGTTAGGGCTAGGAGTTAGGGCTAGGAGTTGGGGCTAGGAGTTAGGGCTAGGAGTTGGGGCTAAGAGTTGGGGCTAGGAGTTAGGGATAAGAGTTGGGGCTAGGAGTTATGGCTAAGAGTTAGGGCTAGGAGTTGGGGCTAGGAGTTAGGGCTAGGAGTTGGGGCGAGGAGTTAGGGCTAGGAGTTAGGGCTAAGAGTTGGGGCTAGGAGTTAGGGATAAGAGTTGGGGCTAGGAGTTAGGGCTAAGAGTTAGGGCTAGGAGTTGGGGCCAGGAGTTAGGGCTAGGAGTTAGGGCTAAGAGTTGGGGCTAGGAGTTAGGGATAAGAGTTGGGGCTAGGAGTTAGGGCTAAGAGTTAGGGCTAGCAGTTGGGGCTAGGAGTTAGGGCTAGGAGTTAGGGCTAGGAGTTAGGGCTAGGAGTTGGGGCTAGGAGTTGGGGCTAGGAGTTAGGGCTAGGAGTTAGGGCTAGGAGTTGGGGCTAGGAGTTGGGGCTAGGAGTTGGGGCTAGGAGTTAGGGCTAGGAGTTAGGGCTAGGAGTTGGGGCTAGGAGTTGGGGCTAGGAGTTGGGGCTAAGAGTTGGGGCTAGGAGTTGGGGCTAGAAGTTGGGGCTAGAGGTTAGGGCTAGGTGTTAGGGCTAGGAGTTAGGGCTAGGAGTTAGGGCTAGGAGTTGGGGCTAGGAGTTGGGGCTAAGAGTTGGGGCTAGAAGTTAGGGCTAGGAGTTGGGGCTAGGAGTTGGGGCTAGGAGTTAGGGCTAGGAGTTGGGGCTAAGAGTTGGGGCTAGAAGTTAGGGCTAGGAGTTGGGGCTAGGAGTTGGGGCTAAGAGTTGGGGCTAGGAGTTGGGGCTAGAAGTTGGGGCTAGAGGTTAGGGCTAGGTGTTAGGGCTAGGAGTTAGGGCTAGGAGTTAGGGCTAGGAGTTGGGGCTAGGAGTTGGGGCTAAGAGTTGGGGCTAGAAGTTAGGGCTAGGAGTTGGGGCTAGGAGTTGGGGCTAAGAGTTGGGGCTAGGAGTTGGGGCTAGAAGTTGGGGCTAGAGGTTAGGGCTAGGTGTTAGGGCTAGGAGTTAGGGCTAGGAGTTAGGGCTAGGAGTTGGGGCTAGGAGTTGGGGCTAGGAGTTGGGGCTAAGAGTTGGGGCTAGAAGTTAGGGCTAGGAGTTGGGGCTAGGAGTTGGGGCTAGGAGTTAGGGCTAGGAGTTGGGGCTAAGAGTTGGGGCTAGAAGTTAGGGCTAGGAGTTAGGGCTAGGAGTTAGGGCTAAGAGTTGGGGCTAGGAGTTAGGGATAAGAGTTGGGGCTAGGAGTTAGGGCTAAGAGTTAGGGCTAGGAGTTGGGGCCAGGAGTTAGGGCTAGGAGTTGGGGCTAGGAGTTAGGGCTAGGAGTTAGGGCTAGGAATTAGGGCTAGGAGTTAGGGCTAGGAGTTGGGGCTAGGAGTTAGGGCTAGGAGTTAGGGCTAGGAATTAGGGCTAGGAGTTAGGGCTAGGAATTAGGGCTAGGAGTTAGGGCTAGGAGTTAGGGCTAGGAGTTGGGGCTAGGAGTTAGGGCTAGGAGTTAGGGCTAGGAGTTAGGGCTAGGAGTTGGGGCTAGGAGTTAGGGCTAGGAGTTAGGGCTAGGAGTTAGGGCTAGGAGTTGGGGCTAGGAGTTAGGGCTAGGAGTTAGGGCTAGGAGTTAGGGCTAGGAGTTGGGGCTAGGAGTTGGGGCTAGGAGTTAGGGCTAGGAGTTAGGGCTAGGAGTTGGGGCTAGGAGTTGGGGCTAGGAGTTGGGGCTAGGAGTTGGGGCTAAGAGTTGGGGCTAGGAGTTGGGGCTAGAAGTTGGGGCTAGAGGTTAGGGCTAGGTGTTAGGGCTAGGAGTTAGGGCTAGGAGTTAGGGCGAGGAGTTAGGGCTAGGAGTTGGGGCTAAGAGTTGGGGCTAGGAGTTGGGGCTAAGAGTTGGGGCTAGGAGTTAGGGCTAGGAGTTAGGGCTAGGAGTTAGGGCTAGGAGGTGGGGCTAAGAGTTGCGGCTAGGAGTTGGGGCTAAGAGTTAGGGCTAGGAGTTGGGGCTAGGAGTTGGGGCTAGGAGTTGGGGCTAGGAGTTGGGGCTAGGAGTTAGGGCTAGGAGTTGGGGCTAAGAGTTGGGGCTAGAAGTTAGGGCTAGGAGTTGGGGCTAGGAGTTGGGGCTAGGAGTTAGGGCTAGGAGTTGGGGCTAAGAGTTGGGGCTAGAAGTTAGGGCTAGGAGTTAGGGCTAGGAGTTAGGGCTCGGAGTTGGGGCTAGGAGTTGGGGCTAGGAGTTGGGGCTAGGAGTTGGGGCTAGGAGTTGGGGCTAGGAGTTGGGGCTAGGAGTTGGGGCTAGGAGTTAGGGCTAGGAGTTGGGGCTAGGAGTTAAGGCTAGGAGTTGGGGCTAGAAGTTAGGGCTAGGAGTTAGGGCTAGGAGTTAGGGCTAGGAGTTGGGGCTAGGAGTTGGGGCTAGGAGTTAGGGCTAGGAGTTAGGGCTCGGAGTTGGGGCTAGGAGTTAGGGCTAGGAGTTGGGGCTAGGAGTTGGGGCTAGGAGTTGGGGCTAGGAGTTGGGGCTAGGAGTTAGGGCTAGGAGTTGGGGCTAAGAGTTGGGGCTCGGAGTTGGGGCTAGAAGTTAGGGCTAGGAGTTAGGGCTAGGAATTAGGGCTAGGAGTTGGGGCTAGAAGTTAGGGCTAGGAGTTAGGGCTAGGAGTTAGGGCTAGGAGTTGGGGCTAGGAGTTAGGGCTAGGAGTTGGGGCTAAGAGTTGGGGCTAGGAGTTGGGGCTAGAAGTTAGGGCTAGGAGTTAGGGCTAGGAGTTAGGGCTAGGAATTAGGGCTAGGAGTTGGGGCTAGAAGTTAGGGCTAGGAGTTAGGGCTAGGAGTTAGGGCTAGGAGTTAGCGAGCTTTGTTTCTTTCATATTTCTTTCTACTTTTTCACATTTCTCCTTATTCATTCGAATTCTTGTTTGTTCTTTCTTTCCCTCTTTCTTTATCTATCTGTCCAATAAGTGAATTCTTGCAGAGATTTTGTGGAAGGTTCAGTTGGCTGCGCCAGACAGACTGGGTTTGAGGGTGGTGGAGTAGCGGCTGAAACCCGAATCCTACACAGGTTCCTCCTGATGACTCCATCTTTGCTTATTCGGGTTTCTTCTGATGATTCCAATGTAGTATTTGGTTTTCCATTTCATTACTGGATATTTCTTAGAAGAGTCAAACACGTTCCAGAGCCTAAAATGACTCCTCTTCCAATGTCAACAGGAATCTCACCCACCAATAAGAAAAATGTGATACTCATTGGAATTTGTATATAAAAACTGTTAGGAAGCAAACCAGGAAGCAAGACCCGGAAATGTGTGATGCAGGCCACAGTTATCAATCAGAAGAGTTTGTTTTATCAACATAATTTGTTTAGTTTGTTTATTGAAAAATTTCTGCAGCTTTTAGATTCTTTCATTCACCTTTCCTAACTAGTCTTGTAAGTTGAAAAAAAGAAAACATTTCATAATGTTGCAGATTAAAAATACTGGCACAACAGGCAACTTCCTGCAACTATGGATATGTTTTACACAGGCCAACACTTTGTCTCACATTTAACAATGCCCATCATTTCCATGAGAGGTTTTCATTCAGAGTGGGATACATTTATTAGATCTGATTGCTGTAATTCCAGAAAGTGATGAGGATGAGGTTTTTAGCTCTTACATGAGCCTCGACCTTGTGTACAAAAAAAGAAAGTGCACTTGGAGATAGGGGGCGAGGAGAGGGGGCAGGGGGTTGCAGTGAGGCAAAAGGAAAGGTAAAAAAAAAAAAGTAGTCTGGTCCCTCTCATTCCAAAACAAAATTGTATTATTTCGTCTTAATTAAATACTGTTCATCAATGTTTGTTCCGTCTATTTGTTGAAGGTCAAACAGGGCATCCTGTGTACCGGCATTAGTTGTTAGATGTCAAAGATCCAAGGTGTCCTTCCGGAAGCGTAGGCGAGCTATCGCTGGCACCATGGACAAATTCTAAAATTCGTACCCTCACCCCCAGAAGACATCGCATAAGCAGCACAGCCGCACCCTCAGCCAATGATGCTACCCCGCACCCTCAGCCAATGATGCTACCCCGCACCCTCAGCCAATGATGCTACCCCGCACCCTCAGCCAATGATGCTACCCTGCACCCTCAGCCAATGATGCTACCCCGCACCCTCAGCCAATGATGCTACCCCGCACCCTCAGCCAATGATGCTACCCTGCACCCTCAGCCAATGATGCTACCCCACAACCTCAGCCAATGATGCTACCCCACAACCTTGTCATTCATACATAAAGAATGAATTGCTTTAGGAATTAATTTTTTTAAGTAATTGTTTCATCCCTTAGAGTTTAGACAGATGTTAAGTGGGGGACCCATCTACTAGCATTAGCTTTATTATTGCTGATGGATATGAAAGATGTCCCGCAGGTTGTCTTTTAACCAAAGTAGGCAAGTTATCGCCGGCACTCTGGTTAAATTCCGAAAATTGCATCAGTGCAATCTGGTGAAGATACAACCTGTGGAATTAATTAGTAAGTGAATCCCTGTCTAATGTGCATTAATCAACAACAACAACAATGGAGAGAATACGCAAAGTAAAACTTCATTGACTAATTTTAACCTTTCATTGCTCAAGCTGAAATGAAAACGACAAATAAAATCCACATAAACACGAATAAAACTGTTGGACAATTATTTGTGATATGGGCATACATGATGAAAAGATTTGTTACACTTTTTGGTTTGAACATTTATTGAGGGTCTTACACATCACAATCTCCAAAGCTTTGCTGTTTGTGCAAAGTGGCCTCAAAACCTAAAAAGGTATGACCATTGAATGCTAAGATTGGATTTATTCAATCAGTTTCTTCGGTGTTGTGGACTTCCTTTGCCGGAATAGTCGAGCTTCATCTCCAGTTGCAACTCGTCCAATGTTGTCTCTAATATTGTCCCTATCTTCGAAACAAGTTGAAATTGTCCCAAGACGGGCATACCCTGATCATACTTAATTTGCTATTTTGTCTCAAAAGTGAAACTCCATTCATGTCACAAAAGAATGAGTCCATCAACTGTTATTCAATACTCCAAGGAAATTATGTTACATATAATAAGTATTCAGACAGTATGTCAAACTCGCTTACATCTTTGCTTGAAAAAAAAACAAAATAATTTGCATAAATCAAATGCAGAACCCCAGTCTTGGATAAAAAAAAATTGCATAAATCAAATGCTTGAAATAAATCTTGAATAAAAGTCTGGAATAAAGTCTTGAACAAAGTCTTGAATAAAAAAAATTGCATAAATCAAATGCAGAACCCTAGTCTTGAATAAAAAAAATTGCATAAATCAAATGCAGAACCCTAGTCTTGAATAAAATAAATTACATAAATCAAATGCATAACCCTAGTCTTGGATAAAAATTTTTTGCATAAATCAAATGCAGAACCCCAGTCTTGGATAAAAAAAAAATTGCATAAATCAAATGCTTGAAATAAATCTTGAATAAAAGTCTGGAATAAAGTCTTGAACAAAGTCTTGAATAAAAAAAATTGCATAAATCAAATGCAGAACCCTAGTCTTGGATAAAAAAAATTGCATAAATCAAATGCAGAACCCTAGTCTTGGATAAAAAAAATTTGCATAAATCAAATGCAGAACCCCAGTCTTGGATAAAAAAAAAATTGCATAAATCAAATGCTTGAAATAAATCTTGAATAAAAGTCTGGAATAAAGTCTTGAACAAAGTCTTGGATAAAAAAAATTGCATAAATCAAATGCATAACCCTAGTCTTGGATAAAAAAAAAATTGGATAAATCAAATGCAGAACCCTAGTCTTGGATAAAAAAAATTGCATAAATCAAATGTAGAACCCCAGTCTTGGATTTAAAAAATTGCATAAATCAAATGCATAACCCTAGTCTTGGATAAAAAAAATTGCATAAATCAAATGCAGAACCCTTGTCTTGGATTAAAAAAATTGCATAAATCAAATGCATAACCCTAGTCTTGGATAAAAAAAATGCATAAAACAAATGCAGAACCCTTGTCTTGGATAAAAAATTGCATAAATCAAATGCATAACTCTAGTGTTGGATAAAAAAAATTGCATAAATCAAACGCATAACCCTAGTCTTGGATAAAAAAAATTGCATAAATCAAATGCAGAACCCTAGTCTTAGATTTAAAAAAATTGCATAAATCAAATGCAGAACCCTAGTCTTGGATAAAAAAAATTGCATAAATCAAATGCAAAACCCTAGTCTTGGATAAAAAAAATTTTGCACAAATCAAATGCAGAACCCTAGTCTTGGATAAAAAAAAAAACATTGTCAACCCTCATGCAGCAAGAACTGCTTTTGTTGTTGCATTTGGTGCTGTTGATTAGATCATGAAACCATGCTACGAAAGAGATTTCACCTTCTCCTATTTAATGCTTGTTTTGACCACACCACTGAATAAATAACCATCATCGGCATGCGATAAAGGAAACCCGGTGAGGTGAGTCACCCACAAGTCCTAGCTCCTCAATATGACCGCTTCCCCACAACCTTGGCATCGCCTACAGTGGTGGCATATCCCACCATTGCTAATCATGCTGGACGCCTAGACTCATGGTGTGCCTTATATCACATGGAATTCCTCAAACTGTGTCTGTTTTCTTTCCTCCCCTTGCACCAATAATGGCTCATGGGGTTTTGCTGTTCTACGTATGTGCTCTCCTATGGTTTGCCGAAATAGCCTTGATGGCACGTTTCCAGATTCTGCGTCAAACATGGAAATTTGTACGGAAAGGACATCCAAACCTGACGCGAATTTGTCGGTCCTTTGTGAAGGCGTAAACCTCCTTTATTATCTACAAAAACGCAGGAAATGCCACCAACCTCAACGTCTGTGTCCAATGGATACCTTTATAGAGGACATTTTAAATGTCAGCCATTTTGAACGGAGCACAATTTAGAGAAAGACATATTTAAGGTTGACTTGATTGAAACATTTGAGAGGGAAATATACCTGAACATTTGTACAAATCAAGTTTGTGGATAATAGTTTGTCTTACAATTACTTTGGAAAAAACAAAGATTTCATGGATGTGGAGTAAAAACATGAAATATCCAAAAAAAGAAGCCTTAAGAACAAAATGGAAGGGGTTCCAGGTATATATGTTTGTCAATTGTGGTTTTTTTGTGTAGATAATTGATATTATTTTAACCACAAAATAATGTATTGTCGTTTTGTCAATTTTTTAAGTTTCTTATAAAAATGCACAGAATCTGACTGTCCGGCATCACAAACGTTCGACAACGTTACGGTACAGACTTACTCATGGACCATTTTTGCAATCTTCCATTTTGTAAGCAATCTTTCCGAACAAATCACATGTGATGCAAATACTTAAAACTTGAAGAACAGCTTAAGAAACAAGGTAATGCATTTCCAAAACACACTTAAAAGTTTGTTTGTGTCGTAAAACCATATTTGAAATCAGAAAGTCAAGGTTTGGGTTTGATTGAATCTCCAAGCCTGACGAATCTTTCCTTTCCCTGATGATTCTTGGTTATTTATGCAATAATGATGTCAGATTGTCTTTTGTATCATCCAACGGACATGTATGCTGCTGTGACGATACACATACGATATAAAAGATGGCGTCTTCTGTTTCTTTCCAGGGAACGAGTTGCACTGATGGGCCTCCCTGTTGACTGTGGATTGTGGATTTCTTGTGAATCCGTTGTTTTGATGTAAACTCAGGCAAAGCTGTGCTCTTTGCCAGCAGCGTGGAACATCTCTCGTCGACCGTAAGAAGCTGGCAGTGTGTGGGCCGCATAAAGGGAGCAATGGTGCTGGATTACAGGCTGCCCCTAGGATTTTGTGCATTCCATGGGGCCGCCTGCCCAAACTGTGGTGTAGCATTCACAGGTTGGCACGTGCATCAAAGTCAACCATGGAAATCCGTTTTAGCTTTGTCTGCGGAATCATGGGAGTACCGGATTCAAAAACATCCAGTGAAGGTCCCGAAAGCTGTAACCCAAGTGTGCTTTAGGCCAACCGGCAGATTGATATTCGGAGTTAACACATTGAGAGAAGTGCCAAGGATGGGCTCACTAGGCCGCTGCTTGACATGAGCAAAACAGCTGAAGTGCAGAGGTCTCTTTCATGTCCACTCGTGATTTTGCACCATTGTGCATAACGTAAAACTATGAAAGTATTTCCGTTGCTTTATTCACAGAATGTAGCTTCGCACCAATCATGATGCACCAAAAATAGACACGATGCACTACTCAAAATTAGTTTTGGACTGTTTATTAGGAATAGTATGTACCTTAGCAGGATTTTAAAAAAATAATTAAATAAATAAAAATAAATAGAGATAAAATATTACTAAAATCATAAAATATGTTTTTTTTAAAGGGAATCATCATTATTAACCAGAAAAAACAGAGAGATGCTGTTTTGTATACAAAGTTGAGGGTTGTGGAAGAACGAGAAGAAAGAAAGGAACAGAACAAGAAGAACATAGTGGAAAAAGGTGAGATACGTCAACAGTAGGGTAGAGGGACACAAAAACAGAGGGATACTTCGATGAAGAATAGGTAAGGGGGAAATGAGACAGTAAGCGGAGGGGCGGAGAGGGAAGGAAGACACAGGGGGCGAACAGGCTGGATACAAGCTCAAGCACAACAATGAAGGAGGCTGAAAGACCAGGAAGGGGTAAATGGGGATGAAAAAGAAAAATGGAACAAATAAAGGGACAGTTGGGCGGAGGGAAAGGAAAGAAAACACAAGGTATAAATTTTCACAGAGAAAATAAAAGAATATATAAATGTATGAATGAATAAATAAACAACTAAATAAAGAAATATTCACATTAACACAAACAAATTGCTCAATTTTTAGCACAATATCAAATTGCCCTGCTGTTAAGGCACTACCCAGTTTTGAGGATTGGAAGTACTCTCATGGAACAACCCAGTTTTGAGGATCAGAAGTACTCTCATGTACCTACCCAATTTTTAGGATAAGAATAACTCTCAAGGAACTACCCAGTTTTGAGGATTGGAAGTACTCTCAAGGAACTACTCAGTTTTGAGGATTGGAAGTACTCTCAAGGAACTACTCAGTTTTGAGGATTGGAAGTAATCTCAAGGAACTACCTAGTTTTGAGGATTGGACATACTCTCAAGGAACTACTCAGTTTTGAGGATTGGAAGTAATCTCAAGGAACTACTCAGTTTTTAGGATAAGAATAACTCTCAAGGAACTACTCAGTTTTGAGGATTGGAAGTAATCTCAAGGAACTACCTAGTTTTGAGGATTGGACATACTCTCAAGGAACTACTCAGTTTTGAGGATTGGAAGTAATCTCAAGGAACTACTCAGTTTTGAGGATTGGACATACTCTCAAGGAACTACTCAGTTTTGAGGATTGGACATACTCTCAAGGAACTACTCAGTTTTGAGGATTGGAAGTAATCTCAAGGAACTACTCAGTTTTGAGGATTGGAAGTACTCTCAAGGAACAACCCAGCTTTGAGGATCAGAAGTACTCTCATGGAACAACCCAGTTTTGAGCATCAGAAGTACTCTCATGGAACTACCCAATTTTTAGGATAACAATAACTCTCAAGGAACTACCCAGTTTTGAGGATTGGAAGTACTCTCATGGAACTACCCAATTTTTAGGATAACAATAACTCTCAAGCAACTACCCAGTTTTGAGGATTGGAAGTACTCTCAAGGAACTACTCAGTTTTGAGGATTGGAAGTACTCTCAAGGAACTACCCAGTTTTGAGGATCAGAAGAACTCTAATGGAACTACACAGTTTTGAGGATCCAATGTCATCTCACGGAACTACTCAGTTTTGAGGATAAGAAGTACTCTCAAGGAACTACCCAGTTTTGAGGATCGGAAGTACTCTCAAGGAACTACCCAGTTTTGAGGATCGGAAGTACTCTCAAGGAACTACCCAGTTTTGAGGATCAGAAGAACTCTAATGGAACTACACAGTTTTGAGGATCCAATGTCATCTCACGGAACTACTCAGTTTTGAGGATAAGAAGTACTCTCAAGGAACTACCCAGTTTTGAGGATAAGAAGAACTCTAATGGAACTACACAGTTTTGAGGATCCAATGTCATCTCACGGAACTACTCAGTTTTGAGGATAAGAAGTACTCTCAAGGAACTACTCAGTTTTGAGGATAAGAAGTACTCTCAAGGAACTACCCAGTTTTGAGGATCGGAAGTACTCTCAAGGAACTACCCAGTTTTGAGGATTGGAAGTACTCTCAAGGAACTACCCAGTTTTGAGGATGGGAAGTACTCTCAAGGAACTACCCAGTTTTGAGGATTGGAAGTACTCTCAAGGAACTACCCAGTTTTGAGGATTGGAAGTACTCTCAAGGAACTACCCAGTTTTGAGGATTGGAAGTACTCTCAAGGAACTACCCAGTTTTGAGGATTGGAAGTACTCTCAAGGAACTACTCAATTTTGAGGATTGGAAGTACTCTCAAGGAACTACCCAGTTTTGAGGATCAGAAGAACTCTAATGGAACTACCCAGTTTTGAGGATCCAATGTCATCTCACGGAACTACTCAGTTTTGAGGATAAGAAGAACTCTCAAGGAACTACCCAGTTTTGAGGATCAGAAGAACTCTAATGGAACTACACAGTTTTGAGGATCAGAAGAACTCTAATGGAACTACACAGTTTTGAGGATCCAATGTCATCTCACGGAACTAATCAGTTTTGAGGATGAGAAGAACTCTCAAGGAACTACTCAATTTTGAGGATTGGAAGAACTCTCATTGGACTAAATCTAGAGAGTAAAAGTACTATATGCTTTGTCAGAAACTGATGCATAAACAGATCGCAGTGTATAAATGCCGGAGCATTGTCATGTTGCAGGAACAAATTGCTTGGATACCATTTTGTTTGGATGGATGACATAAACCAGATTGTCACGGCCTCTTAACGACCATCTGAGGGATGGCGCACACATTGATGAATCATCCTGCCTGTGAAACACCGACATGACATTTTATAGCTTGGTCGGAGATTCGAACCCAGGCTAGGTAAGCTTGGTAATAAGGTGAGTATGCATACCTCTTCAGCTATCCTTCCAACCTAGAGCTACACTATACACAGCCCTGTAATGAATCAAAATTTCGTCAGAACGACCTGACAATGAATGATCTCTGCAACAATCTTGTATACAGAACAAAGTTTCAGAAGTAAGATTTAGAAAAACAAAGTTATTTATAAATTTATTTATTCATTCGGTAACCCTGATGTAATATTTCACCTGATTTCACAACCCATATTGTTGTCTCATTCCTAGCCCAAGTTATTCCCAACCTTCTTTGATGAAAAATTCCCTACTGAACGGTTCCACCAAATCAAACTTGGATGTTACTCCCAAGTGTGCATTCCAGAACCACTCAGGTGCACAGGACACACCTACTCTCTAATACAGACACCTGCCTTTGGTAGGATATTGCTTATATGAAGTGTAGTTATTATAGGTTGTAATTGGCTTCATTAAAGAGCTGGGGCCTGATTGTATACACACTCAGAGGTCAAAGCAGTAGGGTGCCAAAATGAGATCACCCAGCTGTTATCTTTGTCCCTTTGCTGTGTTTACCAGCAGCCCGTGGAGTTTGTGAGCATTTGGGCTTTCCCTGGCGAAGGAATGAAACTCTAGTGTTGACAGATTTTATCTGCGCTAATTTATGTCCAAATTGGTGCTAATAGCAAAGGAGCTCTTGGCTTTCTGCAAAACAAACAGCAACTCCTTGTGAAGACAAACAGCCGCAGGATGCAAAGTTGGAGAAAGGAAAATAAAGCTTTGCTGATAAACGCAGTTTCTTCAGCTGGACGTGGAAAACAATGGCACACAGGTTTGAGGACAAACCTTTAGGTTGGTGATTTGATTCCTGGACCTAGTCCAACGAGGTGGTGCGCAGGTAGCGCATTTACCTTTGAGTAGAGAGTCTAGGTTCCATAATTTTCCCCGACCCCACTTTCAACTGTCTGATTGGTGCTTCGCAGGTGAGGAATTGCATCACAAAGTGCTCCGTCCCTGGGATGGACGGTAAGCTGGATGTCGCGCCTGCTGGAATGATCTGGTGCACGTGAACCATCCCACGGCGATTCTCACAAAGCATAGGCGAGGTAGTGGTGGTATTGGTAGTAGGGGTAGTGGTGGTAATAGTAGTAGTGGTGGTAGTAGTAATGGTGGTGGTAGTAGTGATAGTATAAGTGGTGGTGGTAGTCATAGTGGTGCTTGTAGTAATGGTGGTGGTAGTCGTGGTAGTAGTAGTAGTGGTAATAGTAGTGGTTGTTGTAGTAATGGTGGTGGAAGTAGTGGTAGTAGTAGTAGTGGTGGTAATAGTAGTGGTGGTAGCAGTAATGGTGGTGGTAGTAGTGGTGGTAACAGTAGTGGTTGTTGTAGTAATGGTGATGGTAGTAGTAGTAGTAGTGGTGGTAATAGTAGTAGTGGTGGTAGTAGTAATGGCGGTAGTTGGAGTGATAGTATAAGTGGTGGTGGTAGTCGTAGTAGTAGTGGTGGTGATAGTATAGTTGTAGTGGTAGTAGTGGTGGTGGTGGTAGTAGTGGTAGTAGTAGTGGTGGTGGTAGTAGTCGTAGAAGGTGGTAGTAGTATTGGTAGTAGTAATGGTGGGTGGTAGTTGTCGTAGTAGTAGTAGTAGTGGTGGGCGGTAGTCGTAGAAGTGGTGGTAGTAGCAGTGGTAGTCGTATTGGTAGTAGTAGTAGTGGTGGTAGTAGTAGTAGTAGTAGTATTGGTGGTCGTCGTAGTAGTGGTGGTGGTAGAGGTCCGTAATGGTAGTAGTAGTAGTGATAGGTCGTAGTGGTAGTAGTAGTAGTAAAACAAATATTCAAGGCTCAGAATTCTGGGACATTAAAAATAAATCAATGAATAGGACTGTGTAGTTGTAAGTGGACCATGACCTCCACCTCCACCTCCACCTCCACCTCCCCCCACCCCAACCCTCCCTTTCTCCTCGCCAGTTTTTCCCACCCTTTAAAATAAAGAAACTCGATCAGTGAGATATTATCCACAAGTCACAGCTATTACCAAGCCACACAACACGGACCTTCGGGTTAAGGTCGGTGCATCTTTTGTCGAGTCAAGTCTTGATCGAAGGCTGAGTCCACGGAATGCAAAGCAGACCTTTTACATGGGGGAGCTCAGGAGGATAAAATGGTGGACGCTGGGGGCGGCATCTTACGCAGGTGCATCAAAAGTTCCTGCCGGTAGCAATTTCCTGTCCTGGATTAAACGCTGCTGTGAAATTACAGTGCATCGGCATGAGATAACCTACATAGTAGCAAATTGCAGTACTCTTGGCTACCGCGGGACAAAGCAATGAACTATGGAGCACTTGCCGCCATCAGCACATTACGCTGCGGTTTATACGTGGCGGTTTGTCTAATGGAGGGTGCTGCAGCGAAGTCGCTCGCTGTAACGTCCAGAAGTTACATATACGTTGTTAACAGACATTTTGTGAGACATCGGAATATCCATGCAAAGACAGCGAGGAGGGTGAGGGTTCATTGACAAAAGCAAAATGATTGGGGAAGAATGGGGGAAAAGTGAGGAATGAAAGGAGAAGGAGCCGATTTTTGGTTAAGACATTCTACAATCTATAGTGAAGGGAATGGGATTTGTATGGGGAATTTGCCTTTATGATGCCAGTGACTGGGCAGGAGCTTGTAATTTGGCCAGGGTGTCTGCGATGACTCGCTTACTCTTCGCTAAAGACACTGTAGATTATTTCACGTGCCCCAAGTAATGCTAGTGGACGAGTTGCCATATTAACATCCATCCGATGGACGGGACCATATTAACACGGAGCCATGTTGCCATATTAACATCCATCCGAGGGGCGCAGCCATATTAACATCCATCCCAGAGTTGCCATATTAACATCCATCCGAGGGACGGAACCATATTAACACGGAGCCATGTTGCCATATTAACATCCATCCGAGGGACGGGACCATATTAACACGGAGACATGTTGCCATATTAACATCCATCCGAGAGAGGGAGCCATATTAACACGGAGCCATGTTGCCATATTAACATCCATCCGAGGGACGGAACCATATTAACACGGAGCCATGTTGCCATATTAACATCCATCCGAGGGACGGAACCATATTAACATCCATCCCAGAGTTCCCATATTAACATCCATCCGAGGGACGGAACCATATTAACACGGAACCATGTTGCCATATTAACATCCATCCGAGGGACGGGACCATATTAACACGGAGCCATGTTGCCATATTAACATCCATCCGAGGGACGGGACCATATTAACACGGAGCCATGTTGCCATATTAACATCCATCCCAGAGTTCCCATATTAACATCTATCCGAGGGGCGCAGCCATATTAACATCCATCCCAGAGTTGCCATATTAACATCCATCCGAGGGACGGAACCATATTAACACGGAGCCATGTTGCCATATCAACATCCATCCGAGGGACGGGACCATATTAACACGGAGACATGTTGCCATATTAACATCCATCCGAGAGAGGGAGCATATTAACACGGAGCCATGTTGCCATATTAACATCCATCCGAGGACGGAACCATATTAACACGGAGCCATGTTGCCATATTAACATCCATCCGAGGGACGGAACCATATTAACATCCATCCCAGAGTTCCCATATTAACATCCATCCGAGGGACGGAACCATATTAACACGGAACCATGTTGCCATATTAACATCCATCCGAGGGACGGGACCATATTAACACGGAGCCATGTTGCCATATTAACATCCATCCGAGGGACGGGACCATATTAACACGGAGCCATGTTGCCATATTAACATCCATCCCAGAGTTCCCATATTAACATCTATCCTAGGACGCAGCCATCTTAACATCCATCCCAGAGTTGCCATATTAACATCCATCCGAGGGATGGAGCGAGCAGTGACGCAGCTGCTATACTCCTGGGAAGCACCATTCCGACAGTTTATAGTCGGGTCTCCAACCCCAACCTAGACAGCTCAGACTAAGTGTGCTCCCTCCCCACCATGCTGTTATCTAGTATAACTAATTATGTTTGCATGTTGTTGGTAGACAGGTTATTGGCCGGTTTTTGTGGGGTAGTTGGGTCAAAAAAATACTGGTGTGTGTGTGTGTGTGTGTGTGTGTGTGTGTGTGTGTGTGTGTGTGTGTGTGTGTGTGTGTGTGTGTGTGTATGTATGTATATATATATATATATATATATGTATATATATATATATATATATATATATATATATATATATATATATATATATATATATATATGTATATATATATATATATATATATATATATATGTATATATATATATATATATATATATATATATATATATATATATATATATATATATATATATATATATATATATATATATACATATACATATATATATATATATATATATATATATATATATATATATATATATGTATATATATATATATATATGTATATATATATATATATATATATATATATATATATATATATATATATATATATATATATATATATATATATATATATATATATATATACATATATATATATATATATATATATATATATATATATATATATATATATATATATTGTTGCGAATATGGAATTTGGCCTCCATATCCGCTTGTAAATATTCCCCTATTTTCTCCAATACTCCCCAACTTTCCCCAATCCCCCATTCCCTAGTCCCATTGCATGTAAATAACAATCAGTAGAGCCGACCTTCCCCTTATTCCCCCATTAAATGTCGTGCCCAGGTCCACCGCACCACACGTAGACAACTTTCGGACATCTTCCTAGTTATTCTTAGTCTATGTCAGTTAAGGCCTCGTCTCCATTAATTATGACTCTTCGTTGCACCAGAATGTGATTATATGGCATCAGTAGTGAGTTTAGGACCTTTCCCATACCTCCTCCCATCTTCTTCCCCGTCTACAACAACAGAGGGGCACGGCGCTGCGCGGGGGGGAGTGTGCGTCCTCCCACCGGCTCGGTTCGCCGCCATCGACAATGCGCTCCAGACGATGCGCTCCAGACCATGCGCTCCACGGGGGTTACCACGAAGGGGCTCCTTGTCAGCTCCTCGTCAAGGGCGGAGCCTGGTAAACCCCCCCGCACGCACCCAATGAGAAGCAACGTGCCGATTCCACGAGGCGGAGCTAACGAGCCGAGGGCGTGTCACTCCCCGCCGGATATACGCGGCCACGTAGCGGACGTGACGTCAGATGCGCCCCCAGCTGGAGAAAGAACGTTGCCTACGACCGCTGAGAGGAAGAGAACCCGCCTGAGAAAGAACGTCACCTCTGAGCGCTGCGACGAGACCTCCCCGCATCTCTGGACCGAACCGTGTACCCTGCTTTGAGCCAAGAGTGCACCTTGAGCCATCGATACCCGCTTTCCTGCCATCAACCCCCGTGTGAGTCAGCCGTTGTCCCGTTTGTCTGTCGTCTGTCCGGGGTTAATATAAGATCGTGTCTAAGTGCCTGTCTTTCTATGATGTACCTCTCGTCCCTGTAATCTAACCTTTCCGTACGAATATAATCTCCTCCGGAGGTCTTGAGAATTGAAACATTGGTGTCGTATGTCATTATAACCCAGCCGGGTGTCTTCTTTTTCCTTATTGATCCAGCGTAGCGCGGCTCCGTCAACGTCGAGTATAATCGGGTAATTTGTGCGGACACGACGGCCATTCCGCTCGGCCCACCTTAACATCACAGTCGTGTCTGTAACAATTGGTTGTCAGGAGTTGGATTCGAACCTGGGACTAAATTTATTTAGCACAAATTTTGGACACCAATTGTGTTAGTACGGTAACAATTGGTTGTCAGGAGTTGGATTCGAACCTGGGACTAAATTTATTTAGCCCAAATTTTGGACACCAATTGTGTTAGTACGGTAACAATTGGTGTCGAGGAGTGAGATTCGGACCCGGGACTAAATTAGTTAGGCCCAAATTTTGGGAGGGAAAATCGAGCCGGAGCGCGTACGGCGCTCGACCAAATCGATCCGGAGCGCGGTCCCGCGGTTACTGCGCTCGACGAAATTATAACAGCAAAATTTGGATTGGTGTTACGAAACTCGAATTTTGAAAGTCGCGCTATGGCGGATCAAGACGGCTGGGGTCCGGTAGGGGAGAGTGAAGCAGGGTCGGTCCAGGACCAAATTGAGGGACATGAGGGACAGGAGGAGAGCGAAGCAGCGAGGATAGCAGACGCACAAAATAGCGTCGTTGTGCCCGACATTGCGGGAGCGCAAAATGGCGCCTCGCTGGTCACCGCGCCCGCGACCGTGGCAGCGCCCCTGGTGGATTTGAACCTTTTTTTTATACAAATGAAGGCCCTTATGGACAAGAATAATGAAGAAATGAAAAACAGTATGGGGGCAATGAGGGACGAAATGGGGGTAATGAGGGACGAAGCGAGGGGTACCGGTGAGGGGTTAGACAATAATTTTAAGGGATTAGACAAGAAATTTGGGAAGTTAGACAATAATTTTGAGGAGTTAGACAAGAAATTTGGGAAGTTAGACAATAATTTTGAGGGGTTAGACAACGGGATAAAAGAAGTGAAAAATGGGTTAATGGGGGTAGAAAATAGAATGGCTGCCCAGGAGAATCAGATAGAGGGAGTGAAAAATGGGTTAGAGGGGTTAGAAAACAGTATGGAAGGCAAATTGAGGGACATGAGGGACCAAGCGGAAAGGGAAGTTAAACAAATGGAGCAGCAGATAGAGGGGGTCAGAATGGGGGTAGAAACCAAACTGGATGCTCACAGGGAGGAAATGGAGCAGATGAGGGTGGCATCTGGGCAGGAGATGCAAGTGATGGGAGAGGAGATCAGAAGAGGAGTGAGTGAGGAGGTCGGAGGAGTGCGCGAGGAGGTGAGGCACTGTAAGGAGCGCATGGAGAAAGAGGTGAGAAAGGGGACTGTAAAATTGCAAGGTGGTATAGAGGAGTTGACGCTGGGAGTAGAACAACTGACGGTGGGACAAACGGAGTTAGTGGAGCAGGTTCAAAGGAACACTGCGGTATTAGGAGGTTTAAAAGCGACACAAAACGACATAAAAAACGACTTGATAGCGACAAAGAGGGAATGTCAGATGGTACGTGAGGGACTGACAACGAGGTTGGACGAGGTGATAGAGGTAATGGAGACGACGGACCGGCAGGTGAGGACGCACATGGAAACGGTCAAGGTAGCCTTAGAGGATGAGCTTGAGGAGACGTACCGGGGAATAAAAGAGGTGAAGCACAAATTAGAAGAAGTGGAAGAAGGGATGAGCGAAATTAAGAAGCGACGGAGAGGGGATAAGAAAGAGATAAAAGAGGAGATAAAAGAATTGGTCCAAAGTCTGTGTTTGGATCGTGATGATGTGCTCATTAACCGGATGAGGGATTCACAGGTGATGGAGGAGAAGCGAAGAGAAAGAGGACCCGGTGTAAGTGGTGACCAATATGGTCGTGCGTATGATGCGCCAGGGGATTTAATAAGCTTGGGGGTCGAGATAGACCCGGGTGTTCGTGAGAGGCCACTGGTGAAGTGTGCGACAGGTCTGGTGTGCGAAAGAGGAGGTGTGCGAGAAAGTCCGACTCTGGGGTGTGTGAGGAAAAAGTGTGTGCCAAGGAGTGAGGGTGTTGGCGAGAATGAGTCGGTCGTAGCGTGTGTGCGAGGGAGCACATGGAAGCGCGGTGTGGTGAGTGTTACAGAGGGTGTAACGGGAGAGTGTGCGCGAGAAAGGTGTGTGATGGACAGGTACATGGGGAAAGAGTGCGCTGTCAAAGGCAAGAAAGAATGCACACCTGTGGTAAGTGTTGCAGAGGGTGTGACGGGAGAGTGTGCGCGAGAAAGGTGTGTGACGGACAGGTGCATGGGGAAAGAGTGCGCTGTCAAGAGTAAGGGTGAGTGCGCTGTCAGGAATGGAGGTGAAAGTAGTGGGAGTGACATGGAGCGTGAGTTAGTTGTGACAGGTGAGCGAGGATGTACACCTGGGATGGAAGGATGCACACCTGGAATGGTAGAGCGTGAGTGGGAATGCACGCTGGAGTTGGTGGTGAGGCACGTGGTTGGGTGTGTGAATGAGGGCACACCTGTGATTGTCACAGAGGAGGTGACCGAGGAGGGGGCGCGAAGAGGTGTTTTGGTGAGGTGTGCTACGAACGAATGTGTGCCAAAATGTTCGGTGGTCAGGTGTGTGACCAAGGCTGTGAGTGGAATGAGTGTACCTGGGTGTGTAAGGAAAGGTACGAGGAGCATGGGCACGGCTGGATGTGTGAGCAAGGAACGGGCTGCGGGGTGTAAGCGTCCAGGTGAAGCATCGACGTTAGACGGGGTAGAGTTTAGAACGACTTATAGCCGAGTCGGGCCCTCGGTGCGTGCTGGGCCTCGCTTTGAACGGCCGCGTCCGTGCTCCACGAGGCGGAGCTGGCAGCCCGATAGAAAGGGTCGTCATGGCGACCACTTTTTGGTGAGACGTGCCGGCAGGTCTAGATCGGGGCATTGGATGGCTCCACGCCGAGGTGGTGTGTGGGATCTCGGCACGGGTAAGCCCCCGTCCCTGCACCGAGTGCCGGACGCATCCAGCCGCTGGCACAAAACAACCAGCATCCATTGCTTGGCTTTACGAAGCCGGGCTTTGGACAGGTATTGGCGCACCGAGAGGTATTAGTGAGTCGACTGGGTGATGAGGTTAGTGTTTTGGACCCCAAATTAGAGAAAAACAAAATTTGATGATTGGCAAGGGATTGGCAGTAGTGATTGGCAGATGATGGGTAGTGATTGGCAAATTTTTAATTTGTTGCAATTTGATGTGCAAAATTGGTAGTGAGAGACACCCGATGGGGTGGGATGGCATCCCTGCCACCTTTCCCATATGGGGGCAAAGGAGCAATAGTTTATGGGGTGTATGGCAGTGAAAACTAGCCCGGGTGGGTTAGGTTATATTGTAGGGATCTAGAAGAGATTGACATTAGGTAACGTTAAGGTTAGTTAGTGACTGATACCTGTAGTGGGGACGCAGGTAGATTAGTGTGGATAATAATGACGTGGGAGCGCAATAGTTTAACGGGACGACTGGGAAGCGCAAGTTTCAGAAGGGAGTAGTTAGCTGAGATGATGCCGTGTGTGTGAGGATGGAACAGGTGTGTGGAGCAGTGTGTGAGTAATGAGTGTGTGGATCAGCGCGAATGCGCTTGGGGAGAGAAGGGTGCAGGTGGCACCAGGTGTGAGAGCACAGGTGTGCAGGTACAGGTGTGTGGAGAGAGTTGGAGTAAGTGGTACGGAGTGGTGTGCATGGTGCGAAGGTGTGGATGGGGGAAGAGTGGACCCCTTTCACGAGTACCCGGGGCGGGTAGTGTAAGTGTTAGGTAGAGGGTGCAGGTAAATTGTGGTTGGATATTGGCATTTGTGGTGCGGTTGCAGAATGGTATTGTGGATGGGTGCATTAGTGTTGTGGAAATGGCTGGGCGTGTAGCCTGTTAGTGTGTGTAGTTGGTTGGGCACTCCACCACTGTGAGGATGTCGGCCAGGTGAGGCCGCAGGTGGGCTCTGGGAGCCGGTAGAGTTGTGGATGGGGCCCGAGGATCCGGAGGATGGACCCGGGTAGCCCAGTGCCAGAGAGGGCACCGAGTGGGGAGAGTGCCAGAGGGCCTTCCCCAGGTAGTTAGGTTAGGGTAAGGAGCAGGTAAGCTCGGAGGCAACCGCAGTGGTGGAGGTGTGCAGGTGGGTAGACCCACTGGGAGAGGTACACGCCACAGCCCAGAAATTGTGCGAGGGCACCGGGAGATGAATCGGGGGAGTGAGACCCCAAATTGAAAAGCACCACAGTTTGGCCAATGGGAATTGGTTTTTAGAACCCATAGTGTAAGAGGGCCAATGGTTTGGCCGGAGAAAGACCCCGGGTAGTGTAAAGTTGTAAAGTCATTTAGGAAATAGTTAGGATTGATGAACCTGTCGCACCATACGCAGCCACTTACCTGTGGTGATGATGATGACTCCACACCTGTGTTTTCTTTGTTTTGTTGCAGGAAATGAGATTGCTGTGAGGATTTGTGAGACGCATCACGACGTGGATGAGACATTGGGGTGATTCCATCTCTCCCTCCCTAGGAGGGACTGATGATTAATTGGTAATGGCAAATTTTGATGTTGAGTTGAAAATGGCAAATTTTGATGAGAGTTGAAAATGGCAAATTTGATTGGTTAGGAGGGAGAGAAGACGAATTTGGTTTATGGGAGGAACGGGGAAGACAGTAGGGATGTTTGTTGATTTGTAAAGTAGATGTTTATGGGTAGTGTTGTGTTTTGTGGATACAGTAAGGGGTAAGGGAGGGGCCATGTAGGTTACCTGGTGGGGGGGGGGCGTACGATAGGAACGTACCTGTCTCACCTGGTTCCCATGTGCCCCCAGTGTGCATCACCTTACATTGCGTGCACTTTTGCGCCCTTACCACCTTACTCACTTGTCTGCTTCTTTTGTCTCCCGCCTCCGAGGATCTGGCTTTGGGGTAGAGAGAGAGGAGAGAGAGGTGCTGGCTGCGCAGTTGTGGGCCTGCACTTTCGCTGTTTGCTGCCGGGATCGATACACCATATGGACCGCAATGTTTGTGGCCACCCACAATGGACCGCAGTTCGTTTGCGGCCAAGCACCACCCGGGGATGGACCTATGGGTCAACGTGGCACCTATGCCATACAGGTGAACCACTTTTAGTTAACACCAAGTGCACCACAAGAAGAGCAAGAGACACCTGCAGGGTTAGGGGTTGTCAAATTTATTTTTATTCCAATGAACAATGGTGACTGCACCGATTGGTGGTGGGGTGGTGCTTTTGATGCTGGGAAAGGGTGCTCTGCACGTTATTAAAGGCCGTCGGCCACAGAGCACTCGTGGGTTGGTGTATCGATGCTGGCAAGCGCGCTCTCTCTATGCATAACATCTGCATGTGTTCCTCCAAAAACAGGTCCTGGATCGTAGTGTAGATATCAGCGTAATCTTGTAAATAATGCTCCCTACCGGCTGTATGTGTAGTTTGAGAATTCTTTCCGGATTCGGTTATCCTGTGGGTGTGTTTCTGTGAGGAGAAGGGTGCAACGTCGCAGGGGGACATATTTACTCATTTGTGAATATCTGTAAAACTGTCGCACTCAGGGTAGAGTTAATAGTAGAGGGAACTACATTGCGTGCCACACTAAAGTAGGTAAAAATTTATCGGGTCGGGACGCCCCGAGGGTAGAGAAGGGTGCAATGTTGCGAATATGGAATTTGGCCTCCATATCCGCTTGTAAATATTCCCCTATTTTCTCCAATACTCCCCAACTTTCCCCAATCCCCCATTCCCTAGTCCCATTGCATGTAAATAACAATCAGTAGAGCCGACCTTCCCCTTATTCCCCCATTAAATGTCGTGCCCAGGTCCACCGCACCACACGTAGACAACTTTCGGACATCTTCCTAGTTATTCTTAGTCTATGTCAGTTAAGGCCTCGTCTCCATTAATTATGACTCTTCGTTGCACCAGAATGTGATTATATGGCATCAGTAGTGAGTTTAGGACCTTTCCCATACCTCCTCCCATCTTCTTCCCCGTCTACAACAACAGAGGGGCACGGCGCTGCGCGGGGGGGAGTGTGCGTCCTCCCACCGGCTCGGTTCGCCGCCATCGACAATGCGCTCCAGACGATGCGCTCCAGACCATGCGCTCCACGGGGTTACCACGAAGGGGCTCCTTGTCAGCTCCTCGTCAAGGGCGGAGCCTGGTAAACCCCCCCGCACGCACCCAATGAGAAGCAACGTGCCGATTCCACGAGGCGGAGCTAACGAGCCGAGGGCGTGTCACTCCCCGCCGGATATACGCGGCCACGTAGCGGACGTGACGTCAGATGCGCCCCCAGCTGGAGAAAGAACGTTGCCTACGACCGCTGAGAGGAAGAGAACCCGCCTGAGAAAGAACGTCACCTCTGAGCGCTGCGACGAGACCTCCCCGCATCTCTGGACCGAACCGTGTACCCTGCTTTGAGCCAAGAGTGCACCTTGAGCCATCGATACCCGCTTTCCTGCCATCAACCCCCGTGTGAGTCAGCCGTTGTCCCGTTTGTCTGTCGTCTGTCCGGGGTTAATATAAGATCGTGTCTAAGTGCCTGTCTTTCTATGATGTACCTCTCGTCCCTGTAATCTAACCTTTCCGTACGAATATAATCTCCTCCGGAGGTCTTGAGAATTGAAACATTGGTGTCGTATGTCATTATAACCCAGCCGGGTGTCTTCTTTTTCCTTATTGATCCAGCGTAGCGCGGCTCCGTCAACGTCGAGTATAATCGGGTAATTTGTGCGGACACGACGGCCATTCCGCTCGGCCCACCTTAACATCAAAGTCGTGTCTGTAACAATATATTGTAACGGTTTTGAGAAGTGTAACGAATTGGAGAAGTGTAACGGTTTTTGAGAAGTGTAACAATTTTGGAGAAAGTGTAACGAATGTGAAAAGTATGGTTTTGTTGTGTGTAACACCCTCGTAATGTAAATAATGGTCGCAGCCGTCCTCCTAGTTAATTCCATGAAACTTACACACAGGCCACGATATATCTTTTTAAATAGTGTATTTCCTTATTCTATGTAGGCTAAATATGTGTTTCCCACTAGATTGACTGCATTGTATCAAACGAAATAAGCGTAGGCCCCTTTCAATTTCCCCAATCATCTCCGCTCTCCAAAGTTCCTTTCAAAAGCGGTGCGAGTGGTGTTCAATCCCGCAGGCCGCCATTGGCCATGTGCTCATCTCGGAGAAGAGGGGGGTAGGAGCTGCCAACTCACAGGCGTGGCACATCGTCATGATCAAAAGAGGAATCGGACAGCCCTAACAGCCAACCAGCACCGCGGTTAGCGACCCGGTAGGCGTGCCCTCGCAGCCGGCGGCTTGATTCCGCCCGGAGTAATAAAAGCGACTGGAAGGGACTGCTTCGGGAGATGACATGAGAGATGACATGGGAGAGGACATGAGAGATGAGCTGTGAGCTGTGAGCTGTGAGCTGTGAGATGAGAGACGCTCCAAACCAAAAAGGAGAGATACTTGGAGAGGAAACCAGCTTTGAAGAGACGCGCTGAGAGGAGGGAGACGGCTCCACCAGAAGGAGAGGAGCAGGTGTGACCGAGCCAGCGCGTGACGTCTACAGCATCGGCAGCGTCGACGCGACCGAGGGTTTTCCCACCAAAAACGCGAAGAATTGAGAGCTGCTACCTCCAGCCCTGCCGGTTGCAGGGACCTGACCCTGCCTCCCTCTCCAGCAACCCACCTCCGCCATCCCTGCCTGCAATTTCCCCCGTGTAAGTGTGAACGTCGTCTGTCTTGAATGTTGTCCTGGGGTTAAGTAAATTGAATAGTATAAGTTAACGATTCACTGTGTGACTGCTTCTTCCATCCATTGCTTGTAAATAATTTTGGTCGCTCCTTCTTTTTGCTTGTGTGTGTATAATAAATCTGTTCTTCCTCCGTACTCTGTCTTCTTCTCTTTTCCTTCTCTTTCGGTCGCTTTAGAGGTTTCCCGATTGAATATCTGTGGTGCGATCTGGTCAACGTTGGGGGAGTCGGGCCAATTGGGGATCCTGTAACGGTCGCGGTTGGACCATCTGCTCGGCCCATCATAACATCTAAACCGCGATCCGTAACAATTGGTTGTCAGGAGTTGGGATTCGAACCTGGGACTCAATTTATTTAGCCCAAATTTTGGACACCAATTGTGTTATTACAGTAACAATTGGTGTCTGGGATTGGGATTCGAGGCCCGAACCAAATTTTTAAAACGTGTAGAAACAAAAAAAAATTTGGTCAAAATTACGAGCTGCCGAAATTTTGTTTTATAAAACCCGAATTTTGAGATCGCGCCATGGACAATCAAGGCGATCGGATGTCGGTGGGGGAGATAGACGGGTTAGGGGTAACCCAGGACTTAGGGGAAGAAAGGGAGGAGGAGAACAATGAGGAGGCGGTTGAGGGGGTATCAGGCGCACAAAATGGCGCTCTCGCGCACAAGGTTACGGGCGCGCAAAATGGCGTCTCGCACATGGCCACTGCGACCGCGCCCGCGACCGTAGCAGCGCCGCTGGTGGATTCGGACCTTTTTATGATGATACAAATGAGGGCCCTTATGAACAGGCTAGAAGCAAAAATGGATGCTCAGAGTGAGCAAATGAGGGCTCAGACTGAGCAAATTGAAGCAACAACGAAAGAAATGAGGGCCGATAGGGAGAAAAGGGAGCAGAGGGACAGAGACCGCAAGTTGGGCGAAAGGGTCCCAGGGGTGCATGATGAGGTAACGCTGGTCGAGAAGCGCCGGTTGAGCGAAGCAGAGGAAAGCACGGGTACAATGACGGGGGTAGAAATCGCGACACGGGGTTTGGAAAAGCCGGCGACCGATGAGGTAGAGGGTGTTTTATTAAAGCCAGCGGTCGTCGAGGTGAGTAAAGAAAAAGCGGAAGTGGGCATTGAAATTGAAGAGATGACGGAGGTAGCCCGGGAATTGCAGGGAGAAATGGAAAATGTACAAAGTCCCTGCTCAAATCATGATGATGTACTCGCTAATCCAAATGGAAGTTTGCAGGTTTTGGTGCAGGGAGGAAGAAGAACCCCGAAGGTGAGACGTGCTGTGTATTGTGCGGGGAGATTTTGTAAGAGGATGTTTGGCGACAAAAGAATTTTCGCGCGCTTGGGATCGACGAGGCATCCGGGCGTTGGTGAAGGGTCCCGTGTGAGTGGAAATGGCATGCGTGGGAGGAAAAAGTGTGCGTCGGCGAGTGGGTGTGTTATAAAGTGTGGGAGTGAAACCGAGTGCGAGCAAGAATGCACGTCGGGGTGTACGGAGTGTGACACGAGGAGTGAGTTGGTGGTGGAGCGGGTGCGAGAATGCACGCTTGGAATGGTCGGGGGTGTGCGAGGAAGCACACCTGAGTTAGTGGTAGCGCGGGTGTGGGAGAGCCCATGTGAGCGCGTTAGTGGGTGGATGCAAGAGTGCACGCCCATGGTGAGTGTTACGGAGGACGTAACGGAGGAGAGGTGTGGACCGAGGTGTGCGCGAGAGGTGTGGTGTGTAACAGGGAGAGCGTTGGTGGAATGTTCGGACGGCGTTGGAACGCCGGGTTTGGTGAGGGTGAAAGGGGTAGCGTATGCGTGTGAGCATGCAGGTGAAGCATCGACGGTAACCGGGTTAGCGGTTAGAGCGACTTATAGCCGAATCGGGCCCTCGGTGCGTGCCGGGCTTCGCGTGCCGCGAGAACCAGCGGGGATCCGAGCCACGGCGGGTTCGAAAGGACCGCCGTACGCGATCCACGCTGGGCCTCGCTTGGAACGGCCGCGTCCGTGCTCCACTAGGCGGAGCAGGCAGCTCGATAGGAAGGGTCGTCATGGCGACCACTTTTTGTTGAGACGTGCCGGCAGGTCGAGATCGGGACATTGGATGGCTCCACGCCGAGGTGGTGCGTGGGATCTCGGCCCGGGTAAGCCCCCGTCCCTGCCCCGAATGCGGGACGTATCCAGCCGCTGGCACAAAACAACCCGCATTCATTGCTCGGCTGTACGAAGCCGAGCTTTAGAAGGGAATTGGCGCACCGAGAGGATCTAATAAGTAGACGGGTGATGAGGATAGTGTTTTGGCCCCGAAATTAGAAAAAGGCAAAATTTGATGATTGGTACGGTGATTAGCAGTAAATGGCAAATTTTTGATTTGTTGGATTTGGACGAGCGAAATTGATAGTAGGACCTCCCCGATGTGGTGGGATGGCAAATCCACCATCCCTCACAGACGGGGGCAAAGGAGCACTAGAGTTATGGGGTTTATGGCAGTGAAAACTAGCCTGGGTGGGTTTGGATAATGTGTAGGGCCCTAGAGATTGACATTAGGTAACGTTAAGGTTTAGATAGTGACTGATACCTGTAGTGGGGACGTAGTAGCTTAGTGGATGATAATGACGAGGGAGCGCAATAGTTTAAAGGGGCGACTGGGAAGCGCAAGTTTCAGAGGGGAGTAGTTAGCTGAGATGATGCCGTGTGTTTGAGGATTGAACAGGTGTGATTGAACAGGTGTGATTGCACAGGTGTGCAACTGAACAGGTGTATGGAGCAGTGTATGAGGGAGTAGTGGTGATTGCGTGTTGTGTTGACCAAATGGTCCAGGAAGAAAGGAGGGTGCAGGTGGCACCAGGTGTGAGTGCACAGGTGTGCAACAACAGGTATGGAGAATGGTTGTGTGGAATAAATGGTATGGGATATATGGCGTATTGGGATGGATGGTCGTGGAGTGAGTATGGTGGAAACTATGGAGTGGAGTGGATGGTGCGAAGGTGTGAATGGGGGAAGGATGGACCCCCATCACGAATACCCAGGGCGGGTAGTGTAAGCGTTAGGTAGAGGGTATAGGTAAATTGTGGTTGGATATTGGCATCTGTGGTGCGAGTGGAAGAATGATGTTTGGATGGGTGCATTAGTGTTGTGGAAATGGCTGGGCGTGTAGCCTGTTAGTGTGTGTAGTTGGTTTGGGCACTCCACCACTGTGAGGATGTTGGCCAGGTGAGGCCGCAGGTGGGCTCTGGGAGCCGGTAGTAGTTGTTGTGGATGGGGCCCGAGGATCCGGAGGACGGACCCGGGTAGCCCAGTGCCAGAGGGCACCGAGTGGGGTGACAGAGCCAGGAGGGGCTTTCCCCAGTTAGTTAGGTTAGGGTGAGGAGCTAGGTAAGCTCGGGTGGCAACTACAGTGGTGGAGGTGTGCAGGTGGGTAGACCTGCTGGGAGAGCTACACGTCGCAGCCCAGAAATTGTGCGAGGGCACCGGGAGATGAATCAGGGGAGTGAGACCCCAAATTGAGAAGCACCACAGTTTGGTCAATGGGAATTGGTTTTTAGAACCCATAGTGTAAGTTGGCCAATGGATTGGCAGGGAAAGACCCCGGGTAGTGTAAAGTGTGTTAATGTCATTTAGAGGATAGTTAGGATTGGAGTCTCCTCGCACCATCTGCATCCACTCACCTGAGATGAAGTAACTCCACACCATGCCATGTTTTATTATTTTTCATTAATGCAAATGTTTTGGATTGTGAGACGCATCATGACGTGGGTGTGACATTGTGCGTAATTCCATCTCTCCCTCCTTATGAGGATTGATGATGAATTGGTGATGGCAAATTTTGAAGTAGAGGGATTGGAGACGAATTTGGTGTAGAAGAGAAAGATGGGGAAGACAAGACGTAGTGACGAATTTGTAAAGGTGTAAATTCTTGTAAATATGGGGTAAGGGCAAGGGTAGTGTAGGTGACAGGGGGGGTGACGTACGGTAGGGACGAGTTTTTCTCACTTCGCTCTCCGTACGCACTTCACCCTGCATTGCCTTTATTGACGTGTACCCTTGTGACCTTACCCCTCGCTCATTTGTCTTCCCCCCTTTTGTCTCCCACTTGAGGACCTGTGCGCCATTGGGTGCCGAGGGGAGCGTGCGTGAGATGGCCATTGTGCGCACGAGATTCTCAGAACCAGCATGCATTGCGTTGATGTACCACTTTATGGACCGCTGTTCTGCGGCCAAGTACCACTTGATGGACCCCAGGTTCTGGGGCAGGGCACCTCTGTTGGACACCGGCCATAGTGGCCAGGGAATCTTGCTTGCGGACCTCGGTAAGGCGGCACCTATGCCAAACAGGTGGACCACCCTTAGTTGGCCCCTGAGGCCCTAAATAAAAATGAACACAAGTTGTGCTTTTTATTATTTCCAAGTAGGCCGCATGAAGCCAGAAGACGTCGGGAAGAACATCGGCCCAGCAGAGAAAGAGAAGACCACCACCAGTTGTTTTGTTGTGTTTATTATGAACCGTGGTGACTGTGCACCGAGTGGTGCTTTTGGTGCTTTGTGGTGCTTTTGGTGCTTTTGGGTGCTTTGGTGGTATTGGTACTGGTGCATCGATGCAATGCGTGCTGTCTCCTCCCTCCCAACAGGAATTTCTTTTTCTTGTTCCCTAAAAGAAAAAAAGAAAAAAACAGGTCCTGGGTTGCGTTGTAAATAAGAAATAACGTTACTGTAAATAATGCTCCCCACCGTAAATGTATAGTTTGAGAACAATTCCGTAATTCGGTTCGCTGTGGGCTTGAGTCTGTTAGACAGGGTGCAATGCAATAGGGGGACATACTTATTGGTGTTTTAAGATTGTCACACTCAGGGTCAGGTTAATTGTAGAGGGAATTACACCTACGTGTCACACTAATTTAAAGTTTTGTAGGCCCGAGTGCGGGCCTGAAGAAAGGAGGGTGCAGTGTAACGGTTTTGAGAAGTGTAACGAATTTGAGAAGTGTAACGGTTTTTGAGAAGTGTAACAATTTTGGAGAAAGTGTAACGAATGTGAAAAGTATGTGTGATGAAATCGACATCCAAGTTATGACACTGATGTTATTCTCCTCATGGCCGCTACGCGACACCTTCGCGGCTTCTATATAAGAGACTGCCATTTCAGCTCAGCGCAGACAGGAGATGCACATCCATAATCGAATTGTATCTCTATGGCTCCTCTGGGCTTCCATAGAAAGGTAACGATTCTGCTATATATATATCCCAAGCTCAATTATAGATATACCACCTGTACGCACCTGTATTCAACCTTTGCTGCTCGTGAGATGCTCTGATTTAATGCCTGTTGCTTGCATGTACTCTTACAGGATGTACTGCAGATCTAAATGATATTAAAGCCTACCCAGAGGTCAAGTCGTGTCTGAGCTTGATTTTCACGACATTTAATATCATTTAGTTCGCCGGAATGGCTGACCACAAGATGATCGTGGTACCGAATCTCGGAGCCGACCCTCAAGCGGAGGGATCTGCGTCGGAGTTTGCTCATTGGCTCAACACGCTGCAGAATTACTTTGCGGCTCACGAGACAGAGCCCACCGCTGCGATAAAGCTGTCCGTGTTACAGTCCAACGTTCTCCTGACATCGCTCGGAATCAAGATAATGCCCACGCTCCTGCAATGCTCGCCTCGGAGAAGAATGCCCGGCGGACGACCCGTCGAGCTAGCTCCAGCTACGGAGCTCCGACTACTCCCGCCACCGGTCTGCCTCAAAAGGGGCGGATGCGATGGGGACCTCGCAAGCCTTTTGCGGGACCGCGTCGTCAAAACGCACTCCTGAGGCCCGAACGCCAGAGCCGGCATGACGGACTCCGGCAAGGCGCCTGCTGAAGGAGGCCACTGGGAAATGTCCTGGGCCGCAACCCCGTCGGAACAACGGACCCGCTTGGAGCCGAAGGTACGAATCTCGCCTCGGTTGCTCGAAACGCTAACGGCTCCGTCCGAGAGAGAATCATCCTAGATTTGCGTGTTTCGTCCCGAGATGAGATTCCCACGCGAGTGATCACGTCTCCCATGTCGGCCATGCCTCCACACGGCCGGCACACCCCGACCACTCGCTACTCGGTGGAACCATCTCTCCGCGCGAATCGCGCACTGCTCGTCGGAATCACGCCGTCACGACCGGCTCACTCCGACCGCTCGCTACTCGGTGGCCCATCTCCTCCGTGCGAATCGCGCACTGCCGCGCGAATCGCGCACTGCTCGTCGGAATCACGCCGTCACGACCGGCTCACTCCGACCACCCGCTACTCGGTGGCCCATCTCCTCCGCGCGAATCGCGCACTGCTCGTCGGAATCACGCCGTCACGACCGGCTCACTCCGACCGCTCGCTACTCGGTGGCCCATCTCCTCCGCGCGAATCGCGCACTGCCGCGCGAATCGCGCACTGCTCATCGGAATCACGCCGTCACGACCGGCTCACTCCGACCACTCGTTACTCGGTGGAACCACCTCCTCCACGTGAATTGTCGTGCACTGCACCCATCGCGTGCTAATACTCTGGGCGGCCCACCATTCCATTCTGATTCCGATCACCTCCTCGCCGCGAAGCCGCACGTTGCTCCCTTCGCGGGCCCTACTCGGCGAGGCCGGCGATTCCTATCGCTGCTCGCCGGAATCACCTCCTACGCACGAATCGTGCGCGCTGCACCCATCGCGGGCCCTCTCTGCGACGCCGGCGATTCCTATCGCTGCTCGTCGGAACCCCTCTTACGCGCGAATCACGCGCCGCACCGTCGCTGGATGGAATCCCTACTATGCACGACGCGCCAGTTGCGTGCGCCGCATCTTCGCTGGATGGACCCCTTTGCATGCGATTCCTCTCGCAGGCCCTACTCTGCGAGGCCGGCGATTCTGATCGCGGCCGTCGAAATCCCACCTACATGTGGCTACTCCACGAGGCCGGCGAACTCCGCTGCCCGGAATCGCCCCAAAGGAGGCTCGCTTGGCACCATGCGAGGACTCGTCGCAGCACGGATGAGTTTCTAAGGACGTCGAGCGGGACCTTCATAGCCTTTCACGACACTCGGGGTTATGCTTATGATGGTTGATCGTATACATGTGTATTCTATAAGATGATCGTTCTTCTTCGTCCTTTGTATTTACCTGATGTGTTGTTCCCGATCTTCAAACGGCGTATTCGTTAAACACCTGCGACCATTGTACACCGACTGCTTTCGTTCCTTTTCCACACCCCGCGTTTCACCCAATTGATTTAATTTGATAAACTGTTGGATTGAATTAATGTGGTGTTGGTGTAGAGCAGGCTTGACGGACCAAATGGCCTCTTCATCCTTCATGCTTTGACCCGTCAGCAAAACAAACGAGACGCTACATCAGGTCGTGCAGTCTATCGCTGCCCAGCATGCTCGCCATCTCGACTCGGCGTGCTCGCCCCTCGACTCGGCGGGCTCACCCGCACTGGATCAACAGGCCGAGCTCGCCTTTCGGTTTCCCTCGTACGCGGTGCGCCCTAGATATTACTTTCGCCCGTCGGCCGGGTTCGTATTCCGTATACCGATCTCGAGCTCGCTCGAATGCTGCTGCCCAATGGACGCCGCCCGCACGCGCCCGAACTAATTGATGACGTCATCGACTATATCACGCGTTTGCTTTACAGCGTCATTAATGTAATTGCGTGCTTCCCGCGATCTCATCGGGGATTCGTTTACATTTCCCTGTACCTTGGTAAACTACGTACCAAATACCCTTTACGTAAACGACGTAAACAACGTAACGCGGCGCTACCTCAGGGTCGCGCGCCAGCGCCGTTTAGGGAGTACACGGTGACCTCGTGAAATGGTGACATTGAGCGTCGCGCCCGACTCCCTTGTCACCTGCGCATGTAACGGGGCACCGTACTGTCTGCTCGCCCTTGACTCTGGGCTCGTTGTTATCGGACAGAGCTCTTGGCTCGTACATTTCGCGCCTGCGAGATGCCTCGTCTGATTCCATTTTCCTTCTGCCCAGGACTGACTATGACTCAGCCTGACCCAGACTGTGAAGGTCGTCTGTCTTCGGTTAGCAGCGCGCTGCTGCAACTTCGGGGGTGGGGGGGGGGGGTGGGATCGGGTGCCTTAACAGATGTTTCGTCTACCTCGTTAATCTTACGGTTTGTGGATATGTCCAAGGGATATGACCATGTTGCTAATCAATCCCTACGCATGATGGCTAAATTTCTGGGGTACACCGTGACCCATGGCTCTGTCGCTCCGGGTAGGAGCGTCTGTGACCGTTGCTCGACATGGCCCCTCCCTGTGATCGGGCCACCTTTGCTCGACATGGCCCCTCCCTGTGATCGGGCCACCTCGCCCCTTTGTGGGGGCCCGGGAGGTTATTGTTGCTCGCCCGGGTGCCGTCCGGTATAACGCCTCCCACCTCGCCCCTTGTGGGGGCCCAGGATGGACATTTTGAGTCCATGGATGGTCGATCCGAGCCATTCCATGAAGGTGTTGTAAGGATGGATTGGTCGGACAGCCGTGGATGGACAGTCCATCCGGGACGATGGCTGTCTTTGGGTCTCTGTGCCATTGCGTCCGTGGATGGTCGATCCATCCGCGGTCCGGCTGGATCCGTGCCATGCAATGATGGCGTTGCATGGATGGATCGGTCGGACATCCAGGGATGGCCAATCCATCCGGGACATCTAGCATGACAATCATCTCGACATCTAGACTATCCATCCGGGACAACACTGGGACAAACATGGTTTGTCCAGCCGGGACTCTCTCTCGGTCTGCCGATCTTCTCCAATCCTCCGCGCGCGCTGTACAGCTGGCCAGGATGCCATATGCATCCCGGGGGGATTCTGTGCGCTTCGCTGGAGAGGCACGTTTCGGTCGTTTTTGTGCGTCGTCGTAATCAGCCATGCCGGTCGTCCAGGCAGCCTTCAGAGGCCGCTCGTGTCTCGTGCGATCGCTGCCAACGGTAGATTCGCGTGCCGAAACAAGCGTTTGTAATGCGTATGTACCCTTGGGAGCCAAGGCAGGTACAGACTTACTGTAATGGACTTACAGTAGTGGCCTCCTGTCATGTACTCTTACTTACTGTTACGGCTTACTGTAAAGAGGCTTACTGGTTTACACAACGTCCACATCGACACCTCTGCCTGTAATGTGTTGCCTTGCGACGAATGGACAGCCGCTCTTCGTCAAGGCACACCTTATGTAATGAGTTGCATAACGCAAAGGTACACCTTATCCATCTAGCTACTGTGCCGACTACCCCACAGTAAGACTACTGCTACCCACGGGCTCATCGTCTTCTCCCTGGGATGAACACTGCTTGCTCGGTTCGATATGTTCTTGATTGGGATTTCCTCCTCAATACTTCTATATCTGGGGATTGATGCTAACCAGGCTAACAGGTTGAAATGCAGTAACCCTGCCATCGGGATTGATGGCCCCTGGACGATCGACTGGCAGTAACATCCTTCCGATGTATTTCGTTCTTTGCATTCCTATGTATCTCTCTGCTGCATTATCAGTATGTGTCAGCTGTTCATTACCGCCTAGTTAAGATCTAAGCACGGGGAGAATGTGATGAAATCGACATCCAAGTTATGACACTGATGTTATTCTCCTCATGGCCGCTACGCGACACCTTCGCGGCTTCTATATAAGAGACTGCCATTTCAGCTCAGTGCAGACAGGAGATGCACATCCATAATCGAATTGTATCTCTATGGCTCCTCTGGGCTTCCATAGAAAGGTAACGATTCTGCTATATATATATCCCAAGCTCAATTATAGATATACCACCTGTACGCACCTGTATTCAACCTTTGCTGCTCGTGAGATGCTCTGATTTAATGCCTGTTGCTTGCATGTACTCTTACAGGATGTACTGCAGATCTAAATGATATTAAAGCCTACCCAGAGGTCAAGTCGTGTCTGAGCTTGATTTTCACGACAGTATGGTTTTGTTGTGTGTAACACCCTCGTAATGTAAATAATGGTCGCAGCCGTCCTCCTAGTTAATTCCATGAAACTTACACACAGGCCACGATATATCTTTTTAAATAGTGTATTTCCTTATTCTATGTAGGCTAAATATGTGTTTCCCACTAGATTGACTGCATTGTATCAAACGAAATAAGCGTAGGCCCCTTTCAATTTCCCCAATCATCTCCGCTCTCCAAAGTTCCTTTCAAAAGCGGTGCGAGTGGTGTTCAATCCCGCAAGCCGCCATTGGCCATGTGCTCATCTCGGAGAAGAGGGGGGTAGGAGCCGCCAACTCACAGGCGTGGCACGTCGTCATGATCAAAAGAGGAATCGGACAGCCCTAACAGCCAACCAGCACCGCGGTTAGCGACCCGGTAGGCGTGCCCTCGCAGCCGGCGGCTTGATTCCGCCCGGAGTAATAAAAGCGACTGGGAGGGAATGCTTCGGGAGATGACATGAGAGATGACATGGGAGAGGACATGAGAGATGAGCTGTGAGCTGTGAGCTGTGAGATGAGAGACGCACCAAACCAAAAAGGAGAGATACTTGGAGAGGAAACCAGCTTTGAAGAGACGCGCTGAGAGGAGGGAGACGGCTCCACCAGAAGGAGAGGAGCAGGTGTGACCGAGCCAGCGCGTGACGTCTACAGCATCGGCAGCGTCGACGCGACCGAGGGTTTTCCCGCCAAAAACGCAAAGAATTGAGAGCTGCTACCTCCAGCCCTGCCGGTTGCAGGGACCTGACCCTGCCTCCCTCTCCAGCAACCCACCTCCGCCATCCCTGCCTGCAATTTCCCCCATGTAAGTGTGAACGTCGTCTGTCTTGAATGTTGTCCTGGGGTTAAGTAAATTGAATAGTATAAGTTAACGATTCACTGTGTGACTGCTTCTTCCATCCATTGCTTGTAAATAATTTTGGTCGCTCCTTCTTTTTGCTTGTGTGTGTATAATAAATCTGTTCTTCCTCCGTACTCTGTCTTCTTCTCTTTTCCTTCTCTTTCGGTCGCTTTAGAGGTTTCCCGATTGAATATCTGTGGTGCGATCTGGTCAACGTTGGGGGAGTCGGGCCAATTGGGGATCCTGTAACGGTCGTGGTTGGATCATCCGCTCGGCCCATCATAACATCTAAACCGCGATTCGTAACAATATAGATATATATATATATATATATATATATATATATATATATATATATATATATATATATATATATATATATATATATATATATTATATATATATATATATATATATATATATAACGTATATATATACGTATATATATATATATATATATATATATATATATATATATATATATATATATATATATATATATATATATATATATATATATGTGTGTGTGTGTGTATGTTACTATGTGTGTGTGTGTGTGTGTTACTGTGTGTGTGTGTGTGTGTTACATACATAATATTCATAATGACTAATAATGATTTGTTTTGAATGACGAAATGTAACCACGTAAATGCTGATAAATATGTCGTTGATATCCCATAAAATTCCAAAAATAAGAAACAAAATTATTCTCTCTTTCTTTCTGTGGAGCTAACACTTAACCATAACCCTCCCCTTAACCCCCTCCAACCCTTCTTCTTGCATATGTAATTAATCGATGGCATGCGTAAGATTTGCGCTTTCAGTTGCCTGAACCAAAATGGTATGATTCGGAGCAATGGGGGATTCTTAAAATATACCCCACACGTAGTGCAAATGGGGTGAAGGAATTGGTTCACTCTTTGTCCATTCGTCTATTTATATGATCGAGGACCTACTAAATTTCAATGGATATTTTGGACTCTATCGGAACATGAATCAGATACGAACCTGCAGTTTAGTACTATTTTGACTCAAAATTTGGCAAATTGTATGGAATTCCGTCCCAATCATCCATTCCCACAGTGCGGTAAAGCAATTGCTTCAGTCTGTCTGTCAAATAAAATTGAAAATCATTCCAAACAGGAAATGTACTGTTTTAAGGACGTCATAAATGACACAAACAACAGGCACGAATGACTAATTTAATTTGTTAAATAAGGTGGTGTAAAAACGGGTGCCTCAACAGCGGTAAACTTCCAAATAAATGTTTTTTTTTTCTACAGACTTTAAAACGATTGCATTATATATTTGAACACTGTAGAAGAAATAGCTTGTTGGAATTTCCAAAAACCTTCAATTTAGCAGTACTTGGACAAATATTTATGCGGTCTTAACCAATAAAATTTGCCGCGTGCTCTCGGGGCACAGTAATCGCCAAAAGACAAAAATTGCGGTGCCTAGCAATGGAATCACAGAGCTTATTTCGTCCAAATATCTGTTCCATACACCTTTTTCTCAAAGATTGTTCCAAAATTGTGAGTTTCTCAAAGAAAGGTTGAGCTCTGGACTGTTCCGTTTGACCCATCGGCTTCGTATGGTTGCCATCAACCCTGTTATATAATGCTCTATTCAAAGCAAGAATGGAAAAGACCCTTCCCATGCCTTTTTTCTCAAGACTGTGCAGGGTAAGGTGTTCTATGAACTCTAGTTACCCTGCGCTCGCGAAGCGAAAAGCGGGGTTAATCATTAATGTGCGTACGTGTGTCGTGTGCCGTGTGCGTACGTGTGTCGTGTGCCATGCCTGCATTTTCAAAATTCATTTTCTCGGCAACCGTTGGTCCGATTGACATGACATTTTCACCATAGGAGGGCCTCCTCCTATGGATTATTGTAATGATTATTATGACGTCATAGGTCACGTGGTACAGGCGCCATCTTGGAAAACCCCCAAAAAGTTGCACCTCTATAGCTCCAAAACCGCTGCATGGAAAAAAATTGAAACATGGCTCATTGTAAAGAACTCCATATGGGGAATAGGTGTTGTTAACGATGACCCAGTGGTGCCATAATTATGACGTCATAATTCGACAGGGACAACGCTTAGTCTGATCACTTTGAAATGTATTGAGCGCGATCTATGCAACAATTATATTAGAGAATATAAATTTATGATGTCATCGCTCACGTGGTCTGGCAGCCATATTGGATCAAATAAAAAAATGTTTTAAAAAAACAGAAGAGTTGGCTCACACCAATTTGACTGTAAAAAAAAAAAAAAAAAAAAAAAAAAAGTGTGTGTGCAGGGTAAGTATTCTATGAACTCTAGTTAAATAATGTAAACAATGGTAGACAACAGATACTTTTTTAATTAGAGAAAAAGGTTTTTTTAATGCAGGTATTGAAGCTCATGGAAGAGCAGAAAGACTAAATGGGGCAACGGAAAAACAGTTGGATGAGAATAAACTTCTGGTTTTCACCTCTAATGAATCAAAGACCAAACTAATAAACGAAAGGATTTTGAAAATGCCAAAAAGCTGATTTGTGGTCTACAATGTTCAAGTACGGTATATAACTTTTGAAATAAAATTAAAGATTTTAGAAGTTGTAGAAAATTTTCTTTGGAGGTTTACCGCCATTGATGCAGCGTCTTTTGCACCACCTTGTTTACCAAGTTACATTAGTTATTCGTGCCTGTTGTTTGTGTCCTTTAAGCTTTATGACGTCGCTAAAAACAGCATGTTTCCTGCTTGGATTGATTTTCAATTTTATTTGACTCCTGGGCAGGCAGACAGTAAAAATGCTATCCCACTCCTCTCTACCCGTGCGGCATGTGCAATCGGGACAAATTCATAGCCAAAGTACTGTTAAACTACAGGTTCGTTTTCCGATTCATGTTCCGATTTGTGTCCAAAATATAACGTTCAATTGAACTGAAGTTGTTCTTCGATCACAAGGTGACGTTTGTAGACCGAAGGACAGACAGACAGAAGTGAACCAATTGCATATAACCCTGCTTTTCGCTTTTCGTGCTCGGGATAAATGTCATATAGAGCAACTTGTACACATGATAACAAATGCTCACTCAGTCACCTGTATTCGATCATTAGCAGCACCAAGATATTCATGCACAAGGTGTTTCATAAAAAATGCAACCCTATTAATGTTACGTGAATTTTTTAATTTTTTAAATATAAATAATGCCTATTGCACTTTTGCATGAAGCATCGTTTGGAGAGAAAAAAGCTGCAAACATCAGAGACTCGTCCTGCTAATTTAGAAGATGGCATGGACAATTTAACAAAGGACCTTTATGGTGGAGTCTTTCTTTGCCACAAAGTCATTTAAACATACTCAAACACGATTTAGAAAGTAGTTCGAGACCAGGTTAGCCCCAGATAAGTCTGCTATTTTTCAAGTGATAGAGGTTTAAGTCCCACAGGACAGTAAAAAAATCTTAATTGCTCAAAGTCTGGTTGCCCAAGGACTGTAAGATCACAAAAAAACATTGAAGCGATCCAAGAAGCAGTTCTGAGGAACCCCAGGAAATCGCTGCATCGTCGATCTCAAGAATTGAAGTTATCTTTACCAAGTAGATAAAGAATTCTGAGGCAGGAACTAAACATAGGGGCAATACCCCTGGTGCACACCTGGTAGAATAAACAGTACACTGCACTGACCAAAGGTATTTTAAACCAATTTCAATGGTTGCTGGAAAACAGGGCAGCAAGAAGAATCATACTAACATAATCATAAGACTTTAAACAAACAAACAAAAAATACCTATTTTGGGGGGCAAACCCCCTCCCCCCCTCCCACCCTGTGTACCTCCTCAAACCCCAATTTTTCCAATGCCTTGAACAAACATTGGTACATCACGGATCATGAAGGTTGTGGTGAAGTTTCATCAAAACTGTGTGTGTAGGTTCTGAGAAAAAAGCAAACACCTAGTTTGGGGGGCAAGCCTCCCCCCCCCCCCATAGACCACGGATTTTTAAATGCCAGGAACAAACTTTGGTACAACACGGGTGATTAAGGTTGTGGTCAAGTTTCATCAGAATTGCATGTGTAGTTTCTGAGAAGAAAGCAAATACCTATTTGGGGAGGCAAAGCCCCTGTAGACCCCCGAAGGGGCAGATTAATTTTAATGCTTCAAACAAGCTTTGGTACATCATGGGTGGTGAAGATTGTGGTGAAGTTTCATCGAAATCGTGTCTATTTTCAGAGAAGAAAGGAAATATCTATTTTGGGGGGTCAAACTGTGACCCACTTTGACTCCCTGTAAACCCCCAAAGGGGCAGATTTTTTTTAAATGCCAGGAACAAACTTTGGTACATCACGGGTGATGAAGGTTGTGGTCAAGTTTCATCGAAATATTGTGTAGTTTCAGAGGAAAAAGCAAATTCCTTTTTGGGGGATCAAACCTGGATCCACCTTGACCCCGGTAGACCCCCTTAGACCCCGATTTTTTTTAATGCCGTGAACAAACTTTAGTCACAACACAAGAAATATCATTTGTGGCAAATTTGGTCGCAATCCCATCAGCGGTTTCGGAGAAGAAGTTTCAAGTGTTTATGGACGGACAGACTGACGATGCGCCATCGCATCAGCTCCCCTAAACTTCGTTCCAGGTGAGCTAAAATGTACCCGTATCACAAAAAAGTAAAGCAAAAACTAACAGACAATGATAAAACAACTTCGTGTGACGATGTGTGAGAGGTTTGAGGAAAAATGTGTCGGGCTCCAAATTTTCTGAGTAACGTGCAGTTTTCTGACAAGGCCCACTTTCTTTTAAGTGGTCATGTTTACTCTTAAAAACAGTGTTTTAGGGTTCTAGCTCTTCTGATGAAGTTCATCAAAGGCCCTTGCACAGCCAGAAATGTACTGCATGGGTTACCATAAGCAAATCTAGCATCATTGGTTTCAAGATGAAGGTTTTCTGGTTTCAAGATGGTTTCTGGTTTCTGGCATCATTGGTTTCTGGTTTCAAGATGAAGAAGGGAAATCGGTAACCGTAACCACCGAACGGTACTTGTTAGTTATCCAGATGTTCTGGTTTGCATGAGCAAGGAAGCACCACATTGACAGGGCTGTGAAATGGTTTCAGCAAGATGAGACCACACCTCACACTTCTAACAGATCATTGGACCTTTCTGGCTACAACAGAAATTCAGTGATCGCATTTTCTCTAGAAGGACACATGGGTGCCCCATTCTCCGGACCTCAACCCACCTGACTTCAATATTTGGGGTCACCTGAAAGATAGAGTGTACCAGTGGAGACCTCTGACTATTGACGACCTCAAAAATGCAATTGCCACCAGCAACAAAGCTATTCAGGTTCAGGAATGTAGCGGAGTTATCGACATTTTTCACCAGGAGCATCCATTTTGTGCCTGTTGCAGCAGGACAGCCATTTTGGACATGTTTTGTGAACTCTCTTCTGGAATCACCAATTTCCTTTTTGTGTGTTACTTTATTCTACATATATTACAAAGATTCTTATGTATAAGTTTCATGTTGTTTCAATGGAAAATTAAAAAAAGTATAAAAACAACTTTGGATGGTATTTTTTTAGGAAACACCCTGCATATTGAATTTGCAGTATTCCTTCCCATTTAACTCAATATGTATCCACCCTACCTGTATATTTTAGCGAGTAACAAATTAATAATATGTTTTGTAAATGATAACTTGTTTGATGTAGATTCGTGTGATATGACCATACAACGTATGAGGAACACCATTTAGTGATTCCCACCTGGTATAAAGGGAAACCTAACCCATGTATGAGGAAGGCGGAAACCCTGAAACATAGTGCTATGAGATTTTCCATTATTTATTTCTCGGGACGAGTCGTTGGGCCATTGGGCGATGCAGGTATTTACAATTTGGCCAGGGTACTGACACACATTGGCCAAGTCTTTTGTCAGGTATCATAGGATCATTATCGTCCACTATAGCAAATGATAGCAGACATGCACCTGCAGGTTTAACGTTCTTCTGAGGGACAGTGCACTCGTTGATACAAACTCTCTGGTTGAGAAACACCAGGGTGACATTTGTAGTTTGGTCTGAATCAAACCAGAGCTAGATAGACAGCTCAAAGGTGAGTATGTTACCTCTGGGACGTTCTGCCAACCTGCATCATATTTTTGACAGCAATGGCAAACACAATGGTCTCTTGAGAATTATCAAAGATTTCTTATTATTTGGAAGAATTGTCCAAATCATTTTTCATTTGGAAATTCAAATAATTATCTCCATTTTAAAAGGTTGTTGATGAATTATAAAAGTAGTTGTTTCGTATGCAGCCTGTGGCTGCTGGTTGCATCATTTCTCTGGAAGCACCAATTACGAGTGAGCTTGTACTCAATTTGCCGACCTCAGAAGGATGGCAGGCTGAGTCAACCCCAAATGGCATTATTTCAACAATTGACCACGATTACAAACATGGGATCTTGGGATCCCAAGCCGGCACCCGAACCGTTTAGCCAACACCAGGCTCTATTATAAAAAGTGATACGACTCAGTTCCATTTTCGATCCTGAAACCTGAACAAAGTACCTGTTATCGATATCTATATCATTAAAACGCTTATTTCTGAATTTTGTAATTGGAACTTCTCTCCAGCTATTGCTCCTGTCGCCCTAAGATATGTGTGATACTATGTAGTTATGACTAACCCTTTCATATAAGCATACCTATGTCTCCAAATGTCTATAAGTGTGGAATAAAAGCTGAAAAACAGTGAAAAGTTTTGAATAACCCGCGCCATTTTGTTTTACGCACAGTGAGACGCTGCACTTGATACCGAGTAGAAGAAGAAGAAGACGACCGGATGTGTGCCGGACACGCAGCGACTCGAGAGGCATGCTACGCCTTTTATTACAAATATAAGTGCGATCAGAAATGTAAAGGGAATACTTACCAGTAACCACACTGTAAGAGACAATACTGCAGTTGAATACAAAGCGATATTCAGGAGATCCGCCAGAATGAATGTTGGTGCCAACTGACACAATTATTTTGAAAGGAAGTGGAAAGGAAGAGGAAGGGCAAGTTAGTTTGTATGAATATAAACACGATTTATGTCCGTGATTTTCACGGGTTACCGCTAGTAATATAATAGCCGGTGAAGCCGGTGTTGTCAATAAACGAGTACGTATTATGTTGAAAACCTGATTATGCCTTGGCTCGAGAATCCGAAGCGCAGTGGGCGCAGCCATCTTGTAGCCGGCGAAGCCGGTGTTGTCAATAAACGAGTACGTATTATGTTGAAAATCTGATTATGCCTTGGCTCGAGAATCCGAAGCGCAGTGGGCGCAGCCATCTTGCGGAGGCGGAAGTATGCATAACAAATTTAAAACGTTCATTAGGAGTTTCTTTCACCCGTCGTCATTTGATTCACAATCTTATGCACCTCCGATGTATTAATAAAATATTTTAAGACCAACATCGGCCCGCACGGGCCTGGTTATCTTCAACGAAACGCGTCACCAAACACCGGACCCAATGAGATTCGAGCATTTGAAAAAATATTTCTAAAATGAAATCACTCACTGGATGGAGTGCTGGAGACAGCCATCGACCGGATGCGGAAGTTTGCATAAAACAATTGCGAAAAAGTTCAATAGGAGTTTGTCTCACCCGTCGTTGTTTGATTCACAATCTCATGAAACCTCTAATTAGTAATTAAAATACATTAAGACCAACCTCGTTATCTTCAACGAAAATCGTCATCAAACACCAGAACCAATGAGATTCGAGCATTTGAAAAAATATTATTACGCGTTTCGGACGGTGAAAACGGCGTCAAATATTCTAACATTGACGAAGAATTATTTTTTAGAAATCTCGCGGCCGTATGGGATAGTTTTTCACGGCCAGAAATACGGTATGAGATTCGAGCATTTGAAAAAATATTTCTAAAATGAAATCACTCACTGGATGGAGTGCTGGAGACAGCCATCGACCGGATGTGGAAGTTTGCATAAAACAATTGCGAAAACGTTCAATCGGAGTTTGTTTCACCCGTCGTTCTTTGATTCACAATATAATGAAACCTCTAATTAGTAATTAAAATACGTTAAGACCAACCTCGTTATCTTCAACGAAAATCGTCATCAAACACCAGAACCAATGAGATTCGAGCATTTGAAAAAATATTATTACACATTTCAGACGGTGAAAACGGCATCAAATATTCTAAAATTGACGAAGAATTATTTTTTAGAAATCTCGCGGCCGTACGGGATAGTTTTTCACGGCCAGAAATACGGTATAAGCGGTTTACATATTTAGTTTAGAAATACGGATAGTTTTTCACGGCCAGAAATACGGTATAAGCGGTTTACATATTTAGTTTAGAAATACGGATAGTTTTTCACGGCCGGAAATATCCGAAGTTGAGACGGAATTCACCGAATTAATCACTGCAAGCTAACGTCTTCTGGTGGACGAAGCTGCCGTGCCCGGAGAGTCAGAGAACCAGCCCTGGCGCTTGACAGCGACTGAAGTTAGAAGACTACACACTTACTGTGAAAACGTATGTTAAGCCCAGTTAAAAATAGGCCTTAAGCTAGCACATCATATAGTTACTTCCTTAAGCTTCTTGTGACATTTATTGTATTGTATGCAGGTATTGCCATTGGGGAGGACTGTCTGCCCTTCTCTTTTACCAAGTCTTACCAGGTACGGTACCTACTACACCTACCTACTACCAACTACCTAACCTACTGATGCCATGGTGATGGGTAAAATAGTGGCAAGAGGTTTTGGCTTCGCCGGCTCATTGCGGCTTTGCAGTCGGTACTAGTAATATGCTTGTTCACCCATCTATCCATCCGTCTGTCTGTGTGTAACATTCCATTCCACCCACTGGCTGGACAGCTTACCTGACTCTACCCACAATTTCAACTTGATGAAACATTATATGGCCGCCATATTTGTGCTTATACTGTTATGCAAAGCCAAAGCCACCTTCGGAGTTGTCATATTCGCAATCGCCATGCCATCTATACAAGTTTTCCCTTCAGTGTAAACCAACCAAAGCAACATTGAAAGGATGCCACGAGGTGTCGGGGGGCTTGTAAAGATATAGGCCTCAGCGATCGAGGCAGAGGTCTGTCGCCTTATACACTGCCCAAATAACCATCTGACATTCTCTCAAGCAGGGATTAAACCCATATGCCATTACAAACATCTTTGTCTGAGGTCATTATTTACTTTTAAACATGTGTACAAATGCATCAGGAAGAAGATAATTGGCTTTGTGTGTTTGTTGGCACAATTAACCTTCCTATCATCACAAATCTTTTCCAAATATCTCCCAGGATGGTGAGTTGGACAGGTGACCGTGACGAAAGTGTAAAACATTCCTCCTCTCGAGGACAGGAAGGGAAAGTGTTAAATATTCTGCTGTTCTGTTGTGGGATGTGACCCGTTTGCTTTCATGATCGAGAGGAGGTTGAGTAGAGGAGGACAGAGTTCGGTTTGGGAGGAGGCGAGAGCAGCAACGATAAGACAGAGTGAGGAAGTTGATGACTTTCAGGGGGGTGTTGAGTTGTTTTGGATTGGGGGGGGGGGCGGTGTGATAGGGAGGGATTTTGAAGGCTTGAAGTGGGGAGGGGGTTGACACCTTAGGACTGGGATAAGAGAGTGAGGACTTGGGGTTGGGAGGTGAAGATTGAGAACTTGTGATTGAGGTGGGGGGGGGGGGGGGGGAGGGCTGGGAGCAAAGATGGGAGAGAATTGAGAGGGAAAGATTGAGGCTTTAGTAGGGGGGTGGGGGTGGGTTGTTTAGTTGAGGTAAGGACAGGGTTTGAAGGCTTTGAGTGAGGAGTAGATTAACACCTTAGCATTGGGAGGGGTAGGTTGAGGACTTGCGGTTGGGAGGGAGGTGAGGGCAGTCTTGAGGCCTTGAAGTCACATTTTACATTGTGCGGATGTTCCACGGGTCCCTGCTATTGGCTTATAATGCGCTAACAGAATAGTTAGCATACTGGGCTGGTGCTCCTGCCTCACACCCAGCTCGTCTTCACGCTGTTGAAACCAAAGCGTTCAGAATCATTGGAATCTCCCGCGATGAAGTTAACTCCGAGGGCCTTTCACTCACTCACCGCAGGCAGGTTGGTGGTCTTTCCGTCTTCTACCGACTCCTCTCCGGCCTTGCTCCCCCAGCTCTCTCTGTGCTTTGTCCCCCAAATATTCCTACAGTTCGCACAAGATCTGCCTGCAACCCTCTTATAGTTAAACTGCCGAAATCAAGACTCTCTGCTCACCTTCACTCCTTCATTCCTCTTTTCTCCCGCCTCTGGAACAAACTCCCTCACTCTCTTCAAACCCACTCCTCCCTCCAGGTCTTTAAAACAGCTGTTCACCACCATCTCTTATCTTCCCCCATCCAAACGTTTATCTTTTATACCCCCGCGAATTTTACCCCAAATCCACTTTTTTGATATCCCAACTTCTTTCCTGGAAGTCCTTGGTGTTCTTGTGTTTTATACTTCCCCCACCCCCCACCCCCTTCCCACGCCTCCTCTCCCCCAAGCCCTCTCCCTCCCACACATCTCCCGATGTCCCTGCTCTCAAATGTTGTGTTTGTGTGCTTCCCCTTCTCTCCCCATCTTGTCTACCGCTCCCTCTTTTTATATATTTTGTTTGTCTGTTTGATTTGTTTGTGTGATAGATGTTAGCTTTCACGAGCCTCGATTCCATATACAAAAAAAACAAACAAAAAAAACTCGTCCTTTATAGCTGCCCAATTTTGTTTATATTCTTGATTCTAAACTCATCCTGGTTCCTCTCAGGCAGGGTGTTGCATCATTGAGTGGAATCGGGACGAAGTCCTTTGGAGCGGTTGTTAAACCTTCCTCACTTCGTCATTTATTAGTTGTCAGTTGGTTTGTTCCTTTTCTGTTTCATCCCCACTTTCTCCTTTCTCGTCTTGCTGTGTTTCATTCAGCTTGTGTGCAGCTTGTTCACCCCATGTGTCCTTCTCCGCCTTCCCTTGATCTCACTCTCACTTCTACTGTGTTGTTGGTATTTCGCCCTTTCTTTTTTGTTCCTAGCTTTCCCACAAACCTCGACCATGTATACAAATCTCCCCAAAAATTGCTATCACGAGGTTTTTAGGTGGTGGGGGGGGGGGGGGGGGTCACTGCTATTGGGAGGTCCTATAACTGAGGTCCTTCTTATTTTTTGTATAAGTCTGGCTGTTTAAACTGCTTCTTGCGATGAAGTGGGAACCTGTCGAGAGGTAAGTTTTCATCTTTTGTTTTTTTTTTGTATACATAATCGAGGCTCGTGAAAGAGCTAACATTTATCACACAAGCAAATCAAACAGACAAACAAACAAAGTATATCAAAAGGGGAGCGGTAGATAAGATGGGGAGAGAAGGGGAAGCACATAAACACAACATTTGAGAGCAGGGACATCAGGAGAAGTGTGGGAGGGAGAGGGCTTGGGGGGAGGAGGCGTGGGAAGGTTTGGGGGGGGGGGGGTGGGAGAAGTATAAACACCAGGACACCAAGGACTTCCAGGAAAGAAGTTGGTATTTCAAAAAAGTGGATTTGGGGTGAAATTCGCGGGGGTAGAAAAGATCAAGGTTTTGGATGAGGGAAGATAAGAGATCCCAGATGAACCAGAAGAGATGGTGGTGAACAGCTGTTTTAAAGACCTGGAGGGAGGAGTGGGATTGAAGAGAGTGGGGGAGTTTGTTCCAGAGGCGGGAGAAAAGAGGAATGAAGGAGTGAAGGTGAGCAGAGAGTCTTGATTTTGGCAGTTTAACCATAAGAGGGTTGCAGGCAGATCTTGTGCGACCTGCAGGAATATTTGGGGGACAGAGCCCAGAGAGAGCTGGGGGATCAAGGCCGGAGAGGAGTCGGTAGAAGACGGAAAGACCACCAAACTGCCTGCGGTGAGTAAGTGAAAGGCCCTCGGAGATAGCGTCATCGCGGGAGTTTCCAATGATTCTGAACGCTTTGGTTTCAACAGCGTGAAGACGAGCTAGGTGTGAGGAAGGAGCACCAGCCCAGAGTGGAGAGCAGTATTCCATTGAGCTGCGGATGAAAGCCTTGTATGTGGTGAGGAGCTCAGTTGTGCTCTATGTGGGAAATTCACGAGTCGTCACTTTCTTGATAATACCAGAAGATTCTGGATGACAAAGACAATCTGGATTGAATGCATGTTTGAGGTTTCAGAGTAGATCTTATCTTGGTCATAAGTAAGCAGATGAGAATATTTAATAAGTGAAGTCCTTCGCCAGATAATGGATGATGGTCAGAATGAAAAAGATGGACTTTAGATGGCTATGTTGTAAAACATTAGCTGACAAGATGAAGGGTCGCAGAGTTTTTCCTTCAACATAATGAGAACAATTATCCCTCCATGACTAAGGAGGACATTTTATGCAGTCATCAGAAGTCTTGGCACAGTGGGACACTATCGGAGGCCTTGAAGATCAGGGCATCGATTCATTGCGGAACCAAAAGGAGCATGGACAGTGTGAGATTCCTAAAATAGAAGCTATAAGCTGATGATTCATGATGAAAGAGTAGTAGGACAAATGCAGTACGACCTGAGGTCCTCTGTGCTTGTTGATAAATTGGTCCAGAGGAATACAAGAGAGTACTCTTCTCCAAGTTCCTCTGAGAGTAGGAAGTTTACAGGTTTGTAGTTAAGTGCTATTCTATGGCTTTCTTGGATCAGCGATAGAAATCTATGAATAAAAATGCTTTGCTGATTTAGAAATATGGAAATATCGCATCATGCCAATTCAACAAATCACAATTAAAAAACTTATGCGCTCAACATGTAGGATCACGTGATGGAGGAAAATAAATAACAGACTTTAATGAGGTTAATGAGCTCTTTTGACGAATCAGCAATAACTCCATCCTTGTGTATACAAAGCAGGAATGTTGTGAAATTTTGGAGGCAATTTCAGTAATGCAAGATTGTAACTCAAGAGGACAGTGAGCGGCCATATAAACAATTTAGATCTGATGAGTTTATGGTTGAAAGACCCTCTGGAATACATTCACCATGTTGTATGCTTTCAATTTATTACTGATACTTATAAGTATTATAATGCAAAAAGGCTACTGCCAATGCAAAATACTCTGTCTTGAAAATATATTTCATAACTATCATTAGGCTAAACATCCACCACCAAGCAAACATGGCCTGATGGTGTCTAGCAGGCCACACCCTTGTTGCTCAATGGTCTCCAGCTTTTGCTGTCCCTCCAATGAATCGATTTACACCAGCTGTGTTGGGCAGTCACACCCCATTCCCCATGGCAACAGGATTAGTCATCAGAGCGCCCCCACGTGGTTTCTATTGCATTATCATCAGCAGGTTTCTAACACCTGCTGGCTTCAGCCTCATCCGCCATGTGAGCCGGTCCTATTTTTTGTTTTTGTTTTGCTCCACCGATCACACATACACCACAGCAAACTATTAATTATTTTGCAGCAACTAGCAAGAATGGCAAGAGCGAGAAGATATGGTGAGTTCTCATGAGAAAATTGACAACAAAAGGAATCGGGCAGGGTTTTGAAGGTTTAAAGAAAGCCTGACCCCTTCCCCTTCCACGTCCCCATCCACCCTCTCAACCCCTTCCTCCTTCTCCCCCTTCCTCCAGTTCAATCTAAGCAGCTGAACTCAAATGTTCGAAGTACTCGAGTGAGAAAGCACAGACAAAAGCCATGTTGTGGTTGAAGGGTAAGATGTCTTTCCTGCCAAAGAACAACTCATGATTGATCAGGCTAATGAGTGGAGTTGGGAAGAAGAGAAAAGGCAGCAATTTGTTCTCATGTTCCCAGGTGTAGGCTTTGATGATGTGAAATAGGGCACGACGAGAAGAGCCTCCACCCTTCCCAAATAGCTCTGGCCCTCAGCCCAAGAAAAATCTCAAACTTCTCCTTGGCTGCAGACATGTCATGTCAGAACATGCTACAACTGTTACCTCCATTTTTTTTGACACAACTACCAAATCATACATTTCGGAGTAAGTTATGTACTCGTATATTCAAAATTACAGAGTGCCACAGACCTTCTGATACATCATGAATCACTCTGGTCTGCTATGGTGTTAAAGTCATAGCTCCAGCAATTTGTTCCTTATGCCTGATTGTCTCATTAGAACTTATGGGTTTTTCATCAGATTTCTATCTGATGTATCAGAGGTTGTAGAAGATTTTCCGGAAGAGTTTTGCACTTTACACTGTCTTCTCTCGTTCTTCTGTCTCAACTTCTATCATTGTACTCTCTCACTGCTCTAGCAAATATGTATCCACCAATTGTCTCAACATACTCACTTTACAGCTGTCTCTATTTGCATCTCTGAACTCACTGCACAATCTTGAACTACTCCACATAAACAGTACATACCAATATTGGCACGATAGTGGCATGAAACTGGACATTGCTGTTATAAATACAAAGCTGTAAAATTCCAGAAGTCATATGTATATATAATACAAAGCCAGAAGGTAGTGAAACAAAAGTAAATCATTGCCATAGTGTCCCTCTTACATACTTTTGTACTCACGGATGGAAGTGACATTTCTATTGAGTTTTCTTCATCTGAGTCACTGCAGGAATGACTGTTTAACTATGAACAACATGTATATAGATTGTACATGTTGTACAACAACATGTGCAACCTGTTTTAACTATCACCTGGTTAGTCTATATCATGAATAATGTTTCCGGTATCTGCATGAATTAACAAACTTTCTTCTTTCTTAAAGTTCATGAAAGCACTTGTTTTTGTTCGAAGGACGTTAACGTCGTTAAGTCTTCATTGCTGAAGAGTGCAGGTAACTTAAGGTTAGAAATGACTTATTAGAAGTAAAAAAAAATCAAGTTTTCAAATTTTATATTAAATTACTCTTCAAAGTGTGTATAATCACAATTCAACACAAAAAAACCGAGAAAAAACATGTTAAGACAAAAAAAAATCATGATTAACATTTTATTTTGGAAGCGCATATGATTCACACTCATAAAACGTGTTTATCTCAGAATCTATATTCTTGTGGATTTTTCATTATAAACTTTGAGGCAGAAGAGCAGTGTACTTCAAATTTAGCACAGATCATCTTTTCATTTTATATATCAAATGTTCTGAGCTACAAATGGTATCCAGTGCCTAACTTTTTTATGATTATTTTTTTTCTGGTGAGGTAAAGCTAATTTTACAAAATGCTGAATGTATTTTTAAATATGGTACCTCTATATATACATGTTGGTAAGTTCATGATATATAGCTCGTTTAGAAATATACATCACATACTAAAATACGTCATTTGTGTCTGTCCGTCTGTCTGATGAATTTTTGATGCCACTACATTCCGTCCTTACTTATCCAATCTCAACCAAACTTGACAGGATGACCAAGAGTTACATAATGAAGGTTGTAGCGCATTCATTTGGCCCCCTCCCCAAGGGGGTTTTCTCCCCCAAGCGGGTTTTCCCCACCATTTCCGTCAATGGGGTTGCGAGTTGAGGTGTATATCAATTTTAAGTTAGCTTTATCGTGGCGTTTTTCCAAGGCCGCTTCGAATAACAAAACTAATGATAAGAGCATAATATTAATGTTATGACAAAACAATATCAATACCATTAATATCCCACATCCCCAAGGTGTTTTTCCTCCTTGAACAAACATCAAGTCAACGTGTATAAATAGCTTATCATGGCGTTTTCATGGGAGCAACGGCCCAATGGCCTCCGCCAGAGGTAAAAATATTGTAAACTACAAACACGTATGATTAGCTTTTTAAACAGTCGCTAATGCTCTTTATAACACCAATATAACACTAAATAAAGAAATTTGGAGGAAACCCGGCGTCCATGGGGTAAGTTTTACTTACAGAACTGAGCGAAGATTTACTGTAATCTATATACCGGTACCTCACACACCTTGGGTTAATAACATGGCCCTTCCTGCCGCTACCATGGCGTTTTTCGTTGCGAACATTTGAAACATGCTCCTGCTGTTTAACACGAAACTGAAAGGGAGGAATCCTGGGTTGTGCTCATTTACCAAGCAGATAGCTAGCACTTGCCAAGCCAGCCGTTCCTTAACGGTTTTGAATGGAGTGCTTGCTCGAATGATTAAACCACTTAGCGATCTCTCCACAAGAAACTTGGAAAATGAACACACACCCAATGTTCTTGAGACCCGACCATAGATCGACTGTAATCTATATACCCCAAAGAGGAATGACCCACCCTGCCACTCCCGTAATCAGCGGGTGTACTAGTATAGTACTCCAAATCTGAACAAATGTGAATAACGGATTCAAAAGTTATGACGAAAATTAGGAAATTTAACGTATTTCTTTGAGTTAATAATTAATATGCAAATTAGATGCGCTTCATCACGAAATTGAGTCATGTGATATGACAAAGTGTAATAAGACAGAAAAATATGGTTTTGAAAGCAAATAAGTAATTTTTATTACTTGAATTGAATTGTATTTTCCTCCTATATAATTATGTAATAAGTCACTTGTAACTGATAACTCAGCTAGAAATCGATACATCATCATCTCTCACGGTCACTTCATTAGACCAATCTAAAAACATTACACTGGCTTTTTCATTTTAGAGTAACCGAAACTATTGATGTCGCACAATTTTGGGAATATTTTGATGAATTTCTGTGTTGATAATTATTTATCACTAAATCCATGGTATTTCTAACATGTTTCATGTTCCTTCTTGCACATTTTTGTTTCGCTGATGATGTACCAAATGTACCAAAAGCCAAACTTTCTTTATTCGCAAACAGGAGACAAGCAAGCTCCAAATTTCAAGGCATTCATCCATGTTGTTCGAGGAAACTTTGGGAAGCAGCAATTTAAGCGAGATATTTGAAAAGTGTAAATTGCTGTGATTGAACGTGTCCACGTTTTTAAAAGACAAGTTTTATTTTTGAGCCACTTTAAAATTGGAACTGAGCACAATCAAATGGACACTGAAGAGGGGTTTGTAAATGAAGGCAGCGACGCGTGAGCACTTCAAATGGAACTTCAAAGAATACCAAGAGGCACCCGTTGAGCTTCCACCCCAATAGCACTTGATAAAGGCTCGATGGAATGTCTGTATATTGAGAATGGCGGCATGCTGCCTGTTACCTCTTTCCTAACAACAATTCGAAATTTAAATACTCAAACTTTATATTATTCACTGCACGGATAGCATTTGTGAATCTAACCGTGAATATAAACTTACCGTGATCATGATTTACTTACTCTGTTGATAATGCATATTTACA
>NC_136266.1:51968187-52248187 GCF_964187855.1 Myxine glutinosa | reverse complement strand
AGATGTGGTATAAAAAACCAGGTGAGCTAACAATGCAGCAATGAAGGAATTCGGCCAAGGCACCGGCACACAACGACCTACCTACATCGAAAGACTCAATGCCAATGGTGACAGAAGCCAAGACGGCCGGCTTAAACACCGCCGAAAGACCACGGTGTACCAACTTACGATGCAGAACATCTTGCACTTAATATGATGACAACAGGTGCCATCCTCTGACGTACCATTACAGGTACAGGTACAGTACACGTGAGCACAGAGCAAAAGTTCACTGAAACCGAGATTAAGAAAAAAGAAAAAACACCTCGTGGTCCGTGCTCGATATCCGAGTTTCAATCTTTTCAAACACATGATGCTCTCGGTCACGGTATCTCCTGCGAGCTGCTTCTCCTTCAACCACACAAACAACAACTTCTCCATATCTTCATGGATAGAGGTCCAGTTTATTTCTTTACATTCTCTTGTATTATGTACAGTATATACGAGGTCGTGCTTGTTTATACATTATTTGTTATTTATAAAGTACATTTTTGTTATTTAAAAGCGCCTAACAAAAAAAATTGGTGTTTTTTTTTTGAGGCTGGAACGGATTAATAGCATTTCAATGCATTTGAATGGGAAAATTTGCTTTGACTTACGAGCGATTTGGCTTACGAGCTCCGTCACGGAACGGATTAAACTCGTAAGCCGAGGTACCACTGTATATATATATATATATATATATATATATATATATATATATATATATATATATATATATATATATATATATATGGTCGACTCCATATGATGAGTGGATACCAGAGATAACGTCACCGCGTGGCAGGCGGTGCGTATCGCTCCCAGCAAGGTGCAGCAGCAGCTGTATGGGACACCTTGCTGGCGGTTCTCCACTGATGATATGAAGGTCGCATAGTGACTGATATATATATATATATATATATATATATATATATATATATATATATATATATATATATATATATATGTGTGTGTATGACATCAATATATGACATTTTAAAGATATGACATCAATATATATATATATAGCTCATTAATATATTTATATATATATATATATATATATATATATATATATATATATATATATATATATATATATATACATACATATATATATATATATATATATATATATATATATATATATATATATATATATATAGATATATATATATATAAATACATATAGTAAGATGAAAGATAAGGGGAAAGTGTTGATTCTTGGAAAGAGTCACATCAGAGACTCCAATTCGTAACAGTTGAATAATTCAAGCTTATACCCAAGTGGGTATTTGTGAATCCATGAACATGAGGGCTTGTAGTTAAATGTCTTAATTCTGTTAAAGCTAACCTCTGGCTGCGTGTGACACATCCAGCTAGGAAACGACTTTGTAATAATGTACACACATTTCCAAATATTTCTTTGATATGTTCTAGATAAGTAGTTAAAAAGAATTATACTGTACTTCATCCGCTTAGTAATGGAGGCAAAAGCTCCACATGAGTCCAGCCTTGATGATGACTATCATGCGAACATTAGATGTCCATATGGCTGTTCTGGACCACGTCAAGCTTGGTGCTCCTCCGATGACATAGCGAAGGTCAGGGGCTAGTGCCGGGGTGGGGGTGGGGGTTATCTCTTGAGTTAATCCATAATTGCATGCTGCGAAGTCCATTGGAGGACCAGAGCGAGGCCCAGACGGGCTGCACTAGGCCGAAGTACGGCGGGCTATCTCAACCGCCACCACGGCAGGCCATTCTGGAGAGGCCTAGGATTACTGCCTTTCCTCCAAATCCAATTTCCCCGATGGCACATGTTGACATCAGCCCCTCACTCTTACATTGGAGTTTTCGTCAGACTGCTTTCAATCCCACAGACAATGCCTTTTAAATTACCTTAAGGCTGTAAGCCTGCCGTGTTTCATCAGCAAACCTGTTCCTAAATGAAAGGCTTCTTGGAACTGCAAAAAGAGGCCTTTTAAAGATATGACATCAAGGTGTGCTTGCTCTTATTTAGAGCAACACACATTCCAATTACCAGGATGTCATCTCAAATTTATTTCCAAGAATAAGCATGGAAGGGTAACACGTTGGCCTACCTTTATTTCTCCAGTTATTATAAACTGATGATGAGCATACATATTTTTAAAGAAAACTGGGAAATGCAGAATTATTTTCATCAGACGTACAGGAAAATGACGTCACTTTGTGCACTGAGCACATAAATTCTAAGGAAAGCAACTACAAGCATATATATATATATATATATATAAATGGAGAACTACGTCAGCTTTGTTCGGCCTACTCCTTCGGGGCGATGCTTTGTTCCCTCATTTCTGCAGCCTCGCTGGCTTGCATTCAATGGGCTCTTTTCATTGGACCATACCTTTCCAAATCCTCATTGGTGTAGCTTTTCCAGCCAAAAATCCTCACTATCAATAATTGGCAAAACATCACCATAAATGTATACTGTGCAAGGGCTCAGAAGAAGATGAATTCTTCACTACCGGCATCTGAACACTGCGATATTGGTAAATCGTGCAAGGGCTCATGGGAAATAGATTGATTGTTAGCTTGAACATCATGGTGCATGTTTGGCAGCTGGATTTAAAAAAAATTCGGACCATTTTGAGAAAATCATGTCTTTTTCTGTCTCTTCAGTCAAATGAGTGTTTCTACGCACATGAAAACTGAGCAGACACACAATAAGATTGCTCGATATGTTGAGCGAAATCGCATTACTGGGGTGGATGTTCCACACAACACATATCCAGCAAGTTTTTTTTCACTGCAAACATTTTATATCGGGCTTTTTGAAACTAAAGTTCACTATCTGTACATAATTTGCTCAATATCCATTCACACGTATATATTTAGTATATATTTTATAGTGTATAGATTTATATTTAGAAATATATATATTATAATATATTATAATATATATTATAAATATTTTAATATATCATAATATATATAATATATATATTATAATATAATATAATATATAAATTTATAATATAACATAAATATATATTGTATTAAAATATACTAGCAATGGTACCCGCCCTACAGGCGGAGCTTCAATTGGGAGGCCCAAATGAAAAGGCAAAATATCAGAAATTGAAGGCTTTTTTTTATTTTAAACGATTTATATAAACATCCGTTAAATCAAAATCTAAACAGTATTTGTAGAATTTCAATAAAAGCCACATCACTGTTCATATTGGTAAATATTATTCCATCCTGTTTGGTAAAACTGGAAAATTGGAAAAAAAAATTGGAAAAACAATATAGCCTATTTTACTCCAGGGGTCCCAGGATTACCCACCCAAAATTTTGTTGCGATCGGTTCAGCCGTTTTTGCGGTACCTGGGAACAGACGGACAGACAGACATTTGGTGAATTATAGTAAGATTACAAATATATATTTAATATTATAATATCATTTAATATATATTATATATTTATACTTAGCAAGTGCATATATTTAGAAATCAGTGACATGGATACACTATTTCAGTTTGGCTACGTAACCTATTGTTACTTGTGCTCTTGAAATACACAAAACTCAATGACTTAGCTGAGCTAAAACAGATTGTAAAGCCGCTGTCACACCTTGACGTTTTAGCCAGCGTATGCCGACGTATGAAAAATTTGGCTACGTTAAGAGCACGCTGAAGCACGCTGGCATACGTCGTAGTACGCCGAGCTTGTCGACAAATTTCGTGCATGCACAAAATTTGTCGACGTATGCCAGCGTATGACTCACACCAGCACTCAATTTTGATATGTCGGCATACGCTGGCTAAATCGTCAAGGTGTGACAGGGGCTTAATCTGGCACATATGTATGCATGTATTGCGCATATACATATGCATGTATGTATGATTGTATATTTATCTATATACATCTATCTATCTATCTATATACATATATATATATATATATATATATATATCTATCTATATATATATCTATATACATCTATATATACATATATATACATATATATATATATATATATATATATATATATATATATATATATATACATACATATATGTATATACATCTATGTATGTATTATGTATGTGTCTGATGTATGTTACACTGCATATTAAGAAAAGGAAAACACTCACATGGTCATCAGATGAACATCACAATCCTTGAGGTGTTGACCCATTAAACTCGGTACCTCTTGGGATTGCTCAATGATTCCGCAGCGACAAATACATGACACCCAGTCAGCCATCAAGATAGTAACAATGAGCCAAAGTGCCAGCGATCTAGCTCCAACAAAGTGGCAGTTGGAGTGGAGTGATAGTTGGAAGCCACTTGACTGGAATCAGCTGAAATTATGATATACCATTGTTTAAAGAAATACATACAGAAAAAATACATTAATATCAAGGTAATAAAAAATATTCATGAAAAGGATTCCTGAGCAGCCGAAATCATGTTACAGGAATAATGCTACATGAAATCATGTTACAGGAATAATACATGGAATAATGCATGTTACAGATTAGAAAAATAATTAATGTTCAACTAGAATGACACTCTGTGACGTCGCAACATCGATGGATATGTCCTCGCCCACATTATTGCATCATTATACATACTTGTACCAAGTTTGATTTAAATCAATTCAGCTGTTCTCAAGTAACACATTTTTACCTGACCCATGACCAACAAAATCACCTCACTCCTCACCTTTGATGCCAAAATATAATCAGTTCATCTTTGCATCATAATATATACTTATACCAAGTTTGGGCAAAATCCTATGGCTGGTTCACAAGTTATAATGGTACTAGGTTTTTATTGAAGATGACCGTTGACCTCTTTATGCAAAAATGTATTCAGTTCATGTTTACATCATTATGCATACTTGTACCAAGTTTGATTTAAATCCCTTCAGCTGTTATCAAGTTATCACAGTAACAATATAATTGTAACTTAACATGACCTCTGACCTTTGACCTCTTGATCCCAAAATCGAATCAGTTTATCTTTGCATAATAATATATAATTTTACCAAGTTTGTTGAAAATCCCATGACTGGTTCACAAGTTAGCTCGGTAACAGAATTTTTACCTGACGGGACGGTAAAACCTTTGACGTTTGACCTCTTGAACCCAAAATCGAATCGGTTAATCTCACATAATTATACATACCTGTACCAAGTTTGCATTAGATCCCTTCAGCCGTTCTCAAGTTATAGAACTATCACAGACCTTTGACTACTTGACCCTAAAATCAAATAAGTTCATCTTTGCATCATAATATATAATTTTACCAACTTTGGTCAGTTATCACGGTAACAGGATTTTTTTAACCTAACATGACCTCTGACCTTTGGCCTTTGACCTCCTGACCTCAAAATCGAATCCGTTCATCTTTACCTCATTATACATACCTGCACCAAGTTTGACTAAGATCCCTTCAGCCGTTCTCAAGTTATCACGGTAACGAAAACCCATCACGGAAGGACGGACAGACGGACAGCCTGACGGACAACCTGAAAACATAATGTCTCCGGCAACTTAATCGGCGGAGGCATAAAACGATTAATTAATGATAAATAAACGAGTCATGATTTGAATGAGAATTTAAAAAAGCAAAAAAATGCTGTCGAGGAAATTGAGGGTAAAGAAAGTACCTACATGACATATTTGAACAAACTATGTACATACGATGTCATGTTAGACAAACTATGTTCACAGTGACACAGATTGACAAACAAAAAGAATGAACTTTTGCCAAAATCTCAGCAATTAACCTGGCTAAAGTTTTCGCCAACAATGTTGTTTATACATAATTATTCCAACAAACAAACAGGAAACAAAACTTCCAAACACACACTTCCTGTATTTCATATAGCTCCACAGATTAACAGTGTCGCTCACATTCTACACCTAATATAGCCTTATTATACAACAGCTTTATCTCATTGGCTGCATCAATCTGATCTTCCCAAAGTTGTAGTTAACTTAACCATAATGATCTTTTTTGTGATGGATGTTATTATCAGATCAGGCCGCACGCAGGTGGTAGTAACTCTATTGGGTGAAGACACCTTTCTGGGCTCCAAATCCTCCTGTAGCTTCCACATCCTCAACCCATCACTGCACTTACAAGACGTTGACTTCGCCCAGGTGTCTCTCTTTCTTTAACAAAACAGGTAGTCATGGTTCTTGTTCAAACAGGTTCTTGTTCAAGGTAAATTCTTACTTTGTTACTGAACAATCAATTTGATGATGAACGACTATTTCAGCAATTTCTGATGAAATGTATAATGTACTTACACGACAACATCACATGTACAATTACCATTGCCAATTACCATTGACATTGTTCCATGATGGCTCTTTAACCATACTAGCTGAAGGGCCAGTCTATGACTCTCAAACAGCTCATATAACCATGTTCTGTGATAGTTGCATTATTTAATTAGTTTCAAATTAAATATTTTGTGTGCACATATATCTTTACCAGTACAATTGAACTCGAGCTTCATTTTCCCCATCTACTTCTGGGCAAGGACACACACCACCAGGGGGTGATATTTTGGCTACATGTATACACACACACACACACACACACACACACACACACACACACACACACACACACACACACACACACACACACACACACACACACACACACACACTATAACTACATTATAGTAAGAAGTAAGATAATGCACGTGCACATCACTGATATCTTATATTTCCCCCAAAAATAGATTATTGGAGTTTGCAGAACATCACAAATTAATTTTTACAGCGTAGCCAGTAGGGCAATGTTGTCTATAACAGCGTTTGTCCGTCCATATGTCCCCACAAACATACACCAATCATTGCTGAGGATATGGCCACATGACAGGGGACGCATTTAGTAACCAGTACAGTTGCTTATTTTACTAAAAGGCAATATAATAACTTTCTGTGGAATGTTTTTGGGTCCCAGCGGGTGTCATAAGGTAGGTAGGAGTTTCAGAAATTCCACAATACAATTATTATTTTGAAATGTGATCGACATGGACCTTGCTCCTGAATCCGGAAGTGAACAGATGATTATGGTTCGCGAGTTTGATAATATATCAATACAATTGTGAGTTAACATTATATTTTGATATATTAATAGTAGTGTTCATTTGTGATTGGAATGATAAATGATGCTGTTTGGAATGAAAATATAGAGAACGTGCTGTCAATGCCTGATGTTCGACAGAAGGTGGCACGGAAAGTGTAATTTATTGGTTTATGGTTTGTCATTCACTGTTTTTTTCCCCAAGTCATTCACGAACTGGCTGTCCATGTGTGTAATTCCACCAAAAGTACAACAATTCGGCTCAATTCAAAGTGGTTCTTATTGTGCGAGCAGCAAGCACGACGCCACTTACCGGGCCCGTCAACCTGGAAGTGACGTGTACATCCGTATCCGCTTGTCATATGTTGCCGACGGTGAGGTCTAAATGTTGCATACATCACACATGCCTGAAGTCCAAAAACTTAATTACTTACATTTGCTAACTGGTAACTGGTATCCCCACCCAAGTCATACTATCCTCTTAAATTAAAGTATCAAATAAGCCTGGCTATGTCGTTGTTAGACTGTCGGTCTTGTTTCAACAAAATGGTTTCAACAAAACAACAAAAATGTTTCTAGTATCTAGTTTTTCCCAGCAAATCGCTGCCTTTGCTACCTTCAAATCAACAGTCATTGTTTTCTTTTCTTCTTACTTCTCGCCTTGATCAAACCCCTATTTTAATTCCTTTTGCAGCAAAAACAAAACCTTTGTATTCATCATTAAATGTCTTGACTTCCTCTGTATCCACAGCTTCATAACTTCCACAGCCACAGCGGGAGCCAAGACATATTCATGGTTGAATATATTGTTGTGGATCCGTCGCCGGCCTTCTCCCCTTACCAAGGGGGGATTAGTCCCCTTGTCTTTGACTGACCAGGCACGACCGGAGACCTATGACGTTTCTTCCGGACAGCGCGAAATAGGGTATCAGGACCAAATTCGCTATTACCTAAATACTCGCGCTGCCCTGAAGCGAGGAGACAAGCCTCATACGAACCACGTGTGTTGATACGCCGAGCAGTTGCGTACACGCGATCTGCACCGTTTAGATGGTGGAACCCGATTCAAGCGGTTTTATTCATACCACGCTTAGTCAATGGAGAAATCACGGGTACGATCGAATCAGAAAGGAAGAACAGGTTTATTTACACTATACACAATGATTCAAGAGCAGAGACACAGAGCAAATCCTTAAAAACAGTCTTATTTAATACCCAAGGACACGGGCCCGTCTCACACACACACTCACTCGGGGATTGCAGATGGCAGGACGATGTTCACCAGCTCGCCCAGGGATGGCTCTCGTGCAGTTCTCTCCGGTCCCCGGCATGTCCCTTGGAGATGGAAGTAGGTGAAGGCAGGAGCTCTCCGCGTGTCGTCTAAACGGAGCGAGTTATCACGGGGCGAATTGGTAGGGAGCGGACTTTGACGCGGCTGGCGGTTATCCACTTGCGGCTATGGCCGCGCTTACTCGCGTGGGTGAAAAGCGCAATATGCGTTACCGGCGCGTCTGGCTGCGCCCGCGTACTTGGCACAGTTCAACACCTCTTCTTCTCTCTCTCTGCGCAAGTCCTCAAACAACGCGCGTATCCTCCGCAAGTTCTCAAAACAACGTGCTTATCTTGCGAGTCCGAATCCTTTCGCCACCGCCGTCCAAGTCCTCGTCCTGCTGGTAAGTCCTTTCGAGGGCTTTGCGCAGTGACTTATATAGGCCCACTCCGCGAACCTTCTCGAACTCACCAGACGCGCCTCACCACACCCTCTCACGCCATGCCGCTAGAGCCCTGATTGGCTTGTGGCTCTTACCGTCATCGCCTTCTGCCGCTCCCGATCTCAACGCCGCTCACTCCGACCCCGCGCTCCTCCTGCTCAGGCCTACCTCGTGTTACTCAACTAGTGGGCAGCCCATGCTTAACAAACTGGATCGAGGCTAGGGTGGCTGGGAAATGGGTGGCAAGTAGAGCCTATTTTCCTGTCTTTACACAACGCAGGCACTAAGAGGGGAAATGGCCTATTCTTACACATACTAAGACATAACTATACTACAAATGGGCCTTTATGTTGTTCGTGTGACTAACTATGGGGGGCAACCCTTTAACCTTTAATGCCTTCAATGTACCAATCTCAAAACCGCAGCAATATTGTCATGTCTGAAACTCCCGTTGAGACAGAAACTTCAGCCCCGAGACCTACGGTGTCGGAAGATGGTCCGAACAATGCTTTAATGCACTGCGTTCAATAAATTATAACTTTACTGTTCCACAAAGATCATTCAATTTGGGCTAAAATTGATGGCAAACACACATGGACAACAGATACCTCAAACACGTTTTTGTATATTTTAAAGGATTTGTTTTGTAAAGCAAACAAGGAAGAGGATAAACAATAAGCTATATACAAATACAGAACAAACCAAGCAAGTCAAAAAGGGCACAAATACGTAAATGTATACAATGTTTATACAATGATTTATAATATTCAAACCTATATACAATGATTAGAAATGAATCTATTCCTAACCCACTAAGTGCCACAGGTCACATTCATACAACAAGACAATAATGCAGGTGAGACTTCATTTTTCTCTGATGCGCAGAGTGGACGCAGCTTTGGAAACCAGATGTGAGACAAGAGCCAGGGACGAGTATCTCCCAAGATGCTGAAAGCCAAAATGAGCACGATGAAGATAAATCATGAGGAAGGCCAGTGTCGATCAGTCTCCACCAGGCCTTGTGGACCCCTTTGTCCTCCAAGCAATTGAGGCCTCCTGCTGTGCCCTCTGTCATCTTCCTCATTGGCATTGCCCTCCAAAACATAGTGTGATCCCAGCTTGGGTCAATTCACCCAGAGACAAAGCCACAATCAGTCCCCTCCAAAACTCCTCCGTGATCAGCTTGTTTGTGCTCCTTTCACATGAGGCTTTCTGATCTCTCCTCTGAATACACGAAGCCTCTTGTTTTTCCTTGTCTACAGGTCATCTCTCTCTAGTTCCCTTCCTCCTCCAAGCGAGGTCTTTCATGTTCTATTCTTTACTCCTAAGCAGAGTTCTCCTTTGGCCGTTCCACATACGGGGCAGTGCCAATAAAAATAAATGCATGATGGCACTTCCAGCTCCACAGCACATTACACCGCCATGGTTGACACACGCTGGCCAGACAGATCGTGATGGCCTATCACACATATGTGCTTCATGGGAAAATTCTCACCTAGCCTTGCTTACAAACATTAGGTATTCACACCCACAAAAGTAATGTCTAACCACTACTTGAAACATGGCAATTGAACCACTACTTGAAACACATCGACCATACTACACTTACCACAATCAAACTAAGGATCCTTCCTCTCTTCCCCCTTCCATGTAACAATATATATATATATTTTTTTTTTGCATACGAGATCGAGGCTCAAGTAAGAGCTAACATTAATCACCAAAAAACAAAAAAAACAAAAAAAAACGGACACTTCCATTCCATTTGATGCGAGTACACTATCATGCCATGGTATGGAGAAATGCTCATTGTGCCATACCTGACCTTCCTGCACCTATGGAAATGGGATGGAAACGTGGCGATTCAGGACTAGAGCCTATTCTGATGTCACTGAGTCGAACCCCAGAAAGTTGCCTCGAGATGATTTGTTGTGCATACCTGAAGCAATGCAAGACTTGACGCTGCAAATGTCGCTATTCCGAGTTGAGGTGCACATCAATGTGTGCCTGTCAGAAACAGAGTGATGATCAGAACCTTTGTATGAATTTGATGTAGTTTGGCAAAACAACATGTGTGACATTATTGAATGTTTGTGCTTCATGGCCATGGATACTTAATTTTAGAATAAATGTTTGCATGAAACATTGCCTTGTTAAAACCAATTCCCATTTTATAGTGTCCAATTTCAATATCAGTTTGAATGTCTCTTTCAATATGTCGCAAACCATAAAATAGACTAGACGGATTTATGAAAAAAAAGCCATGTATAAGCTTCTGGGTGCATTTTGGGGTAAAAGTTGAAAAGTTAAAGTAAAAGAGCTGCCTGTACAGTCACGTGAAAAAGTAAGTACACCACATGTAAAGTTCTGACTTTTTCAACATATTTCAACATACAGCTATTTGATCTTCATTTCAACAATATTGAGAGAAAAACGTGATATAAAATAACAAATATCATGAAACATTTACATTTTGTAGTCCATTGTATAATTTAAATAAACATAAATGCAAATTACGCTTGTGGAAAAAGTAAGTACACCCCTACATTTATCACCACTTCAAATACCTAAAATTAGAATCAGGTGCCCCAGCTCAGGTGCAAATGATTAGAACATCGTTAGAGAGGATCTTGGAGGAACCTGTCTTATTTAAACCTCAGACATTTAGTTTGCTTTGCTCTTTGTTGTTGAAGTGTGCGGCGTCACCATGCCTAGATCAAAAGTGCTCTCTGAGGCCTTCAGAAAGAAGGGTATAGATGCCTACGAGTCTGGGAAGGGATTTAAAAAGATCTCCAAACAATTTGAAATCAATCATTCGACTGTCCGGAAGATCATCTACAAGTGGAGAAGATTCCAAACAACTGCCAACTTGTTCAGGCCGGGCGCCCCAGCATGTTCAGCCCGAGAGTAGACCGCAAGATGCTGAACTAAGTCTCTAAGAACCCCAGAATGTCATCACGGGACCTACAGGTAGCTCTTGCCACTGTTGATGTCAAAGTGCACGAGTCTACCATTAGAAAGTGGCTGCACAAATTTGATCTACATGGGAGGTGTGCCAGGAGGAAACCTTTGCTGTCCAGAAAGAACATCAGAGCAAGACTAAAGTTTGCCAATGAACACCTAGGCAAAGACCAGCACTTCTGGAACAATGTGCTCTGGACAGATGAGTCAAAGGTAGAGCTATTTGGCCACAGTACCAGAAGACATGTTTGGCGAAAACCAAAGACAGCATTTGACCACAAGAACCTGATACCAAGTGTAAAGCATGGTGGTGGAAATATTATGGTTTGGGGCAGCTTTGCTACATCAGGGCCTGGGCAGCTCACCATCATAGAATCCACTATGAATTCTTCATTGTACCAGAGGGTGCTTGAGGATAATGTGAGGCCATCTGTCGGAAAGTTGAAGCTCAACCGAGGGTGGACCTTGCAACATGACAATGACCCTAAACATACCAGTAAATCCACCAAGGAATGGCTGAAAAGAAAGAAATGGAGGGTGTGGGAGGGAGAGGGCTTGGGAGGGAGACGCATGGGAAGGGTATAAAACACATGGACACTGCTCTAGGACTTCCAGGAAAATAAGTTGGTATTTCAAAAAAGTGTATCTGGGGTGAATTAACGGGAGTACAAAAGATCAAGGTTTTGGATGGGGGAAGATAAGAGATTGTGGTAAACAGCTGTTTTAAAGACCTGGAGGGAGGAGTGGGATTGAAGAGAGTGAGGGAGTTTGTTCCAGAGGCGGGAGAAAAGGGGAATGAAGGAGTGAAGGTGAGCAGAGAGCCTAGATTTTGGCAATTTCACCAGAAGAGGGTTCCTGGCAGATCTTGTGCGACCTGTAGGAATATTTGGGGGACAGAGCACAGATAAAGCTGGGCGAGCTAGGCCAGATAGGAGTTGGTAGAAGACAGAAAGACCACCTACCTGTCTGCAGTGAGTGAGTGAAAGGCCCTCACAATCAGCATCATCACGGGAGATTCCAATGATTCTGAAAGCTTTGGTTTCAACAGCGTGAAGCCAAGCTAGGTGTGAGGCAGGAGCACCAGCCCAGAGGGGAGAGCAGTATTCTATTGAGCTGCGGATGAAAGTCCTGTATGTGGTGAGGAGCTCAGGTGTGCCAAGGAAGGACCGCACGTCGGAGGATGCCCAGTCGGCGACTGGCTTTGGAGTCCAGCTTGGAAATGTTGTTTTCCCAGGAAATATTATGGCAGATAGTGAGACCCAAAAGCTTGAGCGACAGAACTTCTTGGAGAGGATTGTTGAGAAAGTAGATGGGAGGGTTTTCCAGTCGGTCTTTTCGGAGAGACATAGTAAGAGTGTGAGATTTGTGAGGATTGAAAGACATGTTCCACTTGTTTGACCAGTCTGTGATTTTGTCCAGGTCTGCAGAGAGTGAGGAGGTTGAAGACTGCCAATCTGAGGGATGAGGAATGGAGCTGCAGAGAGTGGAGTCATCAGCAAAGAGATAGAGAGGATTTTCAAGAGAGTCAGAGAGATCATTGATGAAGACCAGAAAAAGCACAGGGCCCAGAACACTGCCTTGGGGAACTCCAGCCTGAACAGGAAGGGGAGATGAGAGAAACCCATTCAGGGCCACACGTTGACTACGACCAGAGAGGAAGTATGCAAGCCATGCGTGGATATTTCCATGGATACCATAGGAGGAGAGTTTGGTGAGCAGAGTGGGGTGCCAGAACGTATCGAAGGCACGAGATACAGTGCATTCAGAAAGTATTCAGACCCCTTCACTTTTTTCACATTTTGTTATGTTGCAGCCTTATGCTGAAATCGTTTTAATTCATTTTTCCCTCATCAATCTACACTCAATACCCCATAATGACAGAGAGAAAACAGGATTTTTGAAAGTTTTGCAAATTTATTAAAAAGAAAAAACTGAAATATCACATTGACATAAGCATTCAGACCCTTTGCTATGACACTTGAAATTTAGCTCAGGTGCCTCCCATTTCTCTTGATCATCTTTGAGATGTTTCTACACCTTGATTGGAGTCCACCTGTGGTAAAGTCAATTGATTGGACATGATTTGGAATGGCACACACCTGTCTATATAAGGTCTCACAGCTGACAATGCATATCAGAGCAAAGCAAAAACCAAGCCATGAGGTCGAAGGAACTGCTGCAGAGCTAAGAGACAGGATTGTGTCGAGGCACAGATCTGGTGAAGCCTACAAAAAATTCTGCTGCATTGAAGGTTCCCAAGAGCACAGTTTTTTCAATAATACTTAAATGGAAGAAGTTTGGAACAACCAGGACTCTTCCTAGAGCTGGCCGCCCGGCCAAACTGAGCAATCGGGGGAGAAGGGCCTTGGTAAGAGAGGTGACCAAGAACCCGATGGTCACTCTGGCTGAGCTCCAGAGATCCTGTGTGGAGATGGGAGAAATTTCCAGAAGGACAACCATGGAGATGGGAGAAACTTCCAGAAGGACAACCATCACTGCACCACTCCAACGATCTGGGCTTTATGGCAGAGTGGCCAGACGGAAGCCTCTCCTCAGTGAAAGACACATGAAAGCCCACAGAATCTTGTTTCTCACAGTCCGAGAGTGCTTTAGGTGCTTTTTTGCAAACTCCAAGCGGCTTTCATGTGTCTTTGTTATATATCGTTTTTGGCCCCATCTCTCAATGGTGAAGAATCACTTTAAAAATATATAAAATTCTCGTATGTGGATCCGGATTCGGAGCTTCACCAAAATCGAATCAATTCTTCGTTGTCACAAACTCAACCAGTCCACCAAATTTAGCCCGAATCAGTCCACAATGTTTTTAGATATCCTTTTACCAAACAGACAACAAGCAAGCAAACAGCCATACTAGAATGGCACTCGGTAGAGCACGTACACTTGCCAGGCTGAACATTTTATATTTTGTATCCCACTGATAGGGCAGATCTGGGCATAAACCAAAATCTAATCGGATTGTTCTTGTCGACTATTCAACGCATCCACCTAGTTTTGTCATAATCAGTCCACAACTTTTTTGAAATATCGTGTTATATATAAATGTCGTTTTTGGCCCCATATCTCGATGGTAAAGAATCACTTAAAAAAAAAAAATTCTCGTGTCCGAATCCATATTCAGATCTTCACCAAAATTGATTAAATTCTTCCTGGTCACACACCTAACCTGTCCACTAAGTTTGGGCCGAATACTTCCACAACTTATTGAGAAACAGACAGATACAAGACACAGAGTTCTGTTCACAAACAGACAGACAGACAAACAGACAAACAGACAGACAGACAGAGGTGAAAGCATAACCTCCATCTACTTTCAGTGCTGTAGACCAGACGGATTTATGGAAAAAGGCCATGTATAAGTTTCTTTGTGCGTTTTTGGGTAAAAGTTGGGAACCTTACTTTTTAACATAGGTGGGGTATGGTGAATTCGACTAATCCGGTTCCCAAGCCGAATTTTGAGATTTTGATCTTCTAATTAGCATAAACAAAATGGCCGCCAAATTGCCATTTTTGGACAATTTATTTGAACAAGCATTTATATATCATGTATATACATGCAGCTCTATGTGGTAATCTAATCTAATCTAATCTATCTGGTAATCTATCTCATCTTCATTCCAGTGCAGCACACAGTTTTATTATACAAATGTTAATATATACCTGTAGTATATATTTGAGACTAATAAATGTTTCTTTTTAGTTGCAGGCGACGATGGATCCAGTAGTTACCTTGAAGACTGAAGAGGCCTTCGTCTGTGGATTACAGCTTGTGTATATTCTGCCAAACCCATAAAGCCAGAGTTCCTCTAGGTCAAGCAAGTGATCATGGACTCGGTACAGTAAGGACTGCTGCATGTTGCAGAAGGAAGCTAAGGGACTCGAAGAATATAGATTTGATTGATCGTCTTGAAGATGTGTTAGATTCTGCTGCAGCCGTAACTCTTGTGTGGCACAAAATGTGCCATGCTCACTTCACGGACAAGAGTAAAATTGAACGCCTACAGAGGACTCAGGCAGAGCATTCGAAGGAGGAAGCAAGTTGCAGTAGCAGTGGTGTCTCAGGTGGTGACATGCATTCATTGCGAAAAGGGGTGCAACCTGTCAACTGGAACTTATGCATTTTCTGTCAAACCACTGATATGAAGGCACGGCTAAGCTCAGTAATGACAAAGCAAATGAGTGATCAAATTATTCAAGCTTCTCATCTTGACTACAAAGTCGGTATTCGCTTGGCTGGAGAGATTGACTTAATCGCAGATGAGGCCAAATATCACCTGACTTGTCGAAGAGCATTCACTAGATATACCTCTAAAACAAAGCAGGAATCGGCCAATACAGACCTTGCTAAGATATGGTTATGTAACGAGCTCCATAAAGCAGCTGACAAAGGGCACGTACTTCTCCTTGACGATGTCTGGGATAGGTATAAGGAGCTAGCTGAGGAATCTTCAACCTTGATTCAACAGTCTTACGACAGTAGGAGCACAACATTCAAGGCAAAGTTGCAGTCACAGATAGGTAACCTTTTCAACTTCTTCCAACCTCTTGACAGGTGTCCATCAGAGCGGTAAACTATACTGATTCCCACAAATTATCAACCTACTGCAGTTCTGCAAATGAAAGACGACATCTAGGAGAGTGAGGAAATGTTAACGCTGCCTAAATATGAGTCCCAAGATGACATTTTCCTATCACTGATACATGTAGCTCTGAAAATTCGTGGGGATATGATGGAAATCCCAGGCCACCAAGGTTTCTCTGTAAGTGAAGATGAGGCAATAGCATGCATTCCAGGTAGTTTATATATGCTATTGAGAATTATCTTTGGTGGTCAAGATGCCCTAGAAGACGAAAGTGCTGAAAACGATGAGGCAGGTGTCCGAAGCAAAGTTCTGAGTGTAGCACAGGATTTACTGAGTCAGTGGTGGCAAAAAATTGACTCCAAAACATGTTTGCCTTGCCAGTACGCTGCACCAGGCCACATGGTCAAAATATCTGGTGAAGCTGTTTAACAAGTATTACGTGCTCCTCCCCAAACCCCGGCCACGGTGTACCTCCGAGCCCCGAAAGAGTCACGGCAGAAAGATGTGCTATTATGTGTGCCAATGACCAATGGTGAAACCACACCAATCAATTGTTACAAAAACACCAAGTATTGTATTAAAACCACACAATAATAACAAGTAACGCACGTACAAGAAAACCTCACTTGCACAGGAAATACCATATAATTTCTATGATGGTACCACCAATTTCCTGAATCAATAACTCACGGTATTCCCACGTGAGCAATCGGTAACATCCCCCAAAGTCACTGTGTCACGCACGATATGAGGCCAAAGTCGATCCCCTTGGCTCTCACGATCACAAGAAAAGGTCATACTGAGAACTGAACCCAGAACGGCTAACAGTCGACGCTGCAGACGAGCCGCTTGGTGAGGAGTCGGGCCGACGTCGGTCCGGTAAAAGTTCACCCAAAAGGCGACTGGGAATTCACACCTTCGGTTTACCAGACAATGACGCTGACATGAACGATCAGAGGCTCCCAAGCGGAGAACCGTGAAGAACCGCGAGTTCCCAAGTGAAATCCACAACACACACGAGAACCAGGCGAACGGCTGGTGCGAGGTGAAATGGCTGGTGCGAGGTGAAATGGCGAACGGGCCGGGAATGGAGGCATACTTGCTCTCCAGCGATGATTCACTTTCGGAACCAAAAGCAAAACCCATCACGCAGGTTTATTTGCCACAGCAATAATGACACTGTCACAGGAATCCCTTTCCCGGTGAAACCAATATTTGCTCGTGACCAATGTCCACCAGCGTCCGCTCGACACCTCGAAGCAGATCGGCCTTACTTTCCCGATCTCACTCGATCCGCTCGCCCGCCTCTTCCTCTTCTTCCGGTTTCTCCCTCACCCATCTCGTTTTCCTTCTGAGACATTATTTTTACCTTTGAAGACAGTTATCTCCATTTCATGCACAAACTGTAACAATAATAGTACATGAAACTAAAAATGCTTCAAGTGGATGACAACCACAAAGACTGAAGTGACGAATCCGTAACACTCCCCACCCTCAAGAAAGAAAGTTTGAACATAGTGAAAACTTTCTTTTCATGCAAAAACCCCCTTTAACAAACAAAAGTAAAACTCACACCCAAACACTACCAATCAACCTATGGCTGACCAACTCACGTGAGCAACAATAACTAATATTCCTCAGAAGAAAGCAACAAAACTTCCAAACAACCTACAGGAATTTTTAAAGTTAGTTCACTCTGCATAAGGCATCAGCAACGACATTGTCCCTGCCCTTTACATGCTCAATTTCCAAGTTGAACTCCTGCAAAGACAAACTCCATCTCATCAACCTCTGATTTTTATTTTTCATTTTTTGAATGAAGGTTAAGGGGTTGTGATCAGTGAAGACTTTGATAGGAAAGGTCGTAGTTCCCAGATACACCTCATAATGCTGAAGCGCTAGCAGGAGAGCACGGGTCTCTTTTTCCACAGTGGCATAATTTGCCTGATGTTTGTTAAACCTTTTCAAATAGTAGCACACCGGGTGATGCACGCCATCATCATCTTCCTGTAATAGAACTGCCCCAGCCCCCAGATCACTTGCATCAATGGCCAACTTGAAAGGTTCTTGAAAATCCAGGGCTGCCAGGACAGGAGAGCTCATTAATATCACTTTGACGTGGGCAAAGGCAGCCTGGCATTTGTCATCCCAAACAAACTTGGTCTCTTTCCTCAGCAAATTCGTTAAAGGGGCTACCACATCAGAAAAATTCCTGCTGACCGCCAGTACCAACCAGCCATACCCAAGAATCTCATAAGCTCCTTCTTCCCTTTTGGAACTTGGAAGCGATCAATGGCTTCAATCTTGGCTGTCACTGGTTGCACCTGACCCTGACCTACAACATGGCCTAGGAACACCACCTGTGCTTTTACAAACTCACTCTTAGATAAGTTGATGGTGAACCCTGCCTCGGTCAGTTTCTTGAAAAATGCATGAATTTGTTTAATATGATCTTCCATGGTCATGGTGTGGATGATGACATCAACCAGATAAGCCTCCACCCCCTCAAGGTCTGCAATAAGCTTATTAATCATCCGTTGAAATGTAGCAGGCCCGTTTTTCAATCAAAAGGGAAGAGCCTTGTACTGATACAACCCTTTTGGTGTGACTAACGCCGAGATTTCCTTGGCTCTATCAGTAAGAGGATTCTGCCACTACCCTTTCAGCAAGTCAAATTTAGTTACAAATTTAGCTGGGCCGATTCTATCAATACAGTCATCAATCCTCGGGATGGGATATGAGTTGGTCTTGGTCACTGCATTAACCCGTTTTAAATCCGTACAACAGCGAAAACTGCCATCGGGTTTTGGAACCAACACACATGGTGAGCTCCATTCACTGCTGCTTGGTTCAATGATGTCATTCTCCAACATATACTGAACCTCCTTCCGAAGATAATCCATCTTCACAGGGTTCATCCGATAGGGGTGTTGGTTCACATGAGTGGCTTCCCCCACCTCAATATCATGATATACCAAGTCAGTACGACCAGGTACATCTGTGAACAAATGTGCAAACTCAAAAATTGGGCTGGATAGTTGTCCTTGTTGTTCCCTCGTCAAATGACCTAATTTCTCATCTAAATTACTCAACACTTCCGTGTTCGTCAATCTGGGACAAGCCTGGTCATCAATGTTATCAAACCTCACACAGGCCTCAACCTCTGGATTCTCTTGCACCCCAGCTACAGGCACGACAGGTGAGACAGGAACCATTTTTTTCACAGGCTTCCTCTCATAATATTTATTCAGTCGGTTGACATGACACAGCTGCCGCTTTTTCCGTCGGTCGGGAGTTGTCACCACGTAATCTGTGTCATTAACCCTCCTTTCGATTGCATTGGGACCAAAATACCTAGCCTAGGTAGTGGCTGACCTGGAACAGGAAGCAACACTAACACTCGGTCCTCAGGACTGAAATTTCTTTTCTGAGATTTCTTGTCATGTCTCACTTTCATTTTATCCTGTCACTTTCAAGTTTCCTCTCGCAACTTCACAAGCCTTTGCCAAACTGTGCCTAACCGTTGACACATACTCTACCACTGTTGACTGCGACTCCTCCTGTAGCCACTGTTCTTTCACCAATTTCAATGGTCCTCGAACGGTGTGTCCAAACACAAGTTCAAAAGGACTGAATTCCAATGACTCCTGAACAGATTCCCTCCTAGCAAACAACAATAAGGGTATTCCTTCATCCGAATCCTTGTCACATTCAAAACAGTACGTTCTGATCATATTCTTCAATGTCTGGTGAAACCTTTCCAAGGCCCCTTGGCTCTCGGGATGGTAAGTACTTGATCTTACTTGCTCCACTCCCAACAGGTGTACCACTTGCTGAAAAAGCGTTGACATGAAATTGGAACCCTGATCAGACTGGATGAGCTTAGGTAGGCCAACCAAAGTGAAAAATTTAATCAAGACCTTCGCAATAACTGCCGCAGTAATTTTGCTAAGAGGCACTGCTTCTGGGAACCTTGAAGAAGCGCACGTGATGGTCAGCAAATATTGATGTCCAGCCTTAGTTTTAGGTAAAGGGCCTACACAGTCAATAATGACTCGGCTGAATGGCTCTTCAAAAGCTGGAATTGGTTTTAAAGGTGCGGATGGGACTTTCTGATTAGGTTTTCCCACCAGCTGGCAAGAATTGTCAAGATTTACAGAACTCCGCCACATCACGTCGCAATCCTGGCCAGAAAAAATGTACCAATATTCTGTCACATGTCTTGTTCACTCCAAGGTGCCCGGCCAAAGGTGTATCACGTGCCAAACTCAATATCTCCTTCCGGTAGGGCTGTGGCACCACAATTTGGTAATGAACTTTCCACTCGTCATTTGCTGGCACCTCCGGTGGTCTCCATTTTCTCATGAGTATTTCCCCTTTCATGAAGTAACCAACAGGTATCTTCATCGCCTCTTCCTCTGTAATGGCTTTACCAATCCAACTCTGGAGCTCCGAATCTCTGTGTTGTTCTTTAACAAGTCTCTTTCGGACAAGCATCGTCTGTTCAGCTTCGTTCCCAGATGTCTCCGACAGACACTCCATTTTCTCTTTTGGTCCAGATGCCACCTTTTCCTTAAGTTCCTGGATGTCACTCCCTTTCCTATTATCTCTTCCCGACTTTTCCTCCAATATCTCTATGGAACCCAAATCCACATCACCTTCCTTCTCCTTCTCTTCAGAGCACTTCCTTCCCATTGCACGAGTCACTGCACAGGATGGAAAGATACCCGGAATCTCCTGCTCTATCTGTGCTGTGTTATTTTCCATACTGGGCTTTTCAACCAACACCGGATTACCAGAAACTCGACCCCCGGCCAAATCATTCCCGATAACAAAATAAATTCCCTCTACAGGAAGAGTGGCTTGTAACCCCACAGTGACTGGTCCTGACACCAACTCAGACTTTAAATGGATGACATGAAGAGGAGCTTTAACATAGCCACCAACCCCCTGTAAGAGAACACTAACCACCGTTGCCGTCTTCTCCGACAATGGCAAAATGCCCGCAAGCATCAAATATTGATGTGCTCCTGTGTCCCTCAATACCCTAACAGGTCTCTGGTTAGTTAAGTCCCCATCCAGTGACACAAACCCCTCGGAAATAAAAGGCTTATAACCCTCTTGGACAATGTCATTCTGTGATGCCGTAACTTTGGCACCGGAACCGTCACAAGGCACTGTCCTCCAAGGACGATCTCTCGCATTGGCCAACGCATTCGGAGTTGCACTAGCCTGACTCCGATCCTGATTTTTCCTTTTCAGGGCATAACATTGGGACATCAAATGCCCAGGTTTCTTGCAAAAAGCGCAAGTAGGCCCGGAGGAAAAAACCGTGGTCTGCCTCGGGCCCCCCGGAAGATAGGTCTGCCTTGGAACTGCAGTCTTCTGTTCCCTAAAAGTCGCGGTATCAGATTTTCCCCCATAGTCCTCTCTAGGCCGCCTCCATGAAAATTTGTTCTCTGAACCTGATTTACCGTAACTCCCCTGGCTAACTCTAGGCGGGAAGTTAGGTTTGTGGAACCCCATCCAGTGTGTCAAGGCATAGTCATCTGCCACTGTTGCAGCCTCATACAACTCCAGTACCTTTTTTTCATCCAGATGCACTTTAATGTCCACGTGGACACACTGTTTGAATTCCTCAACCAAGATCAATTGTCGTAAACGGTTGAAGTCTTTCCCAATCTCCTTCGAGTCACACCACCTATCAAACATAGTTTCCTTCATTCTGGCAAACTCCACATGGGTCTCACTCTCCCTCTTCCTGGCATTCCTAAATTTTTGTCAGTAAGCTTCAGGGACCAATTTATAGGCTTTGAGAATGGCTTTCTTCACAATCTCATAATCTGCACATTGGTCAATCGGTAAAGCCGAATTGATATCTTGAGCTTTACCCACCAGAACACTTTGTACTAACATAGTCTATGACCCCACAGGCCATTTTAACATTTGAGCCACCTTCTCAAAGTGCAGAAAGAACTTGGCTACCTCCTTTTCATTAAAGGGTGGAACCAGCCTCACATGCCTACCAACATCCCAAGAGTTCTGACTGGTTGTCGAACTAGCCGGCATGGATACTACTTCTCTCCGTTCCCCCAGTAATTCAAGCTCCATGAGTTTAAGTTCCCTCTGATACTCCATGTCCTGTTCCTTTAACTCCCTTTCGGCTCTCCTTTCCACTGCTCTTTCCTCTGCTCTTCTCTCCTCGAGTTCTCATTCCTGTTCTGCTCTTTCCTTTTCTGCTTTCCATTCCAACTCTTTTAACCTTTCCTGGCTCTGCAGTTGCATCTCCATTTTCCGGAGCTCCATATTTCCTTTTTCCTCTGGTAACCAATCCAAGGCTACCTCTTCCCATTTTCCTTGTCCAACTAGAGATTCTATCACCAATGTCTGAATCTCTGCTTTCTTCATACTAACTCAGACTTCCAATTTATAATATTTGGTCAATATCATAAGTTCCCATCTTTTTAATGCCTGGAATTGTGCCTCGTTAGGGGACGTCGCAAACTTTTCTACTTCAAACACCATTGTGACTATTAGTTAGCACCTGTTAACTTTCACACAAAAAATTCCAAATTTTCAGAAATACAAATTCGGGAATGTTAGAAAATTCCAAATTTGGGAATTTTGGGAATGTTAGGGAATTCAATCCCGGACGAGCCCCCAATTTCTGTAACGTGCTCCTCCCCAAACCCCGGCCACGGTGTAACTCCGAGCCCCAAAAGGAGTCACGGCAGAAAGATGTGCTATTATGTGTGCCAATGACCAATGGTGAAACCACACCAATCAATTGTTACAAAAAAACCTAAGTATTGTATTAAAACCACACAATAATAACAAGTAACGCACGTACAAGAAACCTCACTTGCACAGCAAATACCATATAATTTCGATGACGGTACCACCAATTTCCTGAATCAGTAACTCACGGTATTCCAATGTGAGCAATCGGTAACATCCCCCAGAGTCAGTGTCACGATACCAGGCCATAGTCGATCCCCTTGGCTCTCGCGATCACAAGAAAAGGTCGTACTGAGACCTGAACCCAGAATGGCTAACAGTCGACCCTGCAGACGAGCCGTTTGGTGAGGTGTCGGGCTGACGTCGGTCCGGTAAAAGTTCACCCAAAAGGCGACTGGGAATTCACATCTTCGGTTCACCAGACAATGACGCTGACATGAACGATCAGTGGCTCCCAAGCGGAGAACCGTGAAGAACTGCGAGTTCCCAAGCGAAATCCACGACACACACGAGAACCAGGCGAATGGCTGGTGCGAGGTGAAATGGCGGACGGGCTGGTAATGGAGGCGTACTTGCTCTCCAGCGATGATTCACTTTCGGAACCAAAAGCAAAACCCGTCACGCAGGTTTATTTGCCACAGCAATAACGACATTGTCACAGGAATCCCTTTCCTGGGGAAACCAATATTCGCTCGTGACCAATGTCCACCAGCGTCCGCTCGACACCTCGAAGCAGATCGGCCTTCCTTTCCCGATCTCACTCGATCCGCTCGTCCGCCTCTTCCTCTTCTTCCGGTTTCGCCCTCACCCATCTCGTTTTCCTTCTGAGACATTATTTTTACATTTGAAGACAGTTATCTCCATTTCACACTCAAACTGTAACAATAATAGTACATGAAACTAAAAATGCTTCAGGTGGATGACAACCACAAAGACGGAAGTGACGAATCCGTAACACAAGGCTGGACACTGCCTGAGCTATGAGCAGGTGTTGCAAGTAGACACCTCGTTGGCTGAGAGCACTCTAAAATCCTTAGATGAAGCAACTGGTGCCATCATTCCACCGAATATTATGGCGAACAAATTTATCCACTACACCTGTGATAATATTGATATCTTGGATAAGACGCTTGATGGGAAAAATACTTTCCATACAACCAAAATGGCTGCTTGGCAACAGGGCCAATCAACAGATGCAGCTCTTCAGATGCTTGAGCCATCCACCAGACGTTCTCTGATCGTGCCAAATGTCCTCGAGGAGCTGCATCCTGCCAATATTACTCCAAACACGTGTGAGCCAGTATTCACCGCCACTGTTGACGAGGCCTGGTTCAGGAAACCTGAAGAAGACAATGAGTCCATGAAACGAGCAGAAGCTACAGACCTTGCTTTCTTTCTGCGTTATCCAGATTCTGAGACAAGACCTTCTTGGACAGTATTCAATCAATCAATCTCGTTAGTGGAACCAGAGCAGACAGCAGTAGGATACTTGCCCATAATCCTTGCTCCGGCTCATGAATTAGATACTTTAAATACAGTTGTGAATAGATGCATGGCAATATCTTCACATTTTGGACAGGAGCATGGTGGACCTCTTGGAGCATAGTCCTCACAGTGGACCAAGCACTCTACTGCAGACTAATGGAACTAAAATGGTCTGTTCCAGAATACCAGGATAAGTTAATTCCACGCCTTGGTGGCCTTCATATCTCGATGAACTTTCTAAAGGCTATAGGAGATCATATGGATGGATCTGGATTAGCTGAGGTGTGGGTGGAGAGCGGACTTCTGGGGCAAGGTACCGTGGAGCTTGTTCTTGCAGGAAAGGCATACATCAAGGGTATGAGGGCTCACAAACTCACCTTGCAAGCCCTGTGGCGACTTTTGGTGCCAACCTTCCTTTCGTTTGTTGCTGAAGCAGATAAGGAATGCCATGTTGAGCTTTCCACAATAGTCGCCAATGACAAGCCGGAACGAATTCCAGAACTGGTATCATTTCTGATGCAGGAACGGGTTCGTAAGCTTCCGACAGATTTTGTTGAAAGTAAATCTGAGGGTGTGAACTTCATCTTCTGGTGGCAGTACATGGACATGGTCTCAATACTGTTGCAGTTCACTCGAGCCCAGCGCGATGGTATCTGGGACCTCCATCTTCACTCCTTCAGTCAGATGTTGCCATACTTCAAGCAGTATGACCACCTGAACTATGCAAGATGGGGTCCAATATATCTAGCTGAAATGCACCAACTTCCAGAGGCCATGTCATCAGAGTTTTGAAGGGGCAATTATGTTGTCAAGCGATCCACTCAAACCTTCAACAAAGTATATCCAGACCAAGCCATGGAGTGGATAAATGGCACAGGAAAGAAAGGGGGTGGAATCATTGGTATCACCAAGACAACATCAGCACTGTGTAGGTGGATCCTGTCATATAATCTGAGGACACACATAGCAGCCAAAACTCATGCAATGTACAACCTTTGTCTTGGAAGTACACGCCTTCAGAACGAAGCTACCAAATCACGACAAAAGCGTGACAAAGATGACGAGAGTGCCTTTCTATCGACCTTCCAGGGGTTCAATGTGTTTTCAACTGTTTCACAACCAGAGTCATTGCAAAACCTTGCCACAAAAGACCTGGCAAAAGCAGATTCCAAGGCTCGTTACCTCGTGCGTTTAAATTTCCATTTGATGCGAGTACACTATCAAGCCATGGTATGGAGAAATGCTCATTGTGCCATACCTGACCTTCCTGCACCGATGAAAATGGGATAGAAACGTGGCGATTCAGGACTAGAGCCTATTCTGATGTCACTGAGTCGAACCCCAGAAAGTTGCCTCGAGATGATTTGTTGTGCATGCCAGAAGCAATGCAAGACTCGACGCTGCAAATGTCGCTATTCCGAGTTGAGGTGCACATCAGTGTGTGCCTGTCAGCAACAGATGATCAGACCCCTTGCATGAATTTGATGTAGTTTGGCAAAACAACATGTGTGACATTCCTGAATGTTTGTGCTTCATGGCCATGTATACTGAATTTTAGAATAAATGGTTGTATAAAAAATTGTCTTATTAAAACCATTTCCCATTTTGTAGTGTCCAATTTCAATATCAGTGTGAATGTCTCTTTCAATATGTCACCAACCATAATATAGACTAGATGGATTTATGAAAAAGCCATGTATAAGCTTCTAGGTGCATTTGGGGTAAAAGTTGTAAAGTTAAAGTAAAAGAGCTGCATGTATATACATGATATATAAATGCTCGTTCAAAGAAATTGTCCAAAAATGGCAATTTGGCCGCCATTATATTTATGCTAATTAGAAGGTCAAAAACTCAGAATTCGGCTTGGGAACCGGGTTAATCGAATTCAGCATACCCTACCTATGTTAAAAAGTGGGGTTCCCAACTTTTACCCAAAAATGCACCTAACATTCACATTTCCAGAAATCCGTCTAGTCCACTGGAGGGAACAAACACTTGGAAGTTCTCCAAAGGAAGGATACCATGTGACTACATGGATCTTTCCTGATCGTATTTATAAGTGGAGGAAATCAACAGGATGTTTATCCAGGTATGCTAACCACCACTTGCAGCAAGGAGAAGCTGACGTTTCAGGCGTTAATCCTTCGTCAGAGCAAAAAGAGAGCTAAAGGCAAAAGAGACTCTCTTTTTGCTCTGACGAAGGATTAACACCAAAACTTCAGCTTCTCCTTGCTTCCCGCGGCGGTTAGCACACCTCAACGTCCTGTTGATTTCGTCGGTCGTTCCACCTGTCTGACGACGCAGATAAACACTGCCGTTCACGAGTAAGACAAGTTCTTCATTCCACATATTTCTAAGTGACCTGCACCGTTACATGAGTCATTCAGACAGTTCAAACTACTGGAAGTAGTTTTTCAAACCTGGGAAATACTTATAGTTTTCTTGTTTACTTCTTCAATTTCACGACATGATTTGTTTACTTTTTATTATTTTTTTCAATAATAATTGGAATGAAGTAGCCGACTATGTAGTTCACAAAAAGTTTGACTGGAAAACCAAAAACAAAGATTGAGCAAATAGGGAAACTAATCTTGTATTTTAATGAATGCTGGCACTGGGTCTTTTTGAGTTAGGGACCAGGTAGTTTTGAAATATAAACCTTCAGATTATTTTTTATGGAGAAGTATATATACACAGTCACGTGAAAAAGTAAGTACACCCCATGTAAAGTTTTGACTTTTTCAACATATTTCAACATACAGCTATTTGATCTTCATTTCAACAATATTGATAGATAAAGGTGATATAATATAACAAATATCATGAAACATTTACATTTTGTAGTCCATTGTATAATTTAAATAAACATAAATGCAAATTTTGCATGTGGAAAAAGTAAGTACACCCCTACATTTATCACTACTTCAAATACCTAAAATTAGAATCAGGTGCACCAGCTCAGGTGCAAATGATTAGAACATCGTTAGAGAGGATTTGGAGGAACCTGTCTTATTTAAACCTCAGACATTTAGTTTGGTTTGCTCTTTGTTGTTGAAGTGTGCGGCGTCACCATGCCTCGATCAAAAGAGCTCTCTGAGGCCTTCAGAAAGAAGGTTATAGATGCCTACGAGTCTGGGAAGGGATTTAAAAGGATCTCCAAAAAATTTGAAATCAATCATTCGACTGTCCGAAGATCATCTACAAGTGGGGAAGATTCCAAACAACTGCCAACTTGTTCAGGCCAGGCCGCCCCAGCAAGTTCAGCCCGAGAGCAGACCGCAAGATGCTGAAAGAAGTCTCTAAGAACCCCAGAATGTCATCACGGGACCTACAGGTAGCTCAAGCCACTGTTGATGTCAAAGTGCACGAATCTACCATTAGAAAGAGGCTGCACAAATTTGATCTACATGGGAGGTGTGCCAGGAGGAAACCTTTGCTGTCCAGAAAGAACATCAGGGCAAGACTAAAGTTTGCCAATGAACAAAGGCAAAGACCAGCACTTCTAGAACAATGTGCTCTGGACAGATGAGTCAAATGTAGAGCTATTTGGCCATAGTACCAGAAGACATGTTTGGCGAAAACCAAAGACAGCATTTGACCACAAGAACCTGATACCAACTGTAAAGCATGGTGGTGGAAATATTATGGTTTGGGGCAGCTTTGCTGCACCAGGGCCTGGGCAGCTCACCATCATCGAATCCACTATGAAATCTTCATTGTATGAGAGGGTGCTTGAGGATAATGTGAGGCCATCTGTCGGTAAGTTGAAGCTCAACCGAAGGTGGACCTTGCAACATGACAATGACCCTTAACATACCAGTAAATCCACCAAGGAATGGCTGAAAAGAAAGAAATGGAGGGTTCTGGAATGGCCAAGTCAAAGCCCGGATCTAAATCCCATCGAGATGTTGTGGGGGGATTTGAAACGAGCTGTGCATGCAAGAAACCCCTCAAACATCACACAGCTGAAAGAATTCTGCATGGGGGCGTGGGCAAAAATTTCTCCCAGTCGATCTCAGAGACTGGTAGTCTGTTAAAAGAAACGCCTACTTGAGGTTGTTTCTGCCAAAGGGGGCAATACCACCTATTAGAGCCAAGGGTGTACTTACTTTTTCCACATGCGAAATTTGCATTCATGTTTATTTAAATTATACAATGGACTACAAAATGTAAATGTTTCATGATATTTGTTATATTATATCACCTTTATCTATCAATATTGTTGAAATGAAGATCAAATAGCTGTATGTTGAAATATGTTGAAAAAGTCAAAGCTTTACATGGGGTGTACTTACTTTTTCACGTGACTGTGTATATATATATATATAATTATTTTCATATTCACTGATGTTAAGGATCCTACAATATATGTTGAAAGAGGAGGCCTTTCCACAAATTAAAATGGGTCAGCGTAGGGTTGACCACATCAGTTTATTAGGAGTTCTTCTGGACTACAAGTACCTTGGTAGTCCCTGCACAAGGCTGTATCTATGGTGAGCCATACTTTCAGCTTTGTGCAGCCTAGTGGGAAATCACATCAGTCAAATGTGTAAGCAATACTCAAATCTTGTCCTCCCTAATCCAGTTTTTGATCGTTTTCTTTTTCTGACTTTGGCCCCTGCTTTGCGGAACCCTATTTTCCATCCTAAGCCAGGCATCTATTGTATCATGGGATAGTTCTCCTTCGCTCTTCGCTCAGGGTCTATGCCTGTGCCTCCATCTCTCGGCCCTCACTCGTTTTTCGACAAGCTGTTACCATTAGCTGTGGGGCACTTCACCTCTGACCCCGGCGCTAATCCCACCTTTTACAATAGAGGCTGCCCTTCTGCTCTCTCATCCAGCCGCCCTGCCAGGCCTTACCATAACTGCACGCTGGGGTGCCTCCCCACGGCTCCAATACCCCTTCAACCCTAGCGTGTACATCCCCTCCAAGCATGGTCACCCAGGTTACTGACACCTCCAGCTCCAAATCCAAAACTAAATCCTATTTACAGGGCTCCCTCAGCATCGCACAAATCCCCCAAAACCATGTAAAACGTGCAGAACTCCCAAGTCCCGTATTTCATATGCACAGCTATGTGTAGTCCATTTGAACACCTTTGTAAACAGCAGTTCCAGACACGAGGACCAAGCCCTACTTACACATATATGGGAATTTCATTTCCGAACTCTTTACAGGCCTTTCCATGTGACAAATTTCAAAATGTGTAAGGCTGAAAGAGTGCAAGGATGGAGTGCATGATACACACACCATGCACCTTTTGTCCGAGGTAAGGACATCTGGATTAGGAATTCATTGGATGCTACATTCGATTATCTTCCTTGTGCTGACATCGACTGAGAATGGTGAGCTTATTTGCAAACGAAATTTATTGATTTAATTTCTTACATCTCCTTTCACAATTTTTGTTCATTCACAAAGATTTTTACTATGCAGGTAGTTCTTTAAATGATGTTTCCATTAGGGCCTTCTCTTAACAATAACCCAATTGGCTTTGGGAACAGACACATGCAAAATGATCGGTTATTCCTTCGTTACTGGTACTTTCATTGTCATGTTCTTGTCTTATTTAGGAGTAAAATAAGACAAAAATGTTAAACATAATTTTTTTTTATCATACTGGACTGAAGGATCCTTATATTGATCACTCGATCACTATTTGTCTGATTTGTTCTACCGTACATGAGTGGCTAATTTGAGTTACTGTTGAACTATTAGTCATTCTTTTGGTTTTACTTCTATTATTTATTTTTTCGATTCCTCCTCTATTTCTTTATACTTTTTCCAATCCAATTTTTCCCTTTCCCATTGGCATGCCAGATGTTGGGAGCACTGGTCTCTTTGTGGAAAACATATTTTAGTGCTGTCCCAAATTGCCATGCGGGCATCAGGAGTCACCCACAAAGTATGGACTGGTACAAAATACAGATCAGACCAGGTGGGACAGTCAAAATACACCCTCCGTGAAGGTCATTAGTGAGCCTGTTTTTTATGATTATTGAAGTATTACAGTGGCATAGTAATTCTTCTGAGACAACCTTTTCTTTCCAATGTAGTTTGGAATCCAGTTGTTTAATGCGATTGCATTTCGGTGGATTTGAACCAAAGACTTTTTTAGCCACCAAACTATTTGTCATTGTAGTGTAATGGTTTGTGGTGTCCATTACACTACCACACCATATCTGGACAACTGTCTCTCCTTCTCAACAAAGGCATTCATATTTTGAGCTTTCCCATTGAAGTCACAGGGTTTTCCATAAGGTGACTTTCAAAAACATTTCTCTAAAGATATCAGTTTTGCTCGAATGAAGCATGTCTAAGCCCAGTATGTCTTTTCATCATCATGCACCTTATCCATACAGGGCGTCAGGTCTGCTGAAGCAGTTTCTTGGCTCAGGTTACAATCCTGGAAGGTTCACCACTCTGGCACAAGGAGTCTGCTTTTTTAGAAAAGCTATTGGGACATGCAGCTCCAGGAATAATGTTTTTAAACAATCGAAGCTATTGCATCTCATCAAGTTCCTATTGTCTTTAAAAAAACACACACACACACACACACACACACACACACACACACACACACACACACACACACACACACACACACCTCCATTGTGTGTATCCTCCATTACTCCAAAACATGAAACCTAGTGGCCTCAAACTTTGCATGCACACTGATCGAACTCCAGGGTAGTGTATGAATGAAAACTGTGTGTTTGGGTGTGCTAAAACACCGCTTTTGAAGATAATTTAGGGAGTACTTATCACAAAAAATAAACAAACAAACAAAATAAGCCTTACCAAAATGGTGGGGCACGTACCTTACCAAAATACGATCTTGGTCAGCCCTCTGTCACCATTTTCTTTCGGACTGATTAAAGTATATAATCGAAATCTGTGTTCAGGTTTGAGGATCAGGTCTCAAGGATTAAATAAGTGCTGAAGTCTAGAGTGAAATCTGTCAGTTTTAAGAAATTACAGATTCTTATAACTGAGTGTATAGCTTATAACTAAGCGTTAAGCAGGGTTGTCCTTCCACCTTCTCCGTATTGACAAAGTATTAAACTTTACTTTTTTACTGTTCCAACAATTATATTGAGTGAAGAAAAGATTAAGGAATGTGGCCAAAGTGCAATTTTATTGAGTGCAATGAAAAAAAATTAACCAGCGGTATCGATGTGAGGCTTCTGCAGTCGTGCCTGGGTACTCCGGAGGGGAAATCTGTGGAGTTAGGAAGGCAAAATAAATCATATTAAAAATCGAATTAAAAGATCGATTAACATAATGGGAGGATTACAATGAGTAAAGCATCGGTGGGACAAGTGAACTCCAAGGGATCATCATCGAATGCCTGATCTTCATAAGTATGAATCGCTAATCGCTTGCCATGCCAGCCATTCCTTATGAGCCATTTTGTTGGAGTGCTTGCTTGAGTGCGTAAGCTACTTGGCGAGCACTCTACAAGCTTATTTGTGATGGAACACCCCTGCTCCCTCCTCCTGGTAAATGACGGACCCAGATTGAGTCTATTTTATTTCCTTCCTTCGTTCCTTCCTTTCTTCCAAGTGAAGTCACTGCACTGCAGTTGATGAAGGTTGCAGATGAAGGTTACAGCACTGCAGGTGAAGGTTACAGCACTGCAGTTGCGCACTGGCATGGAACAGTGCCAATACAACCAGATTGTGTAAATAAATAAGATGAAAGTACAGTTTAAAGAAGTGGAGATTGGCATATCGGAATTTCAAAGTACAGTATTAATGCAGTGGGGATTGGCGTGTCGAATCTGCCGAACAATTTCACCCATTTGAACCATAAGCATAACCGACTCTGCAAGGTGTTTGCTGAGATTTAAAAAAGAGAGTAGGAAATTCATACAGTATTATGGATTACATAAAGGCTCCTTCATTCACCGCTGGTATGTTTTGGTGCATGGCAGTGCTCTTCAAGCTAATTGGTAATGGAACACCCCTGCTCCCTCCTCTTGCTCTGCCAACTCCTCCTCCTCCTCCTGCTCACCGCTCACCCTCCCCCACCATGATCCCTCATGCTCCCTCCCACCCACCGACACTATCCTCCTACTTCCCCTTCACCATCCTCATGCTACTTCCCCTTCACCATCCTCATGCTCCCTCCTTCTCTTCCACATCCCCATCCTACTGCTCCCCTCCCCTCCTCTTGCTCCCCCTCCTCATCCTTCACCTCACCCTCCCTCCTCCCCGCTCACCCCTCCCATCCTCTTCCTGTTCCCCGCTCACTCCTCCTGCTCCATGCTAACTCCTCCTGTCTCCTGCTCACTCTTCCTGCTTCGCTTTCACTCTCATGCCCCCTGCTCATCCTTCTCCTGCTCCTTCTCCTCCTGCACTCCCATTCAATCTTCCTGCTCACTCCTCCTCCCCACTCATCCCTCCCACCGTCCTCCTATTCCCCACTCACTCCTCCTTCTCCCTGCTTCCTCCTCCTGTCTCCTGCTCACTCCTCCTGCTTTCCTCTCACTCTCATGCACCCTGCTCAGCCTTCTCCTGCTCCTTCTCCTCCTGCACTCCCATTCAATCTTCCTGCTCACTCCTCCTCCCCACTCATCCCTCCCACCGTCCTCCTATTCCCCACTCACTCCTCCTTCTCCCTGCTTCCTCCTCCTGTCTCCTGCTCACTCCTCCTGCTTCCCTCTCACTCTCATGCACCCTGCTCAGCCTTCTCCTGCTCCCTTCTCCTCCTGCACCCCCACTCACTCTTCCTGCTCACTCCTGCTCCTCACTCACTCCTCCTCTTGCTCTCCACTCATCCCTCCTCCTACTCCCTGCTCACACTTCCTCATATTCCCTGCTCACCACCACCTTCTGATCCCCTCCTTCTGACCTTGTATGCCCTGCAGAAATATTGGTGGGAAAGAGCACAGACAGAGCAGGGGTTCAAGGCCGGAGAGCATTCCATAGAAGACAGAAAGACCACCAAAATGGAACGGTGAGAGAGAGAGAGAGAGAGAGAGAGAAAGACCCTCAGAAACAGCTTCATTGTGGGAGATACCAATGATTCTAAAAGCCTTGTTACATTATGCAGCAGGTGACAGATGTGGTGAAGCATTTTCATTGTCTAAGAGGTTGGATGATGCCATATGGAGCAGCTCCTAATTGCATTGATAGTTGCGGTGGAGTGTTTTCTTTCTCTACACTCTGCAGTAACTCGCGGGGGATGACGTGTTACACAGCTGTTGGGACTTCCCACGAAGCTATGTTTACAGTGTGAATGGTGGGACATCCCAAGAAGCTATGTTTACAGTGTGAATTGTGGGACATACCACGAAGCTATGTTTACAGTGTGAATGATGGGACATCCCGTGAAGCTATGTTTACAGTGTGAATGGCAGGACATCCCGCAAAGCTATGTTTACAGTGTGAATGGTGGGACATCCCGTGAAGCTATGTTTACAGTGTGAATTGTAGGACATCCCACGAAGCTATGTTTACAGTGTGAATGGTGGGACATCCCGTGAAGCTATGTTTAGAGTGTGAATGGCAGGACATCCCGCAAAGCTATGTTCACAGTGTAAATGGTGGAACATCCCATGAAGTTATGTTTACAGTGTGAATGGTGAGACATTCCATGAAGCTATGTTTCCAGTGTGAATGGTGGGACATCCCAAAAAGCTATGTTTACAGTGTGAATGGTGAGTGTGAATGGTGGGACATCCCGTGAAGTTATGTTTACAGTGTGAATGGTGGTACATCCCGTGGAGCTATGTTTACAGTGTGAATCGTGGGACATCCCGCGAAGCTATGTTTACAGTGTGAATGGTGGAACATCCCTTGAATCTATGTTTACAGTGTGAATGGTGGGACATCCTGTGAAGCTCTGTTTACAGTGTGAATGGTGGGACATGCCGTGAAGCTATGTTCACAGTGTGAATGGTGGGACATACATGAAGCTATGTTACAGTGTGAATGGTGGGACATCCCATGAAGCGCTGTTTACAGTGTGAATGGGCGAACATCCTGCGAAGCTCGCTTATAGAGTGGCTAATATATTTTTATGTGGCCGCTAAAAGCCATGAAAACGGGAAGCACAGGGCTGCGAATGTAGAAGAAGTTCATGCTCGCTGCTCATGGAAGATGTGTTTTTTGCGTACGTCCAGCTGCTTTGTGCATGGCAGGTGGAAGATATGTTTTAGAACTGTGTTATGCTCGCGGCTCTTGAAAATTTCTCTTTTTGTGCCCATGACAAACTGCGAATATGTGTGACACAGGGCTGCGAGTGTAGAAGCAAGTCACATTTTACCAACCGTGAATATGCAGAACCTGCAAATATTGGGACTGCGAATGTCGGAGTCCGACTGTATACTGTATATATTGTTATGAATTTGGTAATGCAACATCTAGAGCTAGGTAGATCTGAATAGGTAGGTATTCGGCTGTCGTGACAGGGACTCTACATGTAATAAGTTCTTGATGTTTAGGCGGTTGTCGGGGTAAGATGTATGAGTGTGGATCTACCTGGAGATTCGAGTGTTAAATAGTGAGGGGTTAAAGGTAACGCCCCTGTGAGTATCACCTAGTAATCAAACCTTTGTCCTTTATGGCACTGCAAACCACATAAACATTAGTTAGGTCCTTAGCGCAACATTAAATAATCCCCTTTCCCTGACAAGGACTTCGTATTAAATTGACAGGAAACCAGGCCAAAAACACCGCCACGGCTGGCCGCCACCGTGTACACCTCCAAAGGCCTACAAACCGGGCCGGCACGTGTTATGCCAGGACCGCAGGGTCGCGTAACGGGGGAGATGTTAGGAGTCGCATGCCGTAGAGGGCGTGACCGGCGAGTTGGGACCATATGATTGGCTGAGGAGTGCGCGAATGTGACGTGATCGGGGAGAGATATATGCGACGGTCGGACGCCATTTGAGCAGTTGAGTTGAGTCTCTCTGAGTTCGCCAGTTGAGTTGAGTTGCGATCTGATCTCGAGTCGTCCCAGTTCGTTGAACAGTTGAGTAGAGCGTCCCAGTTCGGTACCGGAGTGGCAGTTGAGAGAAGTGAGAGCTCGTGGCAGTTGACGGTTCGTGCCATTTTCTACAGTTCGTGACCACAGCTCGTTGCAGTTGGCAGTTGGCACTTGGTTTTTGGTTGCTTCGTGCAGCCCTGCGTTGGACCGACGAGGCCTGGTGGCGCTTGGAGGCGGAGGCAGAGGGCCGTGGAACTTGGAGCGAGGTGTGCGATCGGGCCGAAAGGAGCGGTGTTGGACGGCAGCCACAAGGACGACAAAGACAGATAAGCCCGAATCCGCGTACACTGTACACGACGTGACTTGTTATTTTCGTATTAATCTCCCTCGTTTGTGTTTGATATCAGTCGTGTGGGGACGTCCCGTTTTAGTTATTAGTATTACCGGCGCGTGCTTTTTCACTGGCTTTACTTTTAATAATAAATCCTTATATTATTTTCTGTACATATTTGAACGCAGTTTCCTGGGTGTTTCATTTTAATAGATAAGGCTGCGGAGCCTTCGCTGCGTCCCGCCATTTCGCGCGTTGGTGTTGAACGTGAGTCCGCCATTGAGTGTTCGCCTCGGGAGTTAAAGTCTCGCAAATCGGTCATCCGTACTCTGTGGTGTTAATCACGGTTACGCGACAAGTGGTGTCAGGAGTGTAGGATTCGAATCCGTCGGACAAATTTTTTTGTCCGCGGCGAGACATCGACACGGTCGGGCGTACATTGCGTCCGACGTTCGAACGCAAAATTTGGATAGGCGAGGCGGAGAAATTTAATAATCAATTGGGCATACGGAGCGCGATATCGCGTCTTCGTCAAATTTAAATTGTGTTTTTGGTATTAAAATAAATACGCGCGCGGGAAACAACCTTCCGAAAGGCGGATGTCGGAGGTCGACGAAATGGAGGTGCGCAGTGAGGCCTCCGTCAGCGTTGGGAGTGAGCCGGAAATAGGGGAATTAAATGTCGAGGTGAGCCTTGGAACCTCCCCCGTCCCGAGCACCAACTTATCCCCCTCCCCCACCGGGGAGTCGGGAGCAGTAGGAACGGCCCCGACAACCGACCAGATGTTGGGTCAATTGCTTCGAAAAATGGAAGAGATGGAAAATAACATAAAAAAATATATGGGAGACATGATTCGGGGAATAAATGATAAAATTGAATCTGAAGAGGGGGAAGCTAGATTGGGTGGGGAATGTCCACAGGTGGATGGGGAATGTGTACAGGTAGATGGGGAATGCCTGCAGGTAAACGTGGAGAGTCCACAGGTGAGCGGGGAAGGAAATTTGGAATGTGAGAGTTGTAATGGGGAATGTTTCCCACATTCTGGCCTGGTTGTTTATCGGGACCGTGTGGATGTCACAACACCCCAACCGGGGGATGAATTTGGAATTGTGCAGCACCAGGGCGGTGGTGCGGAGCAAGAGGGGGTAGAGTTTTTGGGGGTCCGTGCAATGGAGCCGGACCAGGTATTTATTGGGGATATTGATCAAAGCCTGGCGGGGCCAGGAATGATTTGTAATGATGAGGATGATTTGATCCAGCGGCTGGAGACCTGTGACAGTCCCATGGAGGTAGAGCTTGTTCAGGCCCAAAGGAGTCTGGGGGAAGAGGTGAGTTGGTCCGAGGAGGTGGTTGGAATGACCGAGGGGACGCTCACTGTACACTGCTATTTGGAAACCGAGGCTCCAAAATTGGACAACCAGTTGGGGGAGTGTGTTGGCTCCGGGCTGGATTTGGATCTTGGAGGATCGGGAGATAGAGCTTCTGGAGATTTGGTCCCTGTAGGGAATTTGGATCAACTGCAGGGAGGGGCAGAACAACCGGTGGTAGAGGTTGTTCCCTGCAGCTGCGGTTTGGCAGTGGGAATGAAAATTTGTAAAATAAAATTTAAAATAAAATTACAATGGGAACTTGATTTGGAGCAGCCATGGTTGGGATTGGTCCCCGGGCTGCGGGATCTGGATATGGAGAGGTCATGGGTGATGGCCTCGGGCAAAAGTTGCCCCTTTCAAAATTTGGGTATGCCAGCCAGCTGGGGGGCTGTGATGGCGAGATTTGGACGTGGGGTCCAGCCTTGGGTGTCGAGGTACGACCTGGGTCCCACGGGGGGTCTGGTGGAGTGTGGCGTCCCTTGTCCGTCGGGGCGCCGTCCGAGCTGGTGGCTCGGGCCGGCAGGGTCACCGGACCCTGGTGGGGGTTAAGACCTCCAGAGGGGTCCGAGGTGGTTTCTCAAGTCTGGGTTGGCATTTATTGAGGACCACTAGGGGGAGGTGTTGTGGGTCGCGCTTTGGTGGTGGCACTGCGGACGGCCAACTTGGGACTGATGTGGTGACCACCCGGGCATGCGGCCTGGCACTCTCCTCCAGGGACTCTGGGACAACCAGCATGTGGTGACCTGGCATGGTGGTTGGTCTATGGACGCGGGTCAAACCGAATGGACAGGGATGGAGATAGCCTGCCGGACAACCATTGGGGCATCTGTGGAACGTGATGGTGTGAGTGACCTTCCACAGATGCTCCGTTATGATTTATGGACTCTCGGGTTGGGAAGAGAGCCATGGGGATGTGAATCGGGAGATGTGTAACGAGCCGAGCATATGGGCCATGCTCGGCTGGCATGTGTATGGCAAAGCATCCTTCTTTGGTGAGGTTAGTGAAATGTGACAAATGGTTGGCATGGGTAATCTGTGGGTTAGATGGAAATTTAAGGGTGGATTTTGAAATGCCATGGTGGACACTGTACAGTGACGCCATTATTGATCCAGGTGTGTAGACCAAAGTGTTGGAGGCTGTGATGAAATTAATAGGGTAGCAAGACACAGCTTTCAACTGGTTGCGGGGGCAACTGTGCTGATATTTGGGACGCGGGATGATGGGGATGTAGTTGTGTAGCCTGAGGGTCAACGTGGTGCTGTGCGTGTCCGAGGTGTGTGGACCATGTCTTCTGGGTGGGTCTCCTGGTGGAGCATGGCTGTTGACTGGACCTTGGAGTGGTCAAGTGTGGGTGAGCACTGGGGGGCTGCAGTTCTGTAGTCGGACTGGGGGATGATGGGGAGGTGCAGGGGACGTGGCTGTAGGGATGCCACGCACTGCGACCGTGCCCCCCAGGGCCGAGGTTGTGTGTGCGGTAGTGTGTGTTGTGGCAGCAAGTGCTCACCACATTGGCCAGCTGGGGCTGCTGCAGCGGTGTTCCTCGCAGGGGGGCCGAAGGATGGATGGTGGGTCGCACCCTTATGGACACTCATGGGCCATGTTGGCGTTTTGACTGCTCACCTTGTCCCGGTGACCCTTGCACGGTAGAGGTGCAGAGCTGTCGTGGCCACAGGTAGTTGTGTAGTGATGATCACCGTTGGATGCGGATCCACATACCTGCCAGTGTAGTGGGGACAAAAGAGAAATTTGGAAGGATTTGGTAGGCCCAATGTGAAATTTTGGGAATTGTATGGGTGGATTGCACTTTGAACCTGACCAACCTGCAACTACCTGCACTTAAGGTGAGTGCTTTGAGGAGTACTGTCCCAGGCTTCAGGATTTGCTTTGGAAATTGGGGACATGTAAATTGGAGTTGGGAGGCGGGTGTGAGTGATGACATGGCCGGTGAGGGGATGGAATGGGAGCCACAGTGTCTTGTGGGTGGCGTATGTTTTTGTATTGTGGTTACGTGTTTTGATGTGGTCGTGAGAGTGGAACCTGGAGAGTGTGTGATGATTATTGGAGATAATGAGGGGTGATAATTGTGCTTTTGGGAAGATGTGATGGTTTAAATGTGAACTGGGGGAATTTCACATGTAGCAGGCCATGGCAAGCCTTGTAACACCTTTTACACCACCTATGGAATTGTACTGAATTGTGCTGAGTTGTGTGGAGAATTGAATGGCAGTGGGGGAGGAAGTGTGTTTTGGGGTCTTGTGGGTGGGGAAGGTGTGTGTGTCCGCAGGTACAGAGCAAGCTCTGAGGAGCGATGCCTGCGGGCCCCCCTCTGCGGCAATTACCCCTGGCAGCCGGTGGTAACTGGAAATTGGAGCTCGTCGGTGGAGGGTCTGGTTGGGCGCCGCGGGGTGAGGAAGTCCCCCGGTGACCCGTGTTGCTGCGCGAAAGCAGGAGGCAAAGGAGCCTGGTGTGTGTGGAGACCCTCACCGGCGAGGTAACGGCGGAAAGGGGCTGTTGGGCTGTCATGGGGCCAAGAGGTAAGGGGGGGGGGGCAATGAATTTGTAAGTCGGTTGACTTGTTTTTGGGACTGCGGGCACCACAGCCTGATGCGCCCCCACCATCTTTTGTGCGGTACCTCCCCGCTGCCTAGTTGAGGAATGCACACACACGTGAATGACATCAATGCCATGGTCCTGCAGGGGGTGTATTGGGAATAAGTGCTTTGTTGATTTTTGAAATGCCTTGATGACCTATGGAATGAGAATGAGTGGTTAAGGGGTCTGTGTTGCATGAATGTGGGCGAAATCCACCGAGCCGTGTCACTCACCTGTAACATCTGGACAGGGCCCGTGGAAATTTAGGGGGGATGCATTGGGGATGGCCCCGCAGGTAAGGTTGTGTCTTGTGGCATCCACCGGGGGACGCGGTCTGTAGACCGGGGTATGTACAAAGGTTAGAGTTTTGAGTTTTGGAAAGATGGTTAAGTTTTGTGGTTAAGTTAGTGTTGTGTGTTGTTGTTTCCTCCCTCCACAGGAACAACGAAGAAGATGTACATACTTGCATGATGGTTAAGGGGTTCAGCATGTTAAGGAAGTGTAGGTAGGTAGTCCGACTCACTTCCCACAGCCCTTCCTGATTTATTTCGTAGGTTAATTAAGTGTGTGACAGTAAGTGTTAAGGCTGGAATGGTAGCCCTGCGGTGAACCTTGCAGGAGCTACGGTTCCAGGGGGGGGGCTGTGTTATGAATTTGGTAATGCAACATCTAGAGCTAGGTAGATCTGAATAGGTAGGTATTCGGCTGTCGTGACAGGGACTCTACATGTAATAAGTTCTTGATGTTTAGGCGGTTGTCGGGGTAAGATGTATGAGTGTGGATCTACCTGGAGATTCGAGTGTTAAATAGTGAGGGGTTAAAGGTAACGCCCCTGTGAGTATCACCTAGTAATCAAACCTTTGTCCTTTATGGCACTGCAAACCACATAAACATTAGTTAGGTCCTTAGCGCAACATTAAATAATCCCCTTTCCCTGACAAGGACTTCGTATTAAATTGACAGGAAACCAGGCCAAAAACACCGCCACGGCTGGCCGCCACCGTGTACACCTCCAAAGGCCTACAAACCGGGCCGGCACGTGTTATGCCAGGACCGCAGGGTCGCGTAACGGGGGAGATGTTAGGAGTCGCATGCCGTAGAGGGCGTGACCGGCGAGTTGGGACCATATGATTGGCTGAGGAGTGCGCGAATGTGACGTGATCGGGGAGAGATATATGCGACGGTCGGACGCCATTTGAGCAGTTGAGTTGAGTCTCTCTGAGTTCGCCAGTTGAGTTGAGTTGCGATCTGATCTCGAGTCGTCCCAGTTCGTTGAACAGTTGAGTAGAGCGTCCCAGTTCGGTACCGGAGTGGCAGTTGAGAGAAGTGAGAGCTCGTGGCAGTTGACGGTTCGTGCCATTTTCTACAGTTCGTGACCACAGCTCGTTGCAGTTGGCAGTTGGCACTTGGTTTTTGGTTGCTTCGTGCAGCCCTGCGTTGGACCGACGAGGCCTGGTGGCGCTTGGAGGCGGAGGCAGAGGGCCGTGGAACTTGGAGCGAGGTGTGCGATCGGGCCGAAAGGAGCGGTGTTGGACGGCAGCCACAAGGACGACAAAGACAGATAAGCCCGAATCCGCGTACACTGTACACGACGTGACTTGTTATTTTCGTATTAATCTCCCTCGTTTGTGTTTGATATCAGTCGTGTGGGGACGTCCCGTTTTAGTTATTAGTATTACCGGCGCGTGCTTTTTCACTGGCTTTACTTTTAATAATAAATCCTTATATTATTTTCTGTACATATTTGAACGCAGTTTCCTGGGTGTTTCATTTTAATAGATAAGGCTGCGGAGCCTTCGCTGCGTCCCGCCATTTCGCGCGTTGGTGTTGAACGTGAGTCCGCCATTGAGTGTTCGCCTCGGGAGTTAAAGTCTCGCAAATCGGTCATCCGTACTCTGTGGTGTTAATCACGGTTACGCGACAATATGTTGCTGCAGGATGGCCTAGAGGTGGGCGCACTCACCTCTAAGCTGTCTAGCCTGGGATTGAATTGCGGCCCAGCTATAAACTGTCATCCCAGTGTTTCACAGGTGGGTGATTCATCACTCTGTGTGCCCTCCCTTGGATGGACGTTCAACTTTGTGTCCCGTCTGCTGGCATTATTTATTGGACGTTAGATCCTATGGTGTAGTTCATGAAGAGTTGATTAGTTATCCCTAACACCCTGAACAAATCACAAATTCCTGCCACTTTCATTTGAACATCCGGCCTCATTAGCCGTTACCATTAGACTCTAATCTAGAGTCAGACAAAAAAAGAGTCTTTCCCACCAATTGTGAAGATTTATTGGAAAAATGTTCCCCTGCCGACCCCAAAAGAAACTGGGATTTATTTGGGCCTTTGAAGAGGGAGTACTAGATGGAAATATGACTTAGGGCTTCAAATCTACCCCAAGGAATTACTCCTAGAAGTAAGTTATATAATACATAGAATGAGAACTCGCCATTTCCCTCACAGTTGGTCAACAAGTTGACAAAATACATATATTTTTAGTTTGTCTGTTTAATCTACCCAATTTTGTTTTCCTTCAAAGTTTCATCAAGAATTGATTTTACAGTCATCATTTTTTTTTTTTGGTATCACTGTTTCATTCACTTTATCTCCCTGTGCCTTTTGCTCTACTTCGGTTCTCTACGTCAGCATTTAAACCCCCTTGGAGGTCTCGGCTATTCCGCACGGACAGCCGCATGTTTGATCCTGGCTAAACGGTCTGACAGCCTCGTCTTCACACTGTCAGCTTCTATCAGACACTGATGAAAGTAGCCTTAGCAACAGCCCTCCTCATTTCAAGCCCCCGAGCCCCCAAGCCACGCGCACAAAGACCCATGCGTTTCAGGACGGATTTACTGTTTAATTTCACTTTTCCCAGAGGATCGCTGCTTGCAAAAAGGCTGTTTGTTGAGAGAAGCTAACAGAATTATCGCAGCTTAACCCATGTAAGACCAAGTCCACAATATTCCTTGCACATTGCATAAGGCCTGTAATGCACTCTAAGCTTGCGTTTAGAGGAGATTCAACAGGGTTTTGCTTGCACGTCATCCCTTCCAAGTAGCCAGCCCTGAAAGAACTTGGGTGGTGGATTCTGATAACCATCACGCCTAAAAACCAGAAAAACCTAGGGCTTACTTCCTAAATCGGACTTACCTGCATTACCCCTTACAGGGAAGTGATTTGTGACCCCACTGAGTGAATACCCATTCCTTTAGAGATTTTATTTGAAAATGATGCAGATAATTTGCATAACGCACAATTCCATTCCATCAAAGCCTGAAAATGTAGTTTCCATGTGAAGATAGATATATTCCTATACCTCTATAATTGCATGCTCCTCAAATTCAAAATTATGAGGACTCATATTGTCTTAAAGTATAATAGGACATGGAACAGGTATGTGCCATTTTTTGAGACAAAGTAATGATTAGGTCGAATATTAGGAGGAGCAGGAGTCTTAGGTGGAAAAGAAACCACTTTCTACTGAGGTTTGGTGCTTTATTGTAAGTGTTCCATTTAATAATCCTGCAGTGTCTAAGGTTAATGGTATACAAGTCTCAATTGAAAAAACGTTTTTATTTATGGTCTTGTAGGTGTTGGTACTTAATAATACAAAGTGCAAAACTCTGAAGGCAGGAGAATTAAGGATTTGGATTAAGCTTTGGAAAACTAAGCTTTGAGATTGTTGCTAAAAAAAAACCGACTTGCTCCTCGATAACCATCAGGGTATACTACCATCATATACCCTGATATACTCGATAACCATCAGGGGGTACTCTGCCTTCCTCAGCTGGACTTGTCCTCATGTGATTTCAATCCATACTTGTTGGTTGGCTCTTATTGCATTCACGTAACATAATTAGCATTAAAATGTGGCCAATGAAGAGGCAGTACTCAACAAAACACTCCTACGCATTAAAAAAAATAAAACGATAAACTGTAGAGTCGCATTAGAAAAGTAATCTTACAGACTAAAGACTAACGAAACCTTTTAAAAATTGAAGTCTTTGAGAAAAGTTTTGATAAAATAGTTGGTGGTTTTATTCAATATTTATGTATTCGTTCATTTGGTTAGCAGGGTTCGCCTTAGAGCTGTATAGCCTGAGTTCGAATCTCGACCAAGCTATAAACTGTCACCATGCTGATTCACAGACGCGGTGAGGCATCAATGTGTGTGACGATGCCTTGTCCATCGGAAAGATGTTAAACTGGAGGAGCTGTCTGGTCGTTGGTGGACGTTAAAGATCCAATGGTGTCTTACCTGAAGAGTTCGCCCTGAACAAACTACAAAGTCTTGCCAAAATCACCTTCGTTTAAAGGATTGGCCTGGCCAGCTGGTTTGTAAAACACTTGGAATACAACATTCCCCAGCCAAACCCCAAAGAAGGTGGAATAATTGGAGCTTTTAAAACAAGTATAGTCAAATATCAATTCATTTGTTTAATCTTTTTGCCATTATATGATCAGAATCCATCTCAAAAACTTCGATTTTTATCCTTCATTAAAGACTGTAATATATTGGTGCATATAATGCAGTTTAACTTGTATTACGAACAGATATCCATTTATAAAGATTTTACATGGAAATACTACAAGAAACAAGATATCTTAATTTTTTGAGGAAATCTCCCTTACTCCTCAGTCACATTTGCTCTACGGCTAGGATACGGTGGCCGTACCCCCCCTAAATTGACAGAAACGTGCTGCGGCCGCAGAGTTTCTGAGGTGGCCTCAGGGTGGCCCTAGGGCGTATGGCTATCTTTTACAGGCCGTAGGGGTCGCCGTGGAATGATAGCGCGGAGTTATAACTTTTTTCATTTCTAGGTCGGCCGTAGCAATTCGACAAGCCGTAGCCATGACAACTGTAAGTGCTGTTATACATATGAAAAAGAACTGGTATATATTTACCCACTCGTTACCGTCCGTCTGGCCGCACGTTCGCCTTAGGGCCCCCCCTGCGGTCGCCTTGCGGGCACCTTGAGGCTACCTTGCGTCTGCCCTGAAAATTATATGGCCGCCGCAGGGATACCCTAAGGTCACCGTGCGACATCAAATCAAAGATCGTACGGCACCCCCACGTTTTCGGTCTCCACAATTTCTAAATACCCCGTGCGGCTACCCGAAAAATAAAAACATATGTGACTGCTACATTGTGTGACCGTGGAAATACTGCGGCCGCCCTATAATTGCTAGTGGCCATAGATTTTTTAGTCCCTACGGCCGCCGAGCCAAATGTGACTGAAGCATTAACAAACCTGAATACTGTGAGTTACACCAATAATGTTATGTTACACTCAGCTTTATGCTGAAACAGGGTAAAAAAAAATGTACAAAGTAATTAAACCACAAAGGGTAAGTCTAGAGTCAGACAGAGTTGTCTAATCTAGAGTGAGACAGACAGAGATGTCTAGTGTGGAGTTTGATAAAGTCGGTAAGTTTAGAGTCAGGCAGTCGTCTATAGTCAGACAGAGATGTCTAATCTAGAGTCAGACAGAGTTGTCTAATTTAGAGTCAGACAGAATTGTTTAATTCTGAGTCAGACAGAGATGTCTAGTCTATAGTCAGACAGAGTTGTCTAGTCTATAGTCAGACAGAGATGTCTAATCTAGAGTCAGATTGAATTGTCTAATCCAGAGTCAGACAGAGTTGTCTAATTTAGAGTCAGAGTTGTTTAATTCTGAGTCAGACAGAGTTGTCTAGTCTAGAGTCAGACAGCGTTGCCTAGTGTGGAGTTTGATAGAGTTAGTAAGTCTAGAATCAGAGTTCACTAATCTAGAGTCAGACAGAGATTTCTAATCTAGAGTCAGGCAGAGTTTTCTAACTTAGAGTCAGATGTAGTTGTCTAACTTAGTCAGATAGAGTTGTCTAATCTAGAGACAGACAGTGTTGTCTAATCTAGAGCCAGCCAGTTGTCTAATCTAGAGTCAGACAGAGTTGTCGAATTTAGAGTCAGATAGAGTTGTGTAATTTGGAGTCAGATGGAGTTGTCTAATTTAGAGTCAGATGGAGTTTTCTAATTTAGAGTCAGATAGAGTTGTCCAGCATCAGACAGAATTGTCTAATCTAGAGTCAGACAGAGATGTCAAATTTAGAGTCAGATAGAGTTGTCTAATTTGGAGTCAGATGGAGTTTTCTATTCTGGAGTCAGACAGAGATGTCTAATCTAGAGTGAGACCAAGCTGTTTAATTTAGAATCAGATTGTCTAATTTAGAGTCACATGGAGTTGTCTAATTTAGAGTCAGACAGAGTGTCTAATCTAGAGTCAGACAGAGTTGTCTACTTTAGAGTCAGACAAAATTGTCTACTTTAGAGTCAGACACAGATGTTTAACTTAGTCAGATAGAGTTGTCCAATCTAGAGCCAGACAATTGTCTAATCTATAGTCAGACAGAGTTGTTTAATCTAGAGCCAGACAGAGTGGTTCAATTTAGAGACAGATGGAGTTGTCCAATTTAGAGTCAGACAGAGATGTCTAATCTAGAGTCAGACAGAGATGTCTAATTTAGAGTCAGATGGAGTTGTCTAATTTAGAGTCAAATAGAGTTGTCTAGAGTCAGACAGAATTGTCTAATGTAGAGTCAGACAGAGTTGTATAATTTAGAGTCAGACAGAAATGTTTAGCTTGAGTCAGATAGAGATGTCTAATCTAAAGTCAGACAGATATGTCTAATTTAGAGTCAGATAGAGTTGTCTAATCTAGAATCAGACAGAGATTATAATCTAGAGTCAGACAGAGTTGTCTAATATAGAGTCAGACAGAGATGTCTAATTTAGAGTCAGATAGAGTTGTCTAATCTAGAGTCGGATTGAGATGTCTAATCTAGAGTCAGACAGAGATGTCTAATTTAGAGTCAGACAGAAATGTCCAATCTAGAGTCAGACAGAGTTGTCTCATTTAGAGTCAGACAGAGATGTGTCTAATTTAGAGTCAGACACAGATGTCTAATCTAGAGTGATACAGAGATGTCTAATTTAGAGTCAGATGGAGTTGTCTAATTTAGAATCAGACAGAGTGGTTGAATCTGGAGTCAGACATAGATGTTAATTTAGAGTGAGACAGAGTTGTCTCATGCTGAGTTTGATTGAGTTGGTAAATCTGGAATCAGAGTTGTCTAATCTAGAGTCAGACAGAGATGTCTAATTTGGAGTCAGATAGAGTTGTCTACTCTAGAGTCAGATTGAGTTGTCTAATCTAGAGTCAGACAGAGATGTCTCATGTGGAGTTTGTTAGAGTCAGTAAGTCTAGAGTCAGACAGTCATGTATAGACAGACAGAGATGTCTAATCTAGATTCAGACAGAGTTGTCTAATCTAAAGTCAGATAGAATTGTCTACTTTAGAGTCAGATGGAGTTGTCTACTTTAGAGTCAGACAGAGTTGTCTAACTTAGAGTCAGATAGAGCTGTCTAATATAGTGTCAGAGAGAGTTGTCTTATCTGGAGCCAGATCGTTGTCTAATTTAGAGTCAGATGGAGTTGTCTAATTTAGAGTCAGATTGAGTTGTCTTCTTCAGAGTCAGATAGAGTTGTCTAACCGAGAGCCAGACAGAGTGGTTTAATTTAGAGTCAAATGTAGTTGTCTAATTTAGAGTCAGACAGAGCTGTCTAATTTAGAGTCATACAGAGAGGTTTAATTTAGAGTCAGACAGAGTTGTCCAAGCTACAGCCAGACAGAGTTGTTCAATTTGGAGTCAGATGGAGTTTTCCTTCTTTCTTTTTTTTGTATACAAGTTTGAGGCTCATGCAAGAGCTAAAAATCTAATTTAGAGGCTAAAAATCTAAAAAGTCTAATTTAAAGTCAGACAGAGATGTCTAATTTAGCATCAGACAGAGTGGTCGAATCTAGAGTCGGACAAAGATGTCTAATTAAGAGACAGACAGAGTTGCCTCGGGTGGAGTTTGATAGAGTTGGAAAGTCTGGAATCAGACTTGTCTTATTGTTACGTGGTCCCCTCGGTGAATACCTGGTAGCGGTGACCCCCGGACCGTGAGAGGAACTCCGCCAGCAAGCTGTATTATATATGCGCTTTCGCCACGCAATCCATATGAATTTCACCCAGGAGACAACTGATGTTCAAGGATATATTTCCAATAGTAATGATACCATACACTTTCAATGACACAACCACGGAGATTTTCCCCGAGCAATCAACAATACACAATCATCACCAATTCCCAATTCACAATCAATTCCCTATGATTAAGATGGCCATCTTATACATGTGTGTCCCGGTGAGTACTCACGACACTCTTTTGGTCTCGGTCCCGCACAATGTCTCTGGGCCCCTCCTGACCAAGATGATGGTCGCCGTCGCCGCACTCGGGCGGTTGAACGAACCTCGGGTGGACGTGTTTCCACCGGGCAGGTATCGTACCAGGCACCGTGGCTGCAGCCCCTCGTGGCCACGCGAAGCGGATACGGTAGAGCAAGCCAAACCCCACGCCGCTTGCAAGGCGCGTTAGGCCCCAACGTGCGACCCGCACGCGTCTGTTTGGACGGTGCCGCGAACGATGCCAGACGCGGGGTCGATTCACGGCCCCACGTCAACTTGACGTCTCCACCGGGCAGGTACACGTCCCGGTAATTCCTCTCGCCAGACAGGCTTCGGAACGACGCTTTTCCACGCAGCGCAAGGTCGATCCCACCTTTTGTCCAAGCGGGGCGAGGAAGAATACTACTCGTCCCTTTTCTTCCTCGTGTCTTTTTTTCTTCCGTTTCCGGTCACTTCCGTTTCCGGCCACTCCCTCAGAAGGGCTCCTGACCCTCCAACCACAACAACTACACAACAACTTAATATACTACACACGGATAAGCAAAGACCTGAATGGTAATTCACATACATTCACATAAATATGTAACACTCCCCCCCTTCAAGAAAGAAAGTTTGAACCCAGCGAAAACTTTCTTTGCCGGCCAATTTGGGGAAACAAACCAGATAACTCAACCCCCCCCCACATTATCCGTCCCCCCCCGGGCACAGTTATCACTTAAAAATAAAGCAACCAAAATTTCACCACAACCCCTCCAGATTACTCCCTCTGGACTAAGTACCAACAACGACATTGTCCCTGCCAAATCAAACTCCATCTCATGACCCTCTGACTTTGACCGTCAGTTTCTTGGGAATGAAGGTTAAGGGGTTGATCAAAGATCCAAAGTTAAGCAACTCGATAGCACTTTTTCCGGGAGGCCAAGCCGAGTATTCACTACATGGATGCCTTTAGGAACGCGGAGTTCACGGTTAGTCCGTGCAGGAAAGTTCTCTACATGGGTGCCTTGAGGAACGTGGAGTTCACGGTTAGTCCGTGCATGAAAGTTCACTACATGGACGCCTTTAGGAACGGCGTTCACGGTTAATTCGTGTAGGAATCTTGGCTCGGCGGCTCCGCCGCCTTCAGTGCTTCAACTTCTCAGAACTTCCCTAATAATTAGGGTGGGACCACTGGTCCCTGTAGTCCCATGAATAGCGGTCTCCTTCTCGGCCACTACTTTGCCAATCCTTCCTTCGGGAGCGGCCGTAACTCAGGGAGCCTCCATAATAATATTGATTGCGGCCACCACCAAAACTACCGCCCAGTTGTCCTCTCCTGTAGACCTCTCGACGCCTACGAAATGCCTTCCCTACTGTTATGGTCCGACCCTCCAAATCCTTGCCATTCCAATTCTTCTCTGCCTCTCTGGCGTCTTTTGTGCTGGCAAACGTGACAAAGCCGAACCCTCTTGACTGTTGCGTTTCCCAGTCTCTTACCAACCGCACTTCCACCAGCGGCCCATATCTGTTGAAGACAGAGGTCAGAACTTCTTCCTCTGTTTTGAAGTTCAGTCCCCCTACAAATAACTTGGCACTTTTGTCGCCATCCCGAGCTGGTGTGGTGTTATTTTCCCTGCTGGGCTCTTTACCAACCCTCAGGTTACCATAAACTTGACCCCCGGCCAAATCATTCCCGATAACCACAGATACACCCTCTACAGGAAGCGTGGCTTGTAAACCGACGGTGACCGGTCCTGACACCAAATCGGACTCCAACTGGATGACCTGAAGGGGAGCACTAACACCGCCCCCGATCCCCTGTAAACGAACACTATCCCCCGTTGCCGTCTCCTCGGACCATGGCAAAATGCCTTCAAGCATTAAAGATTGATGGGCCCCTGTGTCCCTCAATATCCTAACCGGTCTCCGGTTAGTCGAGGCTCCATCCAGTGACACAAACCCCTCTGAAATAAATGGTTGGTAACCCTTTTGATGGCGATTTCTTACGCTAGCCATCGCATTCGGAGTTGTAATAGTCGGACTCCGCTCTGGGTTGTCCCTTTTCATGAGGTAACAACTGGACATCAAGTGTCCAGGTTTCTTGCAAAACGCGCAAGTAGGCCCGGAGGAAAAACTCGGGGTCTGCCTCGGGCCCCCCGAACTATAAGTTTGTCTTGGGCCCGCATCCCTCTGATTTCGAACCGGTGGGGTATCATAGTTGTCCCCATAATCATCTCGAGGCCGCCGCCATGTATGGTCGTTCTCCGCACCTGCTGTTCCCCACCTCCCCTGCGGAGATCTAGGCGAGGAGTTAGGTTCGTGGACCCCTATTCGGTGGGTTAAGGCATAATCATCTGCCATGGTAGCTGCGTCCCACAACTTTGGTACTTTCTTTTCCTGCAGGTACACTTTGATGTCCTCGTGGACACACTGCTGGAATTCCTCCACCAGGATCAAGTCCCGCAATGTCTCGAAGTCTTTCCCGACTCCTTTTGACTCACACCACCGATCAAACATGTTTTCTTTCACTCTGGCAAACTCCACATGGGTCTCACTCTCCCTCTTCCTGGCATTCCTGAATTTTTGCCTGTAAGCTTCCGGAACCAACTCATACGCTTTGAGGATGTGCGTCTTCAGTACCTCATAATCTGCACATTGGTCCATTGGTAGCGCCGAATAAATTTCCTGAGCTTTCCCCACCAGCACACTTTGCACGAGTATGGTCCAGGCCTCCTCCGGCCAGTTTAATTGTCGAGCCACTTTCTCAAAGTGTGGAAAAAATTTCGCGACTTCTTTTTCACTGAACGGTGGAACCAGCCTCACATGTCTGCCCACATCCCAGGTTTTCTGGTAAGGTGTCGACCCCGTCAGCAAGGGTGGTGCCTCTCCCCGTTCTCTCATTAACTCCAGCTCCTTGAATTTGATTTCTTGCTGAAGCTCCATGTCACGTTCCTTTAATTCCCTTTCCGCTTTTCTCTCCTCTGCTTCGAGGTCCCTTGCAGCTCTCCTCTCCTCTGCTTTTCTCCCTTCTAACCTTTCCTGGAGTTCTCTTTCCACTCTCCTTTCCTCTGCTTGTTTCTCTTCTCTCCTCGCTTCTGCTTTCCTTTCCTCTTCTTTTAACCTTTCCTGGAGTTCTCGTTCCCCTCTCCTTTCCTCTGCTTGTTTCTCTTCTCTCCTCTCTTCTGCTTTCCTTTCTTCTCCTGCTCTTTCTTTTTCTGCTTTCCTTTCTTCTTCTGCTCTTTCCTTTTCTGCTTTCCTTTCTTCTTCTGCTAACCTTTCCTGGAGTTCTCGTTCCACTCTCCTTTCTTGTGCTTGTTTCTCTTCTCTTCTCTCTTCTGCTTTCCTTTCTTCTTCTGCTCTTTCCTTTTCTGCTTTCCTTTCTTCTTCTTTTATCCGTTCCTGGCTCCGTAATTGCAACTCCAGTTTCCGGAGCTCAACGTCTTCTGGTTCTTCGGGTAGCCACTCCCAGGCTAACTCGTCCCATGTTCCTAATCCCACCATAGATTGTATCACCGTGGCCTGCAACTCTGCCTTCCTCAAATTAGTTCGGACCTCCAAGTTAAAATGTTTGGCCAATTTCAAGAGGTCCGACTTTAGCAACGCTCGGAACTGCGCCTCACTCGGGGTTACCCCAAAGTTCTGTGCCACAAACGCCATGGTGCCTATCGTTAACACCTGTTAACCTTCACCCAAGACTTTACCCCAATTTCTCAAAAAAAAATTACCAATTAATAATTAATTAATAAATTTTAATTAATAAAAAAAAATTATTATTTTATTATTTTATACAATTTTAAATCCCGGACGTAGACCCAATTGCGAAACCGCAAATCGTAATTTGGACGAGCCCCCAATTCTGTTACGTGGTCCCCTCGGTGAATACCTGGTCTCGGTGACCCCCGGACCGTGAGAGGAACTCCGCCAGCAAGCTGTATTATATATGCGCTTTCGCCACGCAATCCATATGAATTTCACCCAGGAGACAACTGATGTTCAAGGATATATTTCCAATAGTAATGATACCATACACTTTCAATGACACAACCACGGAGATTTTCCCCGAGCAATCAACAATACACAATCATCACCAATTCCCAATTCACAATCAATTCCCTATGATTAAGATGGCCATCTTATACATGTGTGTCCCGGTGAGTACTCACGACAGACACCCTTTTGGTCTCGGTCCCGCACAATGTCTCTGGGCCCCTCCTGACCAAGATGATGGTCGCCGTCGCCGCACTCGGGCGGTTGAACGAACCTCGGGTGGACGTGTTTCCACCGGGCAGGTATCGTACCAGGCACCGTGGCTGCAGCCCCTCGTGGCCACGCGAAGCGGATACGGTAGAGCAAGCCAAACCCCACGCCGCTTGCAAGGCGCGTTAGGCCCCAACGTGCGACCCGCACGCGTCTGTTTGGACGGTGCCGCGAACGATGCCAGACGCGGGGTCGATTCACGGCCCCACGTCAACTTGACGTCTCCACCGGGCAGGTACACGTCCCGGTAATTCCTCTCGCCAGACAGGCTTCGGAACGCCGCTTTTCCACGCAGCGCAAGGTCGATCCCACCTTTTGTCCGAGCGGGGCGAGGAAGAATACTACTCGTCCCTTTTCTTCCTCGTGTCTTTTTTTCTTCCGTTTCCGGTCACTTCCGTTTCCGGCCACTCCCTCAGAAGGGCTCCTGACCCTCCAACCACAACAACTACACAACAACTTAATATACTACACACGGATAAGCAAAGACCTGAATGGTAATTCACATACATTCACATAAATATGTAACATTATCTAGAGTCAGACAGAGGTGTCTAATTTAAAGTCCCACAGAGTTGTCTAATCTAGAGTCAGACAGAGTTGTCTAGTGTGGAGTTTGATAGAGTCGGTAAGTCTAGAGTCAGATTGAGTTGTCTAATCTAGAGTCAGACAGAGTTGTCTCATTTAGAGTCAGACAGAGATGTCTAATTTAGATTCAGACACAGATGTCTAATCTAGAGTGATACAGAGTTGTCTAATTTAGAGTCAGACAGTCATCTATAGTCTGACAGACTTGTCTAATTTAGAGTCAGACAGAGTGGTCGAATCTTGAGTCAGACATAGTTGTCTAATTTAGAGTGAGACAGAGTTGTCTCATGTTGAGTTTGATTGAGTTGTCTACTCTAGAATCAGATAGAGTTGTCTAATCTAGAGTCAGACAGAGATGTCTCGTGTGGAGTTCGATAGAGTCGGTAAGTCTAGAGACAGACAGTCATGTATAGACAGAGAGAGATGTCTAATCTAGTTTCAGACAGAGTTGTCTAATCTAGAGTCAGATAGGATTGTCTACTTTAGAGTCAGATGGAGTTGTCTACTTTAGAGTCAGACAGAGATGTCTAACTTAGAGTCAAATAGAGTTGTCTATCTAGAGTCATACAGAGTTGTCTAATCTGGAGCCAGACAGTTGTCTCATTTAGAGTCAGATAGAGTTGTCTACTCTAGAGTCAGATAGCATTGTCTAATCTAGAGTCAGACAGAGATGCCTCGTGTGGAGTTTGATAGAGTCGGTATGTCTAGAGTCAGACAGTCGTGTATAGACAGACAGAGATGTCTAATCTAGTTTCAGACAGAGCTGTCTAATCTAGAGTCAGATAGGATTGTCTACTTTAGAGCCAAATGGATTTGTGTACTTTAGAGTCAGACAGAGTTGTCTAACTTAGAGTCAAATAGAGTTGTCTATCTAGAGTCATAAAGAGATGTCTAAGCTGGAGCCAGACAGTTGTCTAATTTAGAGTCAGATTGAGTTGTCTTCTTCAGAGCCAGATAGAGTTGTCTAACCGAGAGCCAGACAGAGTGGTTTAATTTAGAGTCAGATGGAGTTCTCTAATTTAGAGTCAGACAGAGCTGTCTAATTTAGAGTCAAACAGAGATGTTAAATTTACAGTCAGACAGAGATGTCTAATTTATAGTTAGATAGAGTTGTCTAATCCAGAGTCAGACTGAGATGTCTAGTGTGGAGTTTGATAGAGTCGGTAAGTCTCGAATTAGACAGTCGTCTGTAGTCAGACAGAGTTGTCTAATCTAGATTCAGACAGAGTTGTCCAATTTAGAGTCAGACATAATTGTCGAATCTGGAATCAGACATAGTTGTCTAATTTAGAGTCAGACAGAGTTGTCTAATTTAGCGTCAGACAGAGTGGTCGAATCTCGAGTCGGACATAGTTGTCTAATTTAGAATCAGACAGAGTTGCCTCCTGTGGGGTTTGATAGAGTTGGAAAGTCTAGAATCAGAGCTGTCTAATCTAGATTCAGACAGAGTTGTCTAATTTAAAGTCCCACAGAGTTGTCTAATCTAAAGTCAGACAGAGTTGTCTAATTTGGAGTCAGATAGAGTTGTCTAATCTGGAGTCAGACAGAGATGTCTAATGTGGAGTTTGATCGAGTCGATAAGTCTAGAGTCAGAGAGTCATCGATAGTCATACAGAGATGTCTAATCTAGATTCAGACCGAGTTGTCTAATCTAGAGTCAGATGGAGTTGTCTAATTTAGAGTCAGATGGAGGTGTCTAATTTAGAGTCAGACAGAGTTGTCTAACTTAGAGTCAAATAGAGTTGTCTATCTAGATTCATACAGAGTTGTCTAATCTGGAGCCAGACAGTTGTCTAATTTAGAGTCAGATGGAGTTGTTTAATTTAGAGTCAGACAGAGATGTCTAATTTATAGTTAGATAGAGTTGTCTAATCTAGAGTCAGACTGAGATGTCTAGTGTGGAGTTTGATAGAGTCGGTAAGTCTCGAATTAGACAGTCGTCTATAGTCAGACAGAGATGTCTAATCTAGATTCAGACAGAGGTGTCCAATTTAGAGTCAGACATAGTTGTCGAATCTGGAATCAGACATAGTTGTCTAATTTAGAGTCAGACAGAATTGTCTCGTGTGGAGTTGGATAGAGTTGGTAAGTCTAGAATCAGAGTCGTCTCATCTAGAGTCACACAGAGTTGTGTTATCTAGAGTCAGACAGAGCTGTCTAAGTTAGAGTCAGATGGAGTTGTCTAATCTAGAGTCAGACATAGTTGTCTAATCTAGAGTCAAACAGAGATGTCTAATCTAGAGTCAGACAAAGTTGTCTAATCTAGAGTCAGACAGAGTTGTCTAGTCTTGTTTGATAGAGTCGGCAAGTCCAGATTCGTAAACACAGCCGTTGATTCTGGAGTGGGGCAGAGTCGTCTCGTCTGGAGTTAGACAGAGTAGTGTAGTTTGGAGTCTACAGATTAATCTTGTCTGGAGTTGATTAGAATCATCTTGTCTTCGAGATGTCAGATTCTATGACAATTGTAGGCTGGCTGTGTGGCGTTCAGTGGATCAAAACATCATGACTTGTTCCTCAAAAGCTGATCCTAAAATGGAAGATGGGTACTCTGGGTACTCAGAGCTCTCTGAAAACCCAGGCAAAAATATTAGAACCAACGAGGTATATATATACACAAAGAATTAAGTTAAGCACCCCTACACAACGAATTAAGGTAAGCACCCCCTAATATATATTCTTTGTGTATATGTATACATTGGCATATATTCTAAGGTATGTGAGATCAAATAATGATTGGTATGACATTAGCAATTATCCATTGATGAAATTGAGTGATCAAAGTGAAAAAAAGTGATTGGTTGAGTCAGTGATCCGATCACGTGGGTCCTACACACGTTATTGACGCAAAGATCGCTAGAGGTCTTCTCAGAACAATGACTGTACGTTAGAAAACATAAACGTCATCCACACTGTCCGTGATGGACCTATAGCTCCATACTTAAATTGAGGTGAAAATATGCCTAAAATTCCCAAAAAATTTCACCTTAAATTATTCAGAATAAAATATTGAAAACGGCATGATTGTTATGTTTTTATGTGACCATAATATCACTTCTCCAGAAAATATAGCAATATCATGGGTATATTACACTGTTATGACGACAACAAACCTGTAATGTGCGAGGTTGTAAAAAAACGGGGGGGGGGGGTGCTTAACTTAATTCTTTGTGTATATATATATGTTATTGTCAGTCCAAGATGAACCCAAGATGATAATTCTCGTATTTATGATATGAGCTAACTAATATTTTAACACAGCCCTTGAGTAAACAAGCAGTGGATGAAGCTTCGGAACTCAAGCCAAACAAAATACTTTGCCTTGGAGTCATTATTAACCGTAAGATCCAAACTGAATGCTCGTTATTAAATACGCACTTGATGGTTTCTGCATTTTATCAAGGAGCACATTTAATTGAAACAACAAGAGGAAAGTGAGGAAAAGTTCGACCATGAGACGTCGGCATTCTTGGTTCAGACAATGCTGATTAATGTGCCCACTTATCTTTGAAACGAGGAATCCAATTAGAAAACCTCATTTTGCACGTATTGCGCTGGAACCGACCCAGACCACTCCGATCAGCCAATGTGGAGCCAGAGCCACAAGTAAATTAGCACTGGCACAGTTAAAGGACTTGCCATGCAAAGCCGAGCCGGTGATGGCAATACCGCTGCATCGCATGGCATCTCCTATTGCACGTTTCTTCATTCACATCCGATGTTTACTTCCATTGGAACCTACTTTGCTGGGCTAGTGCAGTCTTGCGTTTATAGAGGAAGGTTTCTGATGAGTCAAAATGGTCAATACATGTAAAGCCACAAACAGGCCGTTCAAATGAAATCCTCCTTCATTTTAAGCTTTTTAAGTAACCGGAGTAAGTTTATTACCCTCGCCTGAGGAGAGGGTATTCCGGTATTGCATTTGAGTCCGTTTGTCTGTCTGTCTGTTTGTCTGTCTGTTTGTCTGCACAGATTAAATATGATTTTCTCTGCAACCCTTGGTCCAATTGACAGGAAATTTTCACCACAGGTGCAACTCCACCTGTGTAATTTTTAATGATAATTATGACGTCATAGGTCACGTGGTTCGGCCGCCATCTTGGAAAACCCAAAAACTTTGCACCTCTATCTCCGAAAGCGCTGAATAGAAAAAAATTGAGACATGGCTCATTGTAAAGAACTCTTCATGTGGAATAAGATCTGTGAATGATGATGTCATAGGTGCCTCCATTATGACGTCATAATTCGACAAGTACAAAACTTCATCCGATCAAGATGAAATTTCTTGAGCATAATCTAGGAATAAATTAGTGGAGAAAAAAATAATGATGACGTCATCGGTCACGTGGTTCGGCCGCCATATTTGTTTTAACACAAAAGCCTTAAAAACCACTGAAAATACATCCTGGCGAGGGTTTGCAATCTCTGATTGCTCTTTCTTGTTTGCTGTTGTTATTCTTATTATGTATTGCAATCAATCACCTATTCCAATAGAATTCACTCATTGCTCGTAAATCGAATCCATGTGCTCTTGCTTTAAGGTTTTTGTTCTCCTTCATTACCTCTGTCACTGAAGGTGGGCGAAGGTTGCTTATTCACCTCTATTTGTTTGTCTCTTTGTGAAGAGGAAATCTCAAAAAGTTACGGAAGGATTCGGAGGACAGGTTGGACCTGTGATAAGGACGAATTACAAATTCGATTCTGGTGAATATACGGATCCGGATATTAGGATTTTTAAAGTAATTCTTCAACATTTGAGTGATAGGGTCAAAAACGATATATAACATGATACTGTATCTCAAAAAGTTGTGGACGAGTTATGACAAAACTTGGTGGACGAGTTGGTTAGGTGACAATAACAAGCCAATTAGATTTAGTTTCAGGTCCGAATCCACATCTGGACTGTCAGTGAATACAAAACGTGAACTATTCAGCCTGCTGGAGGTATACTCTCTAAGGAGTGTCATTCTAGTTTCTAATGGGTTTGCCTCTTTGTTATGGAAAAAAAACCCAGGATCATAAACCATATGTATCTGCCAATTGTTTATTAATGACCTCGGAATTGTTGTTAAAATGCATTCATATCCACTAATTTATTTGTCCTGCATGTGATTAATGTACGAGTTCCTCCAGGAGCCTGAGATCATTACAGAACAAGATAAAATCATGTCCAAGATGTTTCTGTATCCTGTCTCAAGAAAGGAACACTCAAACTTTCCCAGTGAATGCTTGAAAAAATTTTATCCACTATTTTCCAAGTCTCATGATTTTCATGTCCTCGAATATTTTAATATCTCGTGAGAATCGAATTTTGGATTATCGTGACATCCTATATTGCTCGGGTTTCATTCGTTAATCTTTTTAAACTTCCTCACATTAGGTGAATTAAATTCTTAATCGGAAATGTGTATATAAATAAATATATATATACATAAATATATGTATGAAAAAATATATATATAAATATATAAATATATACAGACTTGGCATTTAATATGGAATTTTTTTTTGTGGGGGTGAACTTACTTTTCAAGATGACTTCGAACCAAAAGTTCATTAGAATTATGTTGAAATTATTCTAGATTTTGTTAATGTGACCTTTAAAAGAAACAAAAACCACATTTGACATTTTGAAGTAAATAAATTGATCCTTGAAAGTGATGTAAACTGATATCGAACTCAATTCATGGACAGTACTGTGTTAAACTTCTGAACGTTTTCCAGAAGTATCTCTTTGTTTTGCACATTAGCCAAATTTTTTTCAACAAAAACAAAAGTTAAATTATGACTGGGATTACGGACAGTAAAATTACAGTTCAGTACTTCGTGTAACCCCCACGAGCATTCAGGAGAGCACGTACACGTCGAGGCATGCTGTTCACGAGATTTGCCAAGGTTTGGACAGGAATCGCTTGCCATGCAGTGAAAATAGCCTGCTGAAATTCATGCACAGAGGTAGGCTGCTGGTCCAAGTGGTCGATTTGACGCGTTAATTCTGCCCACAAGTTCTCTATCGGATTCATATCCGGGGACATGGCAGGCCACTCCATATGCTCGACATCACGGTCAGCAAGAAAGTGTTGGATCATGCGAGCACGATGAGGCCGTGCATTGTCATCTTGGAAGACAAATTTTCCTCGAAAGGCTGCACGAGCAAATGGAAGCAATGTTTCTTCCAGAATGGCCCTGTACTTGAACGGGTTCATGTTTCCATTCAGAACAACCAGGTCAGTTTTGCCCCCTGCATGAAAAGCAGCCCAAACGGTCACCCCACCACCTCCAGCTTGGACTCTTGGCACAATACAATCTTCGTTGTAGGCTTCATGCACTTGTCTGTGCACTCGGTTGCGGCCATCTTGACGATAGACCAGAAATCTAGACTCGTCACTGAAGGTCACGTGATTCCAGTGTCCTGGCTGCCATTGACGGTGCTCTCTGGTCCACTGCAATCGGCGCTGGCTGTGTTGTCTGGCCAGGCGGGGCTTTCTCAGGGGATGCCTGGCATGAAAGCCTGCTTGAACCAGTCATTGGTTGACTAGCCTTCTGGATACAGGCACATTTGTCAGTTGCTGCCACTCAGCCCGAAGCCGATTCGCTGACTTGGTACGGCCATTGCGGACTAACCGGTGCAGCTGGCGATCATCTCTCCTTGTGGTTCTGCGGGGACGACCTGGCCTCCGTATTGGAGTAGGGACACCCCTCTGAGCATTTCGTTTCAGGATCTTTGACACCTGACCTTGAGTGATGCCATACTGCCGAGCAATAGCACGCTGTTTCATGCCGGAATTTCTTAAAGCCACCAGTCCATGACAAACAGCATTGTCGAGTTGACGGACCATCTCCAGAGGAAGCGGCAATAACTTTTGTAGACGTGCAGCAGTTGTTTTCCACTAATACAGAATGCAACAACCCTTATATACACGATTGTGAAGCTAATCACCAAATGTACCTGTCCTTACATTTTGTCACGCCACCTGTGATATTATCCTGTTATTAACTTCTTGCTGCGAAAGACAATCAGTGACATGGTTCTTTTCACAAAGAAATCACCGAAGCGTAAAAGAAACTCACCAGATTGATATACTGAGTTCAGAAAGTAAACCCAAGTCAAGAAAAAAAAAAATTCCATATTAAATGCCAAGTCTGTATATTTGAAATATATATATATACATACATATATATATATATATATATATATATATATATATATATATATACATATATATATATATATATATATATTAGTCAGGTTCACTATGTTTTTTCGTTCAAAATCATGGTAGATTAGCAAACCTATACATTTTTGGAAACGTTATTACATGGAAAATCTGAAAATCAATGTTTACATTTGCCAATTCCGACCAATTCGATTCGACCAATTCGACCAATTCGACCAATCGACCAATTCCATTCGACCAATTCGACCATTCGACCATTCGACCAATCGCTTCGATCGACCATTCGATCATTCGACCAATTCGATCGATTCGATCCGATTCGATTCATCGAATTCGATTCGATCGACCATTCGACCAATTCGATTTGCCAATCAATTTGACCGACCTTTGCTTGTGTGGAACGGACTGTGAAAACGATGCGGACTATATTGTCGGATACGACACACAGGACAGTGATGACGAACTCTAAATGGCATATTCTGTAATCGTGTATGTTTGATGCCATTGACTGTCTGTGTATATTTTGTCATTGACTGCCTGTGTATATGTGAAGTTATACTGACTGCATGTGTATATATGATTTTGCTGACTGCCTGTGTATGTTTGGTGATATGAATTATTGTGACACATTTTGATGTTATTAACTGCCTGTACAAAATGATAACATGTATTTGATTATGCAACTTATCGCGAATATAAAGACAGTATTTTGCAATTCAAAACCTTTGATTCGTGTCTTACCATTCCCCATAGCACTAATTTGATACTTTCATTGGATTCCTTGTCCCTGAAAATATAGGTTTAGTATATTTTAAAAAGTTTTTAGGGTAATTAGAGGCAGAAATAGAACAAAATATGTATTTTACAGTGGCCATTTTGAAAATCCAAAATGGCCGCCATACAGGTATCTCTCCAAATGTAAACATTGATTTTTAGTTTCCTTTTGCTATAACCTTTCCAAAAATGTATAGGTTTGCTAATCTACCATGATTTTGAACGAAATATAATTTATTGACATAGTGAACCTGACTATATTGTTAGGGTTTTGAGAACCCTGCACTTGTAAATTGTTGTAAATATACCCCTTTGCAAATGATTCTTTTTGTAAATACCTCCATTCATTGTAAAGGTCAAAGGTCATCCCCTAGTTAGTCCACATTGCAACACATAGTGAATCATAGGCCCTCTCTATAGTTATGTCATTATTATGTGTTCCAGGTAAGGCTGTGTTTCCAATAGTTGATGCTACGTTGCATCAATCAAATAAGATAGGTCCCTTTCAATGCCCCCAATCGTCTCTTCAAAGTGCCAGTAAGTTGGCGTTCGTCGCCGTTGCATTGGGCTGTTTCGTTGGCATTACACCGCCAAAACTCCATTGCACACGAGGCCAAGATCGGAGAAGAAGGGGGGAGGAGCCGCCGGATCACGGGCGTGGCACCACCTTGTCATCAAAGGTGGAGTCAGAGAGCCCTTGCCAACCAACCATCGCCGAGGTGAGCCCACCGGTAGGCGGGTCAGCGGCGCTGGCGGCTTGATACGGCCAAGGTCAATAAAAGGGACTGCGAGGGACTGCTTATGCAGATGGGTGAGGAGAGGCAGCAGGTGAAGAGCGGAGTGAGGGAGCACGAGAGTCGGTGAGAAGGCAGGAGAGACGAGCTGCACAGAGCTGCTGCAGGAAGCCCCTGCCGTGTAAAGCTGAATACGTGGAGCCGCCGGCAGCTCGCTTCCAGCCCGGAGCGTGGAGCTGGGGCGGACCTGCTTGCTGTACCCTGCCAAACCTTCCAGCCCTGTTGTCCCACCTGAACCATCTCCTCCAGCCATTCCTGCCTGCAATTCCCTATTCGTGTGAGTCTGTCTGTATTGTCCTGTGGGTTTAAGTAAGACTGTTTAAGGATTTGTGCTGTGTCTTCTTCTTCTGTATATTGCTTTCGTTTCTCCTTTGGTTTCTTTGGTTTTGTAAATAATTAATAAATGTCTGTTATTTCTTATTATTTTGGTTTCATTCTTGTCCAATCGTCTTTGTCTTTTCCCAATTGAGTACCTGTGGCGCGATTTTGGCTGAACAGCTTTTAATCTGGTTTAGTCTTTGGTTAACGGCCCGCGTCGCAGCTTGCTTCGCTCGGTGCAATCCATCCATTACGCTGCGGCCTGGGCGGGAGTATTTCCTCGCTTACCGGAAGGCACTGGTACTTAGGTCATAGGAAGAATTGGCCTACTACCCTATTCAGCGCTGACCGGGAGTGGCGAGATACCCCCAGGACCGGTCGGACGGCCAGCTTAACAGGACAAGGGGATTAACCCCCCTTGCTAACGGGAGTGCCGTCCCCCGGATCCGTAACAATATATATATATATATATATTGTTACATGCTCCTCCCCAAACCCCGGCCACGGTGTACCTCCGAGCCCCGAAAGGAGTCACGGCAGAAAGATGTGCTATTATGTGTGCCAATGACCAATGGTGAAACCACACCAATCAATTGTTACAAAAATCAAGTATTGTATTAAAACCACACAATAATAACAAGTAACGCATGTACAAGAAAACCTCACTTGCACAGCAAACACCATATAATTTCTATGATGGTACCACCAATTTCCTGAATCAATAACTCACGGTATTCCCACGTGAGCAATCGGTAACATCCCCCCAAAGTCACTGTGTCACGATACCAGGCCAAAGTCGATCCCCTTGGCGCTCGCGATCACAAGAAAAGGTCGTACTGAGACCTGAACCCAGAACGGCTAACAGTCGACACTGCAGAAGAGCCGCTTGGTGAGGTGTCGGGCCGATTTCGGTCCAAGTTCAACCAAAAGGCGACTGGGAATTCACACCTTCGGTTCACCAGACAATGACGCTGACATGAACGATCAGCGGTTCCCAAGTGGAGAACCGCAAAGAACCGCGAGTTACCAAGCGAAATCCACGACACACATGAGAACCAGGTGAAGGGCTGGTGCGAGGTGAAATGGCTGGTGCGATGTGAAATGGCGGATGGGCCGGTAATGGAGGCGTACCTGCTCTCCAGCGATGATTCACTTTCGGAACCAAAAAGCAAAACCCGTCACGCAGGTTTATTGGCCACAGCAATAACGACAATGTCACAGGAATCCCTTTCCCGGGGAAACCAATATTCGCTCATGACCAATGTCCACCAGCGTCCACTCGACACTTCGAAGCAGCCAGGCCTTCCTTTCCCGATCTCACTCGATCCGCTCGCCCGCCTCTTCTTCTTCTTCTTCCGTTTTCACCCTCACCCATCTCGTTTTCCTTCTGAGACATTATTTTTACCTTTGAAGACAGTTATCTCCATTTCACACTCAAACTGTAACAATAATAGTACATGAAACTAAAAATGCTTCAAGTGGATGACAACCACAAAGACGGAAGTGACGAATCCATAACACTCCCCACCCTCAAGAAAGAAAGTTTGAACATAGTGAAAACTTTCTTTTCATGCAAAAACCCCCTTTAACAAACAAAAGTAAAACTCGCACCCAAACACTACCAATCAACCTATGGCTGACCAACTCATGTGAGCAACAATAACTAATATTCCTCAGAAGAAAGCAACAAAACTTCCAAAGAACTTACAGGAATTTTTAAAGTTAGTTCACTCTGGATAAAGCATCGGCAACGACATTGTCCCTGCCCTTTACATGCTCAATTTCCAAGTTGAACTCCTGCAAAGACAAACTCCATCCCATCAACCTCTGATTTTTATTTTTCATTTTTTGAATGAAGCTTAAGGGGTTGTGATCAGTGAAGACTTTTATAGGAAAGGTAGTAGTTCCCAGATACACCTCATAATGCTGAAGCGCTTCCTACCCATAGCTCGCTTGCAGGAGAGCAAGGGTTCTTTTTCCACAGTGGCATAATTTGCCTGATGTTTGTTAAACTTTTTCGAACAGTAGCACACCGGGTGATCCACGCCATCATCATCTTCCTGTAATAGAACTGCCCCAGCCCCCACATCACTTGCATCAATGGCCAACTTGAAAGGTTCTTGAAAATCCAGGGCTGCTAGGACAGGAGAGCTCATTAATATCGCTTTGACGTGGGCAAAGGCAGCCTGGCATTTGTCATCCCAAACAAACTTGGTCTCTTTCCTCAGCAAATTCGTTAAAGGGGCTACCACATCAGAAAAATTCCTGCAGAACCGCCGGTACCAACCAGCCATACCCAAGAATCACATAAGCTCCTTCTTCCCTTTTGGAACTTGGAAGCGATCAATGGCTTCTATCTTGGCTGTCACTGGTTGCACCTGACCCTGACCTACTACATGGCCTAGGAACACCACCTGTGCTTTAACAAACTCACTCTTAGATAAGTTGATGGTCAACCCTGCCTCAGTCAGTTTCTTGAAAAATGCATGAATTTGTTTAATATGATCTTCCATGGTCAAGGTGTGGATGAGGACATCATCCAGATAAGCCTCCACCCCCTCACGTCTGCAATAAGCTTATTAATCAGCCGTTGAAATGTAGCAGGCCCGTTTTTCAATCCAAAGGGAAGAACCTTGTACTGATACAACCCATTTGGTGTGACTAAAGCCGAGATTTCCTTGGCTCTATCAGTAAGAGGAATCTGCCAATACCCTTTCAGCAAGTCAAATTTCGTTACAAATTTAGCTGGGCCTATTCTATGAATACAGTCATCAATCCTCGGGATGGGATATGAGTCGGTCTTGGTCACTGCATTAACCCGTTTTAAATCCGTACAACAGCGAAAACTGCCATCGGGTTTTGGAACCAACACACATGGTGAGCTCCATTCACTGCTGCTTGGTTCGATGATGTCATTCTCCAACATATACTGAACCTCCTTCCGAAGATAATCCATCTTCACAGGGTTCATCCGATAGGGGTGTTGGTTCGCAGGAGTGGCTTCCCCCTCCTCAATATCATGATATACCAAGTCAGTACGACCAGGTACATCTGTGAACAAATGTGCAAACTCAAAAATTGGGCTGGATAGTTGTCCTTGTTGTTCCCTCGTCAAATGACCTAATTTCTCGTCTAAATTACTCAACACTTCCGTGTTCGTCAATCTGGGACAAGCCTGGTCATCAATGTTATCAAACTTCACACCGGCCTCAACCTCTGGATTCTCTTGCACCCCGACTACAGGCACGACAGGTGAGACAGGAACCATTTTTTCCACCACAATGGAAAAGATAATAGGAAAGGGAGTGATGCCAGGCTGCCTTTGCCCAGGCTTCATCTCATAATATTTCTTCAGTCGGTTGACATGACACAGCTGCCGCTTTCCGTCGGTCGGGAGATGTCACCACGTAATCTGTTTCATTAACCCTCCTTTCGATTGCATAGGGACCGAAATACCTAGCCTGTAGTGGCTGACCTGGCACAGGAAGCAACACTAACACCGGTCCGCAAGACTGAAATTTCTTTTCTGAGATTTCTTGTCACGTCTCACTTTCATTTTATCCTGTGGCACTTTAAAGTTTCCTCTCGCAACTTCACAAGCCTTTGCCAATCTGTGCCTAACCATTGACACATACTCTACCACTGTTGACTGTGACTCCTCCTGTAGCCACTGTTCTTTCACCAATTTCAATGGTCCTCGAACTGCGTGTCCAAACACAAGTTCAAAAGGACTGAATCCCAATGACTCCTGAACAGATTCCCTCGTAGCAAACAGCAATAAGGGTATTCTCTCATCCCAATCCTTGTCACATTCAAAACAGTACGTTCCGATCATATTCTTCAATGTCTGGTGAAACCTTTCCAAGGCCCCTTGGCTCTTGGGATGGTAAGTACTTGATCTTACTTGCTCCACTCCCAACAGGTGTACCACTTACTGAAAAACGTTGACATGAAATTGGAACCCTGATCAGACTGGATGACCTTGGGTAGGCCAACCAAAGTGAAAAATTTAATCAAGGCCTTCGCAATAACTGCCGCAGTAATTTTCCTAAGAGGCACCGCTTCTGGGAACCTCGTGGAAGTGCACGCTCATGATGGTCAGCAAAGACTGATGTCCAGCCTTAGTTTTAGGTAAAGGGCCTACACAGTCAATAATGACTCGGCTGAATGGCTCTTCAAAACCTGGAATTGGTTTTAAAGGTGCAGAAGGGACTTTCTGATTAGGTTTTCCCACCAGCTGGCAAGAATGGCAAGATTTCCAGAACTCCGCCACATCACGTCGCAATCCTGGCCAGAAAAAATGTACCAAAATTCTGTTACATGTGTTGTTCACTCCAAGGTGCCCGGCCAAAGGTGTCTCATGTGCCAAACTCAATATCTCTTTCTGGTACGGCTGTGGCACCACAATTTGGTAATGAAATTTCCACTCGTCATTTGCTGGCACCTCCGGTGGTCTCCATTTTGTCATGAGTATTTCCCCTTTCATGAAGTAACCAACAGGTACCTTCATCGCCTCTTCCTCTGTAATGGCTTTATCAATCAAACTCTGGAGCTCCGAATCTCTGTGTTGTTCTTCAACAAGTCTCTTTCGGACATGCACCGTCTGTTCAGCCTCGTTCCTAGATGTCTCTGACGGACACTCCATTTTCTCTTTTGGTCCAGATGCCACGTTTTCCTTAGGTTCCTTGATATCACTCCCTTTCCTATTATCTCTTCCCGACTTTTCCTCCGATATCTCTATGGAACCTAAATCCACATCACCTTCCTTCTCCTTCTCTTCAGAGCACTTCCTACCCATAGCACGAGTCACTGCACAGGATGGAAAGATACCCGGAATCTCCTGCTCTAACTGTGCTGTGTTATTTTCCATACTGGGCTTTTCAACCAACATCGGATTACCAGAAACTCGACCCCTGGCCAAATCATTCCCGATAATAAAAGAAATTCCCTCTACAGGAAGAGTGGCTTGTAACCCCACAGTGACCGGTCCTGACACCAACTCAGACTTTAAATGGATTACATGAAGAGGAGCTTTAACATAGCCACCAACCCCCTGTAAGAGAACACTAACCCCGTTGCCGTCTTCTCCGACAATGGCAAAATGCCCTCAAGCATCAAAGATTGATGTGCTCCTGTATCCCTCAATACCCTAACAGGTCTCTGGTTAGTTAAGTCCCCATCCAGTGACACAAACCCCTCGGAAATAAAAGGTTTGTAACCCTATTGGACAAGGTCGTTCTGTGATGCCGTAACTTTGGCACGGGAACCTTCACAAGGCACTGTCCTCCAAGGACGATTTCTCGCATTGGCGAACGCATTCGGAGTTGCACGAGCCTGACTCCGATCCTGATTTTTCCTTTTCAGGGCATAACATTGGGACATCAAATGCCCAGGTTTCTTGCAAAAAGTGCAAGTAGGCCCGGAGGAAAAACCTGTGGTCTGCCGCGGGCCCCCCGGAAGATAGGTATGCCTTGGAACTGCAGTCTTCTGATCCCTAAAAGTCACGGTATCAGATTTGTCCCCATAGTCCTCTATAGGCCACCTCCATGAAAATTTGTTCTCCGAACCTGATTTACCGTAACTCCCCTGGGTAACTCTAGGCGGGAAGTTAGGTTTGTGGAACCCCATCCGGTGTGTCAAGGCATAGTCATCTGCCACTGTTGCTGCCTCATACAACTCCAGTACCTTTTTTTCATCCAGATGCACTTTAATGTCCATGTGGACACACTGTTTGAATTCCTCCACCAAGATCAATTGTCGTAAACGGTTGAAGTCTTTCCCAATCTCCTTCGAGTCACACCACCTATCAAACATAGTTTTCTTCATTCTGTCAAACTCCACAGGGGTCTCACTCTCCATCTTCCTGGCATTCCTAAATTTTTGTCGGTAAGCTTCAGGGACCAATTCATAGGCTTTGAGAATGGCTTTCTTCACTATCTCATAATCTGCACATTGGTCAATCGGTAAAGCCGAATAGATATCTTGAGCTTTACCCACCAGAACACTTTGTACTAACATAGTCCATGACCCCAGAGGCCATTTTAACATTTCAGCCACCTTCGCAAAGTGTAGAAAGAACTTGGCTACCTCCTTTTCATTAAAGGGTGGAACCAGCCTCACATGCCGACCAACATCCCAAGAGTTCTGACTGGTTGTCGAACTAGCCGGCATGGATACTACTTCTCTCCGTTCCCCCAGTAATTCAAGCTCCTTGAGTTTAAGTTCTCTCTGATACTCCATATCCCGTTCCTTTAACTCCTTTTCGGCTCTCTTTTCCTCTGCTTTTCTCTCCCCGAGTTCTCGTTCCTGTTCTGCTCTTTCCTTTTCTGCTTTCCATTCCAACTCTTTTAACCTTTCCTGGCTCTGCAGTTGCATCTCCATTTTCCAGAGCTCAATATTTCCTTTTTCTTCTGGTAACCAATCCAAGGCGACCTCTTCCCATGTTCCTTGTCCCACTAGAGATTCTACCACCAATGTCTGAATCTCTGCTTTCTTCATACTAACTCGGACCTCCAAGTTATAATATTTGGCCAATATCATAAGTTCCGATCTTTTTAAGGCCTGGAATTGTACCTCGTTAGAGGACGTCACAAACTTTTCTACTTCAAACACCATTGTGACTATTAGTTAGCACCTGTTAACCTTCACACAAAAAATTCCGAATTTTCAGAAATACAAATTTGGGAATGTTAGAAAATTCCAAATTTGGGAATTTTGGGAATGTTATGGATTCGATCCCGGACGACCCCCCAATTTCTGTTACGTCCTCCTCCCCAAGCCCCGGCCACGGTGTACCTCCGAGCCCCGAAAGGAGTCACGGCAGAAAGATGTGCTATTATGTGTGCCAATGACCAATGGTGAAACCACACCAATAAATAGTTACAAAAAATCAAGTATTGTATTAAAACCACACAATAATAAAATAAGTAACGCACGTACAAGAAAACCTCACTTGCACAGCAAATACCATATAATTTCTATGATGGTACCACAAATTTCCTGAATCAATAACTCACGATATTCCCACGTGAGCAATCGGTAACATCCCCCAAAGTCACTGTGTCACGATACCAGGCCAAAGTCGATCCCCTTGGCTCTCTCGATCACAAGAAAAGGTCGTACTGAGACCTGAACCCAGAAAGGCTAACAGTCGACGCTGCAGACGAGCCGCTTGGTGAGGTGTCGGGCCGACGTCAGTCTGGTAAAAGTTCAACCAAAAGGCGTCTGGGAATTTACACCTTCGGTTCACCAGACAATGACACTGACATGAACGATCAGTGGTTCCCAAGCGGAGAACCGCGAAGAACCGCGAGTTCCCAAGCGAAATCCATGACACACATGAGAACCAGGTGAAGGGCTGGTGCGAGGTGAAATGGCAGACGGGCCGGTAATGGAGGTGTACCTGCTCTCCAGCGATGATTCACTTTCGGAACCAAAAGCAAAACCCGTCACGCGGGTTTATTGGCCACAACAATAACGACACTGTCACAGGAATCCCTTTCCCAGAGAAATCAATATTCGCTCATGACCAATGTCCACCAGCGTCCGCTCGACATCTCGAAGCAGCTAGGCCTTCCTTTCCCGATCTCACTCGATCCGCTCGCCCGCCTCTTCTTCCTCTTCCGTTTTCACCCTCACCCATCTCGTTTTCCTTCTGAGACATTATTTTTACCTTTGAAGACAGTTATCTCCATTTCACACTCAAACTGTAACAATAATAGTACATGAAACTAAAAATGCTTCAAGTGGATGACAACCACAAAGATGGAAGTGACGAGATCCGTAACAATATATATATATATATATATATATATATATATATTATATATATATATATATATATATATATATATATATATATAGATATAGATATATATATAGATATAGATATATATTGTTACAGTTTTCGCGTGACCCTCCTACCCTTACCAAGGGGAGATTAAGCCCCTTGTTCTTCTTGGGTTGGCGCGACCGCGTGATTTGAATTGCCACTCCCGGGCAGACGCAAGGTAGGGTTTCGGGACGATGTTCGCACGTACCTAAGTACTCACGCTGCCGCGGAAGCCGGGATCAAGCCTCGCACGAACCACGCATAATTTGAGTATGTCCGAGCGGATGACGTATCACGTGGTCCCTGCAGTTACCTGGTATTGGAACCCGATTCAAGCGGTTTTATTCGTACCACGCTTAGTCAATAGATGGAAGGGACGAGACGGTCGAATAAAAGGAAGAACACAGGTTTAATAATTATTTACACTATTATGTACAAGTCGAAGAGACACAGAGCAGAACTTAAACCGTCTTAACTTATCCCCAGACACGGGCCCGATCACACTTACAGGGGGAAATGAAGAAAGGATGATGCTCATGCGCTGAATGAGCCGACTTGGTCGTCCAGGAACGGCTTCACCCGGCGTGGCTCTCCCCGGTCACAGCACGTCCCTCGATGAAGGCAAGCAGGCGGTGGGAGGGATCCTTGCACCGCGTCTCTCGAACAAAGGGGAGAGCCGGCAGGTGGGGAAATGTACGCGTCTCTCGCCAGGCTTCGCGGTTTCTCACAGCACGATTAAATAACGGCGCGCTCTCACTCACGTAACTCAATAGAGAGGATTCTGCCTCAAGCCCAACCGAGCGTTTAACTTGTAAGAGCGCCTAATAACTTGGTTCATGCACGTCTTCTCTCTCTCTTTGAACTCTCTCAACTCTTGAACCCTCTTTCTCTTCTCTTTGGTTCAGCGCACCTCCCTCAGAACTGAGGTGGGGGCTTTGCGCATCGGGTTATATTGCCAACCCCCTTAGCTCGCTCGAATGTTCTAACCACGCCTTTTGACGCCGTGCTAAGCCACTCCCTTCGAGCCCTGATTGGCGGCTCGCGCCTACCGTCGGCTTCTCCTCCGCCTTCCTTCGGTCTTGCCTCGACTTGTCAGGCCTGCCTTGTGTTAATTTGCGCCAAAAGCCAAAGTATCGAGGCGGCATAAGCAATGAAAGGGACCTAACTCTCATTATTCTACTCAATGCAAAACTAACAACGCAACGCAAAACTAAACTATATATAGATAGATATATTGTTGATACATATAGGTATATACAAAATGCAATACCTGGATAAAAATGATGACTCATAAAAAGGCTTTGCATGGAAAAAAAAAAGGGCTTGAAAAGACTTAATAAAAATCTCCATAAGAGGATACAGGATCTGGATAATAATAGAATATTTTTCTCCTGCCTTCTCTTCATTAACAAAACGTCGTTTCTCTCTAATCCTGATTTTCTCACCAAATCTTCAAGGTAGATGTTGCAGAAATTAATTTGTTTCGTCGGTGGGGAATATTTATTTTCATTCTTTTTGTTTTCTCGGTGGTCCGTCAATAATTATCAAGACTTTCAGAGGTGTACGAACGGAGTGAGAAAAGATTCCCGCATCGCATGAGTACAAAGAACACTGTCCAAAAGAGAGTCTCCAAGGATCATGTCTCTCTGTGTGAAAGTCTACATCGACATGGTTGTTGGATATCGGTTTTGGACTCGCTGGGGCTAGCTGAATAATATCTTGCAAAACATGTTTTTTTAATCATGCGATAAGAGTTCATCTGAGGTTATTTATACATTGGCTACTGATACCGATATGTCTGCTCGTGCACTTGACTCTTGGGTGAAGGTACACGCTCTTATAAAGTCATTGTCAAAGTTACGCTGCACGTAGTGAACCATGAGGAACAAGTGTATCCGTAAAACAATCGCAATATTGAGAGAAGTACCGAGTACGGTACCCGAAGGACTCATCGACAAGATCAGAGGATTGATAGGACAATAATTCAAATAATCCTGGGAAGTACAATAACATTGAGCCGTCAGTATAAATCCCCTAAAGAGAAATAGGAAGAAGGGCTGTAATATATTATTGAATGCGTGGAAAGACAGATGAAAGAGCCAGAAATAGAGAAGAAAGACGAGAGGACGATGTCTCCGCGAGTGGGCGCTGCGTGCGCGGTTCCCACTGCTCGTCCGCCACGTGCTATTATCAGCGCGCGGCCGCCATTAACCCGCGCGCGTATGCTCGCGTCGATACAATATATATGATAATTTGCTGTTTAATTACCGGGGCGGTCCGCGCGAAATGAAGAAATTGACAGGTTGCCTTTGAGAGGAGACTGAGTGGAAGAAGCGACGCATATTAACGTCCAGGCTGGACACGTGCAGCCAACATGAAACGAGACAAGTTTAGCAGCACAACAGTTGATAGACATTTCCGGTGTGTGTGTGTGTGTGTGTGTGTGTGTGTGTGTGTGTGTGTGTGTGTGTGTGTGTGTGTGTGTGTGTGTGTGTGTGTGTCCTTCTATGTATAGGCCAAACTGGTAAACCAGCACATGTAAAAATCGAAAGCAATATATATATATATATATATATATATATATATATATATATATATATATATATATATATATATATATATATATTATATATATATATATATACAGTATATATATATATATATATATATATATATATATATATATATATATATATATATATATATATATATATATATATATATATATATATATATATATATATATATATATATATATATATATATATATATATAGTGTGTATATACAAACTCACACAAACACACACACACGCACACACGCATACACACACAAACACACACACACACATACACACACACACACACACACACACACACACAAACACACAAACACACACACGCATGCACACACGCATACACACACAAACACACACAAACACACATACACACACACACACACACACACACAAACACACACACACACACAAACACACGCATACACACACACATGCACACACACAGACAATGCATATTCCAATGTACCTTCAGCTTTTAATCTTGCAATGTAGATGATATATCATTATATCACCATGACAGGAAAATTTTGTTGGATTTTTTTTAAAACTGCTCTATCATACCGAAACATTTGTAGCTACGCGACGGTCATAAGGAATAATACGGTCATATTGAAAGATCCCCGACCCTATTCCTCAGTGGGTGTACGTAAGTGTTTTAGACCCACTCAAAAATAGAAAAAACACAATTTGATTTGTTCAAAAAGCCAAAAGATTTAGAATAGCACCAGGAAACGCTGGGTATAGGCGTTCAAAAAGTATATGTGTATATATATATATATATATATATATATATATATATATATATATATATATATATATATATATATATATATATATACATATATATATATATATATATATATATATATATATATATATATATATATATAATAAAAGACAGTGTCCGTCCGTCCTTCGATCTGTCTGCCTGTCTGTTTCCTCCATAACTCAAAAACCATGAAACGTAGCGGCCCCAAACTTTGCTTGCATACACCTTAACCTCCATAAGATTGCAAGGATGAAAACTAGGTGTTTGGGTGTGTTATAACACCTTTTTGAAGATGATTAACGAAGTACTTATAAGAAAAAAAAACCGATGTGGTGTTTTACCAATATGGCGGCCTTGGAAATACAATTGATTAATCATTACATAATTGAAGCATATCATCAAAATCTGGATTCATTTATGAGGATTGGATGCTGTAGACTAAATAATATCCAAATCTGGAGTGAAATCTGACAAAATTTACCATATCTTGCGATTTTATAACTAAGTGTATATATGCATTTATTTAAGCGAGACTGTGATTCTCGTTCTGGTGCTAGATTTTTTCTATTTAACTTTGTCAGGTAAAACGCATCTCGCTATACAAGATTGGTGCCGGTGATAGATATACGGTGGTATATATATATATATATATATATATATATATATATAGAGAGAGAGAGAGAGAGAGAGAGAGAGAGAGAGATAGAGATAGTCAGAGAGTGAGTCAGAGAGTGAGTCGGCGTGTTCGAAAACTATCCGGTCAACTGTGTCGATCGCCGAAATGGACGCATGATGGTTGCCTCCGTGGCATTGTTGGTTCTGTTAAGTTTTTTATTTTATTTTTTAAATTAATTTTGTCAGGTAAAATGCATCTCAGTATATGAGATAGGTGCCAGTGATAGATATACGCATCTCGCTATACAAGATCGGTGCTGGTGTGTGTGTGTTACTGTGTGTGTGTGTGTGTGTGTGTGTGTTTGTGTTACTGTGTGTGTGTGTGTGTGTTACGGCCTGTGTGTGTTACAGCCTGTGTGTTACTGTGTGTGTGTGTTACTGTGTGTGTGTGTGTTACTGTGTGTGTGTGTGTGTTACTGTGTGTGTGTGTGTTACTGTGTGTGTGTTATGGTGTGTGTGTTACTGTGTGTGTGTGTGTGTGTTACTGTGTGTGTGTGTGTTACTGTGTGTGTGTGTGTTACTGTGTGTGTTACTGTGTTTGTGTGTGTGTGTGTGTGTGTTACTGTACTTTAAGGCAAAATGCCGTCGTGTGCCACCAACGGGTGCACAAATCGTGACACGAATGAGGACGAACAAAGGCAGGAGTGACCTTCCATTGATAAGGCTGCAAACACTGTTACTGTGTGTGCTATTGTCTGTGTGTGTTACTATGTTTGTGTGTGTGTTATTATGTGTGTGTGTGTGTGTATGTGTGTGTGTGTGTGTGCGTGTGTGTGTGTGTTACTGTGTGTGCGTGTTACTATGTGTGTGTGTGTGTGTGTTTGTGTGTGTGTGTGTTACTTTATGAGTGTGTGTTTTACTATGTGTGTGTGTGCTACTGTGTGTTTATGTGTGTGTGTTACTGCGTGTGTGTGTGTGTGTGTTACTATGTGTGTGTGTTACTATGTGTGTGTGTTACTGTGTGTGTGTGTGTTACTGTGTGTGTGTGTGTGTGTGTGTTACTGTGTGTGTCTTTTACTGTATGTGTTACTATGTGTGTTTGTTACTGTGTGTGTTACTGAAACTGAACTAGACTGAACAAAACTGCCAGCTGAAGGAGCAAAAGAATGTCATTGTTTCACACGAATGGTTTGTTAAATTGCAGAAGCATAGCCTGGTACTTTGTAAGCAGTTTGTGAGTTTCACTTCCATGGTATAGGGTGTCACTCCACTGCATCAGAGTCCACTGTACCTGCGATATATTTTAAAAATTCGCTCTAGATGATGGACCCAGATTGCGTATATCATATTCCTGTCAGGAAGCGATTCATTGTTACCCGGCAACGCCGGATACTTTTGCTAGTGTATATATATCAATCTTCAATGCACTTCTGCATATACACACATACATATGCCGACATATACTTACGCAAACATTCGGGGTCTGCCGAGCAGGCACGTAAGACATCGGCCATTATAAAGCTCACAGTGTTAAGTGTGGAAAGTTTTGAGGAGATTATGGCTGGCTCAATAGCGCAGTGGGCTGTTGACACGTAATCATTGGAGGTCTGTGGTTTGAGTGCCGTACTGAGTCAGATTTTTGACACTTAGCCCCTTGCAGGAATTTGATTCCTGTTTATAATATATATATATATATATATATATATATATATATATATATATATATATATATATATATATATATATATTGTTACGTGGTCCTCCCGGTGACTACCTGGTCTCGGTGACCCCCGGACCGTGAGAGGAACTCCGCCAGAAAGATCTATGATTTATACGCTTTCGTAATGCAATCAATATGAAAGACACAACAATTCAAGTCCATAAGAAACCCCACACCAAGGATCCGGATTCATCAATAATATATTCCCAAATCAATCAACAACCACCAATAATCAATCACCAATATTACTAAGATGGCCATCTCATGTATGTCCCCCCTTTCCCCACTCACGACCCCTCAATGGTCACTGTCCCTCACAATGTCTCTGGGCCCCTCCTGGCCAAGGTGAAGGTCGACTTCTCTGCACACGGGCGGTTGAACGGACCCCTGGCTGACGTGCTCCAAACGTGCACGTCACGTACCGGGAACAACTGCTGCAGCGCCCTCCTCCTTGCACAGCCAAGCGGGCAAAAGCAAAGTGCGGCTGGCAAAGCACGTGAGGCCCAAGGTGCGACCCGTACGCGTCCTTGTAGACGTCGAGGCGAACTGTGCCGGACGCTTGGTTCCGTGCACGAACCCATGGCAACTTGACGTGTAATCGGTAATTACCCCGCGCAGGTAACTCCTTTCACCAGACGGGCTTTCAAACGCAGCGTCCCCCACACTGCTCAATATCGACACTGCTCGCGTCGGAGCTGGGCGAGGAAGAGGAAGATCGCCGCTTCTCTCGGACCTCGTGTCTTTTTCTTCTTCTGGTTCACTATCCCGTTTCCCGGTCTCCTGTTATCCGGAGCCTCTCTAACCCTTTAACCACAACAACCTTTAATAGAATAAACATTAATAAGCAATGACATGAATAGTAACTCCTCTAAATCCGGGATCCGTAACACTACCCCCCTTCAAGAAAGAAAGTTTGAACCCCGCGAAAACTTTCTGTGCCGGCCACTTTGATAAACCAACCCGATACCCCAAATCATCAGTTCCCCCCGGGCACAATTATCGAATCTCAAAAATAAAGCAACAAACTTTCACCAAAACCCCCCAGAGATTCCAAGGTAATTCCCTCTAGACCAAGCGTCAACCACTTCCAGTTGCTCTTGGATGGAGGCCCAGCTGAGTACTCACTACATGGACGCCTTAAGGAATGTGGGGTTCACGGTTAGTCCGGGGAGGAAAGGTCATTACATGGATGCTTTTAATAACGTGGAGTTCACGGTTAGTCCGTGTAGGAACGTTCCCTCCCGGGACGCCTTTTAAGAACGTGGCATTCACGGTTAGCCCGTGTAGGAGCCCAGGCTCGGCGGCTCCGCCGTATATAGAGTGCTTCAACTTCTCCGGACTCCTAACAGTTACGGTGGGACCCCTTGTCCCAGCAGTCCCCTGACTGGCGGTCTCCTTCTCGGCCAGTCCTCTGCCAATCATTCTTTCGGGAGATGCCGTAACTCTGGGAGCCTCCATAGTAATATCGGCTGCTGCCAACACCAAAACTACCGCCAGGTGGTCCTCTTCTGTAGACCTCTCGACGCCTACGAAATGCCTTCCCTACTGTTATGGTCCGACCCTCCAAATCCTTACCATTCCAATTCTTCTCTGCCTCCCTGGCGTCTTTTGTGCTTGCAAACGTGACAAAGCCGAACCCTCTTGACCGTTGCATTTCCCTGTCTTTTACCACCCGCACTTCCACCAGCGGCCCATATCTGTTGAAGACAGAGGTCAGAACTTCTTCCTCTGTGTTGAAGTTCAGTCCCCCTACAAATAATTTGGCACTTTTGTCGCCATCCCGAGCTGGGGTGGTGTTATTTCCCCTGCGGGGCTCTTTACCCACCCTCGGGTTACCATAAATTTGCCCCCCGGCCAAATCATTCCCGATAATCACAGATACCCCCTCTACAGGAAGCGTGGCTTGTAAACCGACGGTGACCGGTCCTGACACCAAATCGGATTCCAAATGGATGACATGAAGTGGAGCACTAACACAGCCACCGATCCCTTGTAACCGAACACTATCACCAGTTGCGGTACTCTTTGACAATGGCAAAATGCCTTCAAGCATTAAGGATTGATGGGCTCCTGTGTCCCTCAATACCCTAACAGGTCTTGGGTTAGTCAAGTCTCCCTCGAGGGAGACCAACCCCTCATAAATAAATGGTTGGTAACTCTTCTGTGGGCAATTTCTTACGCTTGCCATCGCATTCGGAGTTGTAATAGTCGGACTCCGCTCTGGGTTTTCCCTTTTCATGAGGTAACAACTGGACATCAAGTGTCCAGGTTTCTTGCAAAAAGCGCAAGTAGGTCCGGAGGAGAAACTCGTGGTCTGCCTCGGGCTCCCCGAAAAATAAGTTTGTCCTGGGCCCGTCGCCCTCTGATTTCGAACAGTTCGGGTATCAGCGTTGTCCCCATAATCATCTCGAGGCCGCCGCCATGTATTGTCGTTCTCCGCACCTGCTGTTCCACAACTCCCCTGCGGAAATCTAGGCGAGGAGTTAGGTTCGTGGACCCCTATCCGGTGTGTTAAGGCATAATCATCTGCCATGGTGGCTGCGTCCCACAACTTCGGTACTTTCTTTTCCTGCAGGTACACTTTGATGTCCTCGTGGACACACTGTTGAAACTCCTCCACCAGGATCAAGTCACGCAATGCTTCGAAGTCGTTCCCGACTCCTTTTGACTCACACCACCGATCAAACATGTTTTCTTTCACTCTGGCAAACTCCACATGGGTCTCACTCTCCCTCTTCCTGGCATTCCTGAATTTTTGCCGGTAAGCTTCAGGAACCAACTCATAGGCTTTGAGGATGTGCTTCTTCAATACCTCATAATCTGCACATTGGTCCATTGGTAGCGCCGAATAAATCTCTTGAGCTTTACCCACCAGCACACTTTGCACGAGTATGGTCCAGGCCTCCTCCGGCCAGTTTAACTGTCAAGCCACTTTCTCAAAGTGTGGAAAAAATTGAGTGACTTCCTTTTCACTGAAGGGTGGAACCAGCCTCACATGTCTGCCCACCTCCCAGGTTTTCTGGCTAGGTGTTGACCCCGTCAGCAAGGGTGGTACCTCTCCCCGTTCTCTCATTAAATCCAGCTCCTTGAATTTAATCTCTTGCTGAAGCGCCAGATCACGTTCTTTCAACTCCCTTTCGGCTTTTCTCTCCTCTGCTTCGAGTTCCCTGGCAGCTCTCCTCTCCTCTGCTTTTCTCCCTTCTAACCTTTCCTGGAGTTCTCGTTCCACTCTCCTTTCCTCTGCTTGTTTCTCTTCTCTCCTCTCTTCTGCTTTCCTTTCCTCTTCTGCTCTTTCCTTTTCTGCTTTCCTTTCTTCCTCTGCTCTTTCCTTTTCTGCTTTCCTTTCTTCTTCTTTTAACCTTTCCTGGAGTTCTCGTTCCACTCTCCTTTCCTCTGCTTGTTTCTCTTCTCTCCTCTCTTCTGCTCCCCTTTCCTCTTCTGCTCTTTCCTTTTCCGCTTTCCTTTCTTCTTCTTTGATCCGTTCCTGGCTCCGTAATTGCAACTCCAGTTTCCGGATCTCAACGTCTTCTGGGTCTTCGGGTAGCCACTGCCAGGCTAACTCGTCCCATGTTCCTAATCCCACCATAGATTGTATCACCGTGGTCTGCAACTCTGCCTTCCTCAAATTAGTTCGGACCTCCAAGTTAAAATGTTTGGCCAATTTCAAGAGGTCCGCTTTTAGTAACGCTCGGAACTGTGCCTCACTAGGTGTTACCGCAAAGTTCTGTGCAACAAACGCCATGGTGACAATCGTTAACACCTGTTAACCTTCACCCAAGACTTTACCACAATTTCTCAAAAATTTACCAATTAATAATTAATTAATAAATTTTAATTACTACAAATTATTATTTTATTATGTTATACAATTTTAGATCCTGGACGAGCCCCCAATTCTGTTATGTGGTCCTCCCCGTGACTACCTGGTCTCGGTGACCCCCGGACTGTGAGAGGAACTCCGCCAGAAAGATCTATGATTTATACGTTTTCGTAACGCAATCAATATGAAAGACACAACAATTCAAGTCCATAAGAAACCCCACACCAAGGATCCGGATTCATCAATAATATATTCCCCAATCAATCAACAACCATCAATAATCAATCACCAATATTACTAAGATGGCCATCTCATGTATGTCCCCCCTTTCCCCACTCACGACCCCTCAATGGTCACTGTCCCTCACAATGTCTCTGGGCCCCTCCTGGCCAAGGTGAAAGTCGACTTCTCTGCACACGGGCGGTTGAACGGACCCCTGGCTGACGTGCTCCAAACGTGCACATCACGTACCGGGAACAACTGCTGCAGCGCCCTCCTCCTTGCACAGGCAAGCGGGCAAAAGCAAAGCGCGGCTAGCAAAGCGCGCGAGGCCCAAGGTGCGACCCGTACGCGTCCTTGTAGACGTCGAGGCGAACTGTGCCGGACGCTTGGTTCCGTGCACGAACCCACGGCAACTTGACGTGTAATCGGTAATTACCCCGCGCAGGTAACTCCTTTCGCCAGACGGGCTTTCAAACGCAGCGTCCCCCACGCTGCTCAATATCGACACCGCTCGCGTCGGAGCTGGGCGAGGAAGAGGAAGATCGCCGCTTCTCCCGGACCTCGTGTCTTTTTCTTCTTCCGGTTCACTATCCCGTTTCCCGGTCTCCTGTTATCCGGAGCCTCTCTAACCCTTTAACCACAACAACCTTTAATAGAATAAACATTAATAAGCAATGACATGAATAGTAACTCCTCTAAATCCGGGATCCGTAACAATATATATATATATATACTGTATATATATATACTGTATATATATAATTTTTAATACAACATATAATTATTCATAAAATATACAATATAAATAAAAATGTTTAATTTCTATTATATATTTATTCTTTTATTTATATTTATTTTTCTTTTATTATTATTTGTGTATTTATGCAGTATTTTTTAGTCAGGTCAGTCTCTTTTTTGACTGCCACTGGTAACATGTGCATACTGTGCATACATGTGCATGTGTAATGTGTATACAGTGCTACCTGCCACATAGTTGGGTAGTCGGTGACTAAACTTCCAGTGGGGAGGGTGACTGTGATAGTGTGACACCATGCAATACTAAAAACAATACCTGTTAAAGGGCGGATGAGTTCCCTTGGAGAGCCAACAGCCATCCAGTAAGGTGTCTTCTAAATCCAGTAAGGAGATAGTGTCTTCTAAAAAACACCCATCCGGTTGGACCGGTTTTTTAGGTAGTAGGTTGTAGACAGCAACCACTCAGGGTAGTACTACCGTTCGGACTTTGGAGCGTTAAAGTGTTGCCCGAAACCATCTTACACTCTCCGTGTCAGGCATATTTTCTGTCTCACTCAAAGTATAGTTACCAGGCTCGCTTTAATCTCTCTTTCTTACAAACAAACATCTTACACATTTTTCTCATTTTAACTCCTCACCTTTACATTCTCTCTCATTTATTTCTCTTTCCTCACACTTATCAATGCAGTTATTTTAATTGATGCCTGGCTTCGATGAGAACTATATAGTCCATGACTGAAGCCTTCAACATTATATACATATACACAAAGAATTAAGTTAAGCACCCCTACACAACGAATTAAGGTAAGCACCCCCTAATATATATTCTTTGTGTATATGTATACATTGGCATATATTCTAAGGTATGTGAGATCAAATAATGATTGGTATGACATTAGCAATTATCCATTGATGAAATGCAGATGAGTGCACTCGTAGGGTTGAGTTGGGTTGAGTAGTGATCCGATCACGTGGGTCCTACACACGTTATTGACGCAAAGATCGCTAGAGGTCTTCTCAGAACAATGACTGTACGTTAGAAAACATAAACGTCATCCACACTGTCCGTGATGGACCTATAGCTCCATACTTAAATTGAGGTGAAAATATGCCTAAAATTCCCAAAAGATTTCACCTTAAATTATTCAGAATAAAATATTGAAAACGGCATGATTGTTATGTTTTTATGTGACCATAATATCACTTCTCCAGAAAATATAGCAATATCATGGGTATATTACACTGTTTTGACGACAACAAACTTGTAATGTGCGAGGTTGTAAAAAAACGGGGGGGGTGCTTAACTTAATTCTTTGTGTATATATATATATATATATATATATATATATATATATATATATATATAATTATATATATATATATATATATATGTATATATATATATATATGTATATATATATATATGTATATATATATATATATATATATATATATATATATATATGTATATATATATATATATATATATGTATAGATAGATAGATATATATATATATATATATATATATATATATATATATATATATATATATATATATATATATAATATATATATATATATATATATATATATATAATATATATATATATATATACACATTCAATTTTTTGGGGAATTCCCATCGTTGGTGTGCTTCTTGTATGGTTTATATGTGGTAATGAAGGCATTGCATATACTTGTCTGTTCGATTGAGATCGACCAGGTGACAATGATGATGTATATACTTGTAATTAATACCATTTTCATGTCTCTAATTTCAATTGTAGATGACTGATCCCAAGGTGTCTTACTTGAAGAGTTGGCCGATAATTATCAGCAGAACCCTGAACAAAATACAATTTTTTGCCAAAATCACCTTCATTCGAACGATTGGACTGGCAGGCTGGTTCGTAAAGCATTTAGGTGCCAACCTTCCCGGTGTACGAACGGCGCTGTTCTTTTCAGAGTCATCGAATGATGGACTTTTCAAAGCTTGAGCAATGTGTGGTCATCACATTTTTTTTCGAGGAAGAATGTATTGCCAAGCAAATCTATCAAGGATTTCCCTTGCAATTCTGTGATAGGGGAGGATTTCCCTCTTTATACCACAGTTATACACAATAGGTGAATAATGGCAAAAACTCAACAAACGAAGACCTCAGATAACCCTTGGACATGATCACTCCAGAAACAATCTCGGCATGGTATCATTATCATGGTATGATAATGTCAAACTGACGAATCAATGTTGCAGAAGTTTCAAAACACTTTGGGATTTCTGTTGTAGGCATTGGAACCATTATCCATAAACATCTTGGCATGTCATAGGTTTATGCCATATGGACACCTCAAAACATCTCTACCAGGGAGTAGGATACAGTATAAGGGTTGCTGGAACTCTTAAATGCTGTTCCAGTGGCGTTTTTGTCACATGTGGTCACATGTGTCACATTTTTGTCACATCCAGACAAACACTGGATCCAGAGGCGTTTTTGTCACGTGTCACATTTTTGTTCGAGGAAGAATGTATTGCCAAGCAAATCTATCAAGGATTTACCTTGCAATTCTGTGATAGGGGAGGATTTTCCTCTTTATACCACAGTTATACAAAATAGGTGAATATATCTCCACGCATGGCTATATATCTCCACGCATGGCTATATATCTCCACGCATGGCTATATATCTCCACGCATGGCTATATATCTCCAGAATATATATCCAGTCAGAGAGACCTTATATCTCCACGCATGGCTTGCGGACTTCCTCTTTGGTCGTGGTCAACCTGTGGCCTTGAATGGGTTTCTCTCATCTCCCCCTTCCTGTTCAGGCTGGAGTTCCCCAAGGCAGTGTTCTGGGCCCTGTACTTTTTCTGGTTTTCATCAATGATCTCTCTGACTATCTTGAAAATCCCCTCTATCTGTTTGCTGATGACTCCACTCTCGGCCGCTCCATTCCTCATCCCTCAGATCGGCAATCTGCAGCCTCCTCAGACCTGGACAAAATCACAAACTGGTCAAACAAATGGAACATGTCTTTCAATCCTGACAAATGTCACACTCTTACTATGTCTCTCTGAAAAGAACGACTGGACAACTCTCCCATCCACTTTCTGAACAATCCTCTCCAAGAAGTTCTGTCACTCAAGCTTTTGGGTCTCACTATCTGCCATGATCTTTCCTGGGAAAACCACATTTCCAATCTGGCCTCCAAAGCCAGTCGCCGACTGGGCATCTCCGTCGTGCGAAGTCCTTCCTTGGCACACCTGAGCTCCTCACCACATACAAGGCTTTCATCCGCAGGTCAATGGAATACTGTCCTCCCCTCTGGGCTGGTGCTCCTGCCTCACACCTAGCTCGTCTTCACGCTGTTGAAACCAAAGCGTTCAGAATCATTGGAATCTCCCGCGATGAAGCTAACTCCAAGGGCCTCTCACTCACTCACCGCAGGCAGGTTGGTGGTCTTTCCGTCTTCTACCGACTCCTCTCCGGCCTAGCTACCCCAGCTCTGTCTGTGCTCTGTCCTCCAAATATTCTTACAGGTCGCACAAGCTCTGCCAGCAACCCTCTTCTGGTGAAATTGCCAAAATCAAGACTCTCTGCTCACCTTCACTCCTTCATTCCTCTTTTCTCCCGCCTCTGGAACAAACTCCCCACTCTCTTCAATCCCACTCCACCCTCCAGGTCTTTAGAACAGCTGTTCACCACCACTCTTACCCTCCCCCATCCAAAACGTTGATCCACTTTTTTTGAAATACCAACTTCTTTCCAGGAAATTCTAGCAGAGTCCATGTGTTTTATACCTATCCCACCCCGCCCCCCGCCTTCCCATGCCCCCTCCCCCCCATGCCCTCTCCCTCCCACAGATCTTCCGATGTCCCTGTTCTCTGCTGTTGTACTTGTGTGCTTCCCTGTCTCTCCCCATCTTGTCTCCTGCTCTATTTGTTGTATGTTTTGTGTGTCCGTTTTTTTTTTGTGATTTGATGTTAGCTCTTACACGAGCCTCGATCTTGTATACCAAAAACAAAAACAAATGTTGAAACATGGCAAAACTCAACAAATGAAAAGATCTCAGATGACCCTTGGACATGACCACTCCAGAAACAATCTCTGCATGGTAGGATAATGTCGAACTGACGAATCAAGGTTGCAGAAGTTTCAAAACACTTTGGGATTTCTGTTGTAGGCATTGGAACCATTATCCATAAACATCTTGGCATGTCATAGGTTTATGCCATATGGACACCTCAAAACATCTCTACCAGGGAGTAGGATACAGTATAAGGGTTGCTGGAACTCTTAAATGCTGTTCCAGTGGCGTTTTTGTCACATGTGGTCACATGTGTCACATTTTTGTCACATCCAGACAAACACTGGATCCAGAGTCATTTTTGTCACATGTGGTCACATGTGTCACATTTTTGTCACATCCAGACGAACACTGGATCCAGAGGCGTTTTTGTCACATGTGGTCACATGTGTCACATTTTTGTCACATCCAGACGAACACTGGATCCAGAGGCGATTTTTTCACATGTGGTTACTGGTGGTGAGACATGGGATTGCTATTGGGATCCTGATACCAAGATTGAGTCAATGCGATGGAACACCACGGATCGCCACCATCGAAAATGCTCCGCGCCCAGTCTTTAGGCGACAACATTATAGCCATCATCCTCTGGGATTCAAAAGGGGGTACTGCTGATCGATTACTTGCTGTACAATACTACGATCACTTGTCAATATTATACTGGCATGGTGGCATGGCTGCCTGAAGTCCTTCGCACCTTCACAAAATAATGCTGGGGAACGTTTATTCATTGCATGTGTTCTGCTTCGGTATGACAATGTGACAGTTCACAAGGTCAAAGTGGCACATTGCACTAGTGTGGGTTTGAACAGTACTTTTTTTGTATACAGAGTCGAGGCTCGTGGAAAAGCTAGTATGAGTAAATTGAACAGGGGCATAACAAAAGGAACAGTTGAGAGAAGGGGGAAACACTAAAAGCAGAGTTGAAGGCCAAGACCGAGGGGGAGTTGGACAAACAATAGGTGTGGGGAGGAATGGGGGGCAGGAGAGGATGCATGGGGTGGACAAGATGGCTACAAGAGGAAACTCCAAGGAAGGAAAACTGGAAATTTGGAAGGAGGAGGGATTGGGGTGGGGGTTAATGTGGGGAGAAAAGATCGTGGTTTTGGATTGGGGACAATCTTCTATGGTGGTGAACAGCTGTCTTGAAGACTTGGAGGGAAGAATGAGATTGAAGAGTATAATTGAAGATTGAAGAATGAGATTCAAGAGATGTGATAGTTGATTCCACAGGCGGGAAAAATAGGAACAAATGAGTGGAGGTGAGCAGTGATCCTGGTTTTTGGTAGTTTGAAACAGCTTCCCACCAGTAGTGGCATCGAATGACTAATTTGTTTGTTCCTACGTGTGATTGATGTGTGAGGTGTGGGGTAAATAATTTCAAGACGATGAGTCCCCAAAGTCCACAGTTTGACAAGTGGTTAAACGAGCATCAGAAGACTTCTATTTTATCAGCACATTGATAGTTTTGGGCTAAGTGTGTTTAAATAAAGGATGATTACTTTGGGAAACTAGAAAGTTCATAGAACACCTTACCCCACAGTCTTGAGAAAAATATAACAATGCTTTGTTCGTTGAGGTAATATGAGAAAAATATATTCATATGTATACCATCATGTGTTGTCTTTCTGCGAAGTATGAACAAAATCGGTCCATACATGTGAGATATGGTTGCGGACGTATGCACGGACGGACGGACAAAACCCAATCCATAAGCCCCCTATTCCGATTGTCTATTGGGGGCTAATAACTAAAAAGAATCTGAAAATTCAAAGCCCGTCCACATCTGCTTTGTATTCAGACGTCTTCTTCCATATGCTAAACAGACGAAAACAGCTAAAAAAATACAAAATGAACATTGACAATTTTATGCAACCTTGATCCGCATGCAGATCTTCTTCACCAATTAATTTCGTCTTTGTTACACAACCAAACTCTCCACCAAATTTCGTCTGAATCCATCCATTTTGAAATATCTTCTTCACAGACAGACAAACAAACAGATAAATAAGCAGATATGCGATAGATAGATGTGAAAACATAACCTCCGTCCACTTCCGGTGGCAGAGGTAATAATAAAAAGAGACTTCAAAGGTCATTGGGTAAAAAAAAAATCCGGAAGTTTACCGCCGTTGATGCAGTATTTTACACCACCTTATTCAACATGTTACATTAGTTATTTGTGCCTGTTGTTTGTGTCATTTATAACGTCCTTAGAACAGCAAGTTTCTTGTTTGAAATGATTTTGAATTTTTTTTGACTGCCAGAGATGGAGAAAGAGTGAAAAGTTATCTCATTCCTCTCTGCGCATGTGTGATCGGGACAAATTCAGAGCCAAAGTGCTGCTAAACTGCAGGTTCCTTTTCTGATTCCTGTTCAAAATATAACATTCAATTGAAATTTAGTTGTTCTTCCATGATAAACTTACATCTGTAGACACAAGGACAGACAGACAGAAAGAAGCAAACAAATTGCTTGAGCCTGCTTTTCGCTTCGTGTGCAGGGATGGGGGTCCGCAGGCCTACTCTTTGGCGCAAGTGCGGCTTCACTCACCAGCGTAGGTCCTGCGTAGGTCTGGGCATAGGTCTGGCGTAGGTCTGGCCTCAATCACCAGCGTAGGTCCACCGGCGTAGGTCCGTCCTCGCTTACCGGCATAGGTCCACCAGTGTAGGTCTGGCCTCACTCAACAGCATAGGTCCACCAATGTAGGTCTGGCCTCACTCACCAGCGTAGGTCCGGCTTCACTCACCAGCATAGGTCCACCAGTGTAGATCCGGCCTCACTCACCAACGTAGGTCCACCAATGTAGGTCCGGCCTCACTCACCAGCATAGGTCCACCAGTGTAAGTCCAACCTCACTCACCAACGTAGGTCCACCAATGTAGGTCCGGCCTCACTCACCAGCGTAGGTCCACCAATGTAGGTCCGGCCTCACTCACCAGCATAGGTCCACCAGTGTAAGTCCAACCTCACTCACCAACGTAGGTCCACCAATGTAGGTCTGGCCTCACTCACCAACGTAGGTCCACCAATGTAGGTCCGGCCTCACTCACCAGCATAGGTCCACCAGTGTAAGTCCAACCTCACTCACCAACGTAGGTCCACCAATGTAGGTCTGGCCTCACTCACCAGCGTAGGTCCACCAGTGTAGGTCCGGCCTCACTCACCAACGTAGGTCTGTAGCGACCCATGGGTCCCCCAAGCAAGACCGGCATCAGAATCTCCTTGCTCCAGCCGGTGACGTCACCGGCGGGGATCCACGGTGCCAGAGTGGCTGGTCATGTGACCGCCAAAGCGTGCCGCGCGTGCGGGTATAATGAGCTACACCTGTGGATCACGTGACCACCGAAGCAGAGGCGTGGCTTTCGGTTTCGGTTTCGGTTTTGCTTTATAAGGCAGCCCGATAAACGGGCTTTTTAATGTTCCCGAGTTGGTTTTACGAATAAACATCTTCTCGGACGAGTTTGTGCCTTGCCATCCTTTTATCCGTATTCTGCTGGAGTCCGGACTCCTTCACTGGTGACCCCGAATTTGCAACACGGCAATGGACACCGCAGTGTCCCTCAAGCTGCCCACCTTCTGGGAAGCACATGCCGCCGTCTGGTTCGCGCAGGCGGACTCCCAGTTCGCCCTGCGTGGCATCACGGAGGACGCCACCCGCTACCATTATGTGGTCGCCGCGCTCGGCTCCGCGACCGCCGCCCGCTGCCTGGGCTTCCTCCAGTACCCGCCCGCTGACGGCAAGTACGACGCCATCAAGGCACTTCTGCTGGGCGCGTTCGCCCTTTCCCCGGCTGAGCGCGCACGACGCCTGCTCGACCTACCGGAGCTCGGTGATACGCGCCCGTCCGAGCGCATGGACTACATGCTCGCGTTGCTCGGCGAGCACCCCTCGGATTTCCTGTTTCAGGAGCTCTTTCTTCGCCAGCTCCCGGCCCCGGTACGGGTTGCCCTGGCAGGTACGACCATCGTAAACCCCCGCGACCTCGCCAAGGAGGCCGACAAGATCGCTTCGGCAAGCCAGCTCGCCGGAGCGGCGAGCCGGCTCGTCGGGGTGGCGGCCGGGAGCCTTCCCGCCCACCCGCCCGACACCCGCGACGCAGTCTCCTTCCCGGAGACCGCCGGGCCGGCACGACTGGCAGCCGCGACGCCGCGTCGCCCGGTCCCGACGTGTCGACCGGAACCCCCGCCGGACCCGGCCTGGTGCTATTTCCACGCCAGGTTCGGGCGGCAGGCCCGATCATGCCGACCCCCGAGCACGTTCGACCCCGGGAAACGGGCGAGCCAGCGTTCCCTCCCAGCAATGAACGCCGGCCGTTCCGGAAACCTGCTGTTCATCGCGGACCGAGCGTCGGGGCGGCGCTTCCTCTGCGACACCGGCACCCAGCTGAGCGTCATTCCCGCTTCGGCGGAGGACAGGCGGGCCGCCATCTGCGGCCCCCCATTGGTCACGGCCAACGGCTCCGCCATCCGCACTTTCGGCCCACGCACCGTCGCCCTCCGCTTCGGCAGCCAGCTCTTTCACTGGGAGTTCGTGACGGCGGACATCCCCATGGCTTTGCTCAGGGCCAATTTATTGTGCGCCCACGGGCTGCTGGTAGACGTGAAACGCCGGCATCTCGTCAACGCCGAGACTTTCAGCTCCCTGGCGTGCGCCTTGAGCCGGGCCGCACCCACCGAGTTTTCCTGCGCCCTCCCATTGGTGGACGACTTTGCACGTCTCCTCGCGGAGTTCCCGGCCCTCACGCGGCCGACGTTTTCGGCCATCGCGGTGAGGCACGGCATCGAGCATCACATCCCCACTACGGGCCCGCCGGTGTACGCCCGGGCTCGCCGTCTCGACCCCGCCAAACTCGTCGTCGCCAAGGCCGAGTTCACGGCGCTGGAGCGCCTCGGCATCATATGGCGCTCCGGCAGCGCCTGGGCCTCGCCGTTGCACATCGTCCCGAAGCCGGGGGGCGGATGGCGGCCATGCGGCGACTACCGCCGCCTCAACGACGCCACTACCCCCGACAGGTACCCCGTCCCGCACATCCAGGATTTTTCCACCCGGTTGGCGGGGCGGACCATTTTTTCTAAAGTGGACCTGATTCGGGGGTACCACCAGGTGCCCGTCCGCCCGGCCGACATCCTGAAGACGGCCGTGATCACACCTTTCGGCCTCTTTGAGTTCCTCCGGATGCCCTTCGGCCTCAAAAACGCGGCGCAGGCGTTCCAGCGCCTGATGGACGGCGTGCTGCGCGACCTACCGTTCCTCTTCACCTACCTGGACGACATCCTCGTCGCCAGCACGTCCAGAGCCAAGCACCTCCTCCACCTCCGGACGCTCTTCGGCCGCCTCAGCGAGCACGGCTTGATTGTCAACCCAGCCAAATGTCACTTTGGTGCGGCGACGATCGCCTTTTTGGGCCACCGCATCACCCGGCACGGCGCTGTGCCGCTGCCGGCCAAAGTCGAGGCCATCGCCGCTTTTCCGCGCCCCCGCTCCGTCAAGGCGCTGCAGGAGTTCCTCGGGCTGGTGAACTTCTACCACCGCTTCGTGCCCCGAGCGGCGCAACTCATGCGGCCCTTGTATGCCACCCTCCGAGGCCAGCCGGCGAAGCACGACGTCGTCTGGTCCCCGGACATGGACGCGGCTTTTGCCAGCGTGAAACGGGCCCTCGCCAACGCCAACGTGCTGGCCCACCCGGTACCCCATGCCCCCATCGCCCTCACCATGGACGCCTCCGACTATGCCGTGGGCGCGGTCCATGAGCAATGGGTGAACGGGGCCTGGCAGCCGCTCGCGTTCTTCAGCCGGCAACTCCTGCCCAACGAGCTGAAGTACAGCACGTTCGACCGCGAGCTCCTCGGGCCGTACCTGGCCGTCCGCCATTTTCGCCACCTCCTGGAGGGCCGCCCATTCATGGCCTTTGTCGACCACAAGCCATTGATTTTCGCAATGGCCAAGGTCACAGTGCCGTGGTCGGCCCGCCAGCAGCGCCACCTCTCCGCCGTGTGGGAATACACCACGGACATCCGGCATGTCGCCGGGAAAGACAACACCGTGGCCGACTGCCTTTCTCAGGCCGGTGCCAACGCCGTCCACCTCGGCGTGGATTTCGCCCTGATGGCGACGGACCAGACCACCGACGGCATGGTGCAGGCGCTCAGGGTGGCAGACACGGGCCTCCGCTTGGCTGACGTCCCCTTCGCGGGCACGGTCCTGCTTTGCGACGTCTCCCAGAGCCGACCGCGCCCCGTCGTGCCAGTCTCCTGGCGGCGCCGCATTTTCACTTCCCTCCACGACCTCTCGCACCCAGGCCGGAAGGCGTCCCAGAAGCTGGTGTCGGCATGTTTCGTCTGGCACGGGTTGCGACGAGACGTCCGCGACTGGGCCAACGCCTGCACAGCCTGCCAGCGGGCCAAGGTCCACCGTCACACCCTGGCTCCGTTGGCTCCTTTCACCGTGCCCGAGCGGCGTTTCGACCACGTCCACGTGGACCTGGTGGGTCCCCTGCCCCCATCGCGGCGGTTCACCCACCTGCTCACCATGGTGGACAGGACCACCAGGTGGCCGGAGGCCGTGCCCCTCACCTCCGCCACCACCGCCGACGTGGCGCAGGCGTTCATCGCCACCTGGGTCGCGCGCTTCGGCGCACCGGCGGACATCTCGTCCGACCACGGCCCACAGTTCACGTCGGAACTTTGGGGCGCGGTCGCCCGCTCGTTGGGAGTCACTCTGCACCGCACCACGGCCTACCACCCCCAAGCCAACAGGTTGTGTGAGCGGTTTCACCGCTCCATGAAGGCCGCACTCATGGCCGGCCTCCAGGACGACGGGTGGGCCGACGGGCTCCCGTGGGTCCTTCTGGGCCTCCGCACGGCCCCCAAGGAGGACCTCCAGGCGTCCACCGCCGAGCTGGTGTACGGCCAGACTCTCCGCGTCCCGGGCGAGTTCGTGCCCGACGCCACCAGCCCCTGGTCCGCCGCGCGCCAGCGCACGGACTTCCAGGAGGCCGCCCAACGTTTCGCCCCGGTGCCAACGTCCCGCCACGGCGACCCCCACTCCTACGTCCCCCCAGCACTCCAGACGGCGGAGTACGTCTTTGTGCGCCACGACGCGCACCGGGGGCCGCTCCGGCCACCTTACGACGGACCCTTCCGGGTCCTACGCCGGGACAACAAGTCCTTCATCATCAGCATCGGCGGCCGGGTGGACCGGATCTCGCTGGACCGCCTCAAACCGGCCCACATGGACGTCGGCCAGCCGCCACGGCTGGCTTTGCCACCGCGGCGTGGCCGCCCCCCGTCCACTACACCCCCTGTCCACTACACCCCCCGTCCGTCCATCCACCACCACACCGGATCCCCCCCCCCCCCCCCCCCGCGACCGGCCAGGGGTCGTTTCGGTCAGGTCATCCGGACCCCCCTCAGGTTGACCTCCCTGGACCAAGTCCATTCTGGGGGGGCGTGTGTAGCGACCCATGGGTCCCCCAAGCAAGACTGGCATCAGAATCTCCTTGCTCCAGCCGGTGACGTCACCGGCGGGGCTCCACAGCGCCAGAGTGGCTGGTCACGTGACCGCCAAAGTGTGCCGCGCGTGCGGGTATAATGAGCTACACCTGTGGATCACGTGACCACCGAAGCACGCCTCGCTTGAGAGGCGTGGCTTTCGGTTTCGGTTTCGGTTTTGCTTTATAAGGCAGCCCGATAAACGGGCTTTTTAATATTCCCGAGTTGGTATTACGAATAAACATCTTCTCGGACGAGTTTGTACCTTGCCATCCTTTTATCCGTATTCTGCTGGAGTCCGGACTCCTTCAGGTCCACCAATGTAGGTCGGGCCTCACTCACCAGCGTAAGTCCACCAGTGTAGGTCCGGCCTCACTCACCAGCGTAGGTCCACCGACGAAGGTCTGGCTTTGCTCACCAGTGTAGGTCCGCTGGCTTAGGTCCGGCCTCACTCACCTACGTTACCCTCCTGCTGCTACCTTTCCCTCCCTGGTAATACCTCTAATTCCTTTGTCTAAGGGATTGTATGTACACTCTGGAGCAGAGCGACATCCACACCAGCACTATATTGGTCCAGGCCATTACACACTCCATCCATTCATGTGGCATATTTCTTTATCTCTCCAAACTGAAACCGATCCACCATTCCATTTTTAATTTGTGCGGCCACATCTGTTCCCCCCAAAACTTTATCGCTTTCATCAGGCCGTCTCCTGCGCAGAAGCACAGCCATGCCCTCAGCCAAAAAGATGACTATGAACTGTAAACTGTAAACACATGACCTGTGAACATGTAACACTCTTGTCAGCATCAAGAGGGCTCCCTTTCAAGCAATCACGTGACCAGATTCTGTGCATGACCAGAATTTCGATATTTTATGACGTCATTGACGGTTGCTCCTGATCCAGGTGAGCTTTGGACCCGTGGTCCTATTTTTTCCTTTAAATGTTGTACCATGGCCTGGGTGAACATCACACCTGCTTTCTGGCAAGACCATTCAGAGTAGGAGAGGGGATCCGAGTGATGTCAGGAGCGGGATCTGTGTTTCAGTGCAGTGACTTTTGTTGCACCACCCCTTGTGATGTTCATGCTTTTTGCTTTTTTGTGATTGAGGCAACCTCTTGTTTATTGACATGTGTTTATGAAAGAATGCTGAACTTTACCTGTGTTCAAATATTTTTCATTTTTGTGTGGAGGATTTCAATGAGTGTCCTTCTAAAGATTTGAGAAGTTTATTTTTATGTTGAGTTTATATCCTGTATACACATCTAGTATATATACAAGTATAATATATATATATATATATATATATATATATATATATATATATATATATATATATATATATATATATATGTATATATATATATATATATATATATATGTATGTGTATATGTATGTGTATATGTATGTGTATATATATATATATATATATATATATATATATATAGATATATATATATATATATATATATATATATATATATATATACATACATATATATATTTACATATATATACATATATATATATACATATATATATATACATATATATACATACATATATATACATATATATATATACATATATATTGTTACAGACGCGGTTTTGGATGTTAGTTTACCGAGCGGTTTGGTATGACCGCGTCTGCACAGTTTACCCGATTCCACTCGAACGTTGGCCAAATCGCGCTATGCTAAATCAATTAAGGAAAGGACACAACGGCTGGGTTAAATGACACGACACCAGGGGTACAGTTCTCAAGACCTCCGGAGGAGGTTATAATATTTGTATGCAGAACGTTTAGATTACACGGACAAGAGGTACAGCATAGGAAGGTGGGCACTTAAACACGGTCTTATATTAGCCCCGACAGACCACAGATAAACGGGACAAGACTGACTCACACAGGGATTGATGGCAAGGAAGGGCAGGTAGTCGATGGATAGCACAAGGTGCACCTTGGCTCAGGGACAGGATCCACACGGTCCGGTCCAGATATGCGGGGAGGTATCGTCGCGCTGGAGGTGGCGTCTGTTTCTCCTCAAGCTGGGGGCGCATCTGACGTCACCTACGGTAAGTCGCTGCGTATATCCAGCGGGGAGTGACACGCCCTCGGCTCGTTAGCTCCGCCCCAGATGGAATCGGCCCGCCGCTTCTTATTGGGTGCGGGGGGGTTACCGGGCTCCGCCCTTGACGAGGAGCTGACAGTCAGCCCCTTCGTGGTAACCCCGTCGGAGCACATGGGCAATGGCGGCTAACCAAGCCGGAGTGAGGACGCCCACTCCCCGCACCGCGACCGCGCCGCCGCCTGCTGTTGTTGTAGTTGTTGTTGTAGTTCCATGAGATGATGGGAGGATGCGGAGATGAGGTTGTGGGGAGGTATTGGGAGGTCCTAAACTCACTACTGGTGCCATACAATCACATTCTGGTGCAACGAAGAGTCAGAATTAATGGAAACGAGTCCTTAACTGACATAGACTAAGAATAACTAGCAAGATGTCCTATAGTTGTCTACGTGAGATGCGGTGAACCTGGGCACGACATTTAATGGGGGAAAAAGGGGAAGGTCGGTTGTACAGAGTGTTGTTTACAGACAATGGGACTAGGGAATGGGGGATTGGGGATAGTTGGGGAGTATTGGGGAAATAGGGGAATATTTACAAGCGGATATGGATGGAGGCCAAATCCCATATCCGCAACATTGCACCCTTCTCTACCTCGGGGCGTCCCGACCCGATAAATTTTTACCTACTTTAGTGTGGCACTCAGATGTAGTTCCCTCTACTATTAACTCTACCCTGAGTGCGACAGTTTTACAGATGTTCACAAATGAGTAAATATGTCCCCCTGCGACGTTGCACCCTTCTCCTCACAGAAACACACCCACAGGATAACCGAATCGCGGAAAGAATTCTCAAACTAACATACAGCCGGTAGGGAGCATTATTTACACAAGACTACGCTGATATTTACACTACGATCCAGGACCTGTTTTTGGAGGAACACATGCAGATGTTATGCATAGAGAGAGCACGCATGCCAGCATCGATACACCAACCCACGAGTGCTCTGTGGCCTTACGGCCTTTAATAATGTGCAGAGCACCCCATCCAAGCACCAAAAGCACCACCCCATCATGTACAGTCAGCACCATCCGGTGCACCAATAAAGTGTTCAACAATCACCGGTGGTGTCGCAGCCGGCCGATGTTCTGCCGCTGGTCTTGCCTTGGAGCCCACTTGGTGTTCTGGCTTCCTTCAAAAATAAAGAAAGGCGCCAACCGCGTCCATTTCTAACTTGTGGCCGTCAGGGGGCCAACTAAAAGTGGTTCACCTGTATGGCATAGGTGCCACGTTGACCCATAGGTCCATCACGGGTGGTGCTTGCCCGCAAAAGAACTGCGGTCCATTGTGGGTGGCCACAAAAATTGCGGTCCATATGGTGTATCGATCCCGGCAGCAAGCAGCGAAAGTGCAGGCCCACAACTGCGGAGCCAGCACCTCTCTCTCCTCTCTCTCTGCCCCAAAGCCAGATCCTCGGAGGTGGGAGACAAAAGAAGAAGACAAGTGAGTAAGGTGGTAAGGGCGCAAAAGTGCACGCAATACAAGGTAATGCACACTAGGGGCACATGGGAACCAGGTGAGACAGGTACGTTCTTACCGTATGCCCCCCCCCCCCACCAGGTAACCTACATTGCCCCTCCCTTACCCCTTACTGTATCCACAAAACACAACACTACCCATAAACATCTACTTTACAAATCAACAAACGTCCCTACTGTCTTCCCCGTTCCTCCCATAAACCAAATTCGTCTTCTCTCCCTCCTAACCAATCAAATTTGCCATTTTCAACTTTCATCAAAATTTGCCATCTCCAACTCAACATCATAATTTGTCATCACCAATTCATCATCAGTCCCTCCTAAGGAGGGAGAGATGGAATCACCCCAATGTCTCCTCCACGTCGTGATGCGTCTCACCAATCCACACAGCAATTCTCATTTCCTGCGCAGAGAACCAAGAAAACACAGGTGTGGAGTCATCATCATCACCACAGGTAAGTGGCTGCGTATGGTGCGACAGGTTCATCAATCCTAACTATTTCCTAAATGACTTTAACAACTTTACATTACCCGGGGTCTTTCTCCTGCAAAACCATTGGCCCTCTTACACTATGGGTTCTAAAAACCAATTCCCATTGACCAAACTGTGGTGCTTTTCAATTTGGGGTCTCACTCCCCCGATTCATCTCCCGGTGCCCTCGCACAATTTCTGGGCCGCGACGTGTAGCTCTCCCAGCAGGTCTACCCACCTGCACACCTCCACCACTGCAGTTACCACCCGAGCTTACCTAGCTCCTCACCCTAACCTATCTAATTTGGGAAGGCCCTCTGGCGCTCCCCCCACTCGGTGCCCTCTCTGGCACTGGGCTGCCCGATCCACACCCGGGATCCTCAGGCACCCACTGACACTAACGGCTCCCAGAGCCCACCTGCGGCCTCACCTGGCCGACATCCTCACAGTGGTGGAGTGCCCAACCAACTACACACACTAACAGGCTACACGCCCAGCCATTTCCACAACACTAATGCACCCATCCACAATACCATTCTGCAACCGCACCACAAATGCCAATATCCAACCACAATTTACCTATACCCTCTACCTAACACTTACACTACCCGCCCCGGGTACTCGTGAAAGGGGTCCACTCTTCCCCCATCCACACCTTCGCACCATGCACACCACTCCGTACCACTTACTCCAACTCTCTCCACACACCTGTACTTGCACACCTGTGCTCTCACTCTTGGTGCCGCCTGCACCCTTCTCTCCCCAAGCGCATTCGCGCTGATCCACAACACTCACTACTCACACACTGCTCCACACACCTGTCCAGTTGCACACCTGTGCAATCACACCTGTTCAATTCTCAACCACACGGCATCATCTCATCTAACTACTCCCCTCTGAAACTTGCGCTTCCCAGTCGTCCCTTTAACCTATTGCGCTCCCTCGTCATTATCATCCACACTAATCTACCTGCGTCCCCACTACAGGTATCAGTCACTAACTAACCTTAACGTCACCTAATGTCATCTTCGCTAGATCCCTACACACAATATAACCTAACCCACCCGGGCTAGTTTTCACTGCCATACACCCCATAAGCTATAGCTCCTTTGCCCCACCATGGGAAGGGTGGCAGGGATGCCACCCTTACCCACCGTCATACGGTGCGAGTGGGACCTTGTGGGACCACCTCGTATGTGAGTCGTTGCCCGCCTGCCGGACCCCGTGCGTCGCCCCTTGCGGGGTCAGCGCGGGGCCGAACCGGCCGGGCCCCCACAATACATTACCCCCAAGGGGCTCTCATGCCTCCCCGGTCCCTCCAACAACTACCCCTGTTGGTGTCGATGCATGGGTCACACTTCCGCAACCCGCTACCCATTCCATACCACCACAACCTTGCTCACCCACTCCTCGCACCTCTCGTTCCATACCCTCCGGACCAGCCATACACCTCACTCTTGGCCTCTCACGAACATCCGGGTCTATCTCGACCCCCAAGCTTATTAAATCACCTGGCGCATCATACGCACGACCATATTGGTCACCACTTACACCGGGTCCTCTTTCTCTTCGCTTCTCCTCCATCACCTGCGAATCCCTCATCCGGTTAATGAGCACATCATCACGATCCGAACACAGACTTTGGACCAATTCTTTTACCTCCTCCTTTATCTCTTTCTTATCCTCTCTCCGTCGCTTCTTAATTTCGCTCACCCCTTCTTCCACTTCTTCTAATTTCTGCTTCACCTCTTTCATCTCCTCGTGCGCCCCTTTAAGTTCTTCCTCTAACTCCAATTTATTTTTTTCTATGTGCTCCCGCACCTCCCGCTCTTTAACCTCCATCACCTCTACCACCTTGTTCATTTTCCTCGTCAAGTCCTCATGTACCGTCTGACACTCTTTTTTAATTACCCCTACGTCCTTTTTCATCTCCTTCTGTGTCGATTTTAAACCCTCTATTACCGCTGTGTTCTTCTTTACCTGGTCCCCCAACTCCTTTTGTCCCACTGTCAGTTGTTCTACTCCCAGCGTCAACTCCTCTATACCCCCTTGCAATTTTACAGTCCCCTTTCTCACCTCCTTCTCCATGCGCTCCTTACAGTGCCTCACCTCCTCGCGCACTCCTCCGACCTCCTCACTCACACCTCTTCTGATCTCCTCTCCCATCACTTGCATCTCCTGCCCAGATGCCACCCTCATCTGCTCCATTTCCTCCCTGTGAGCATCCAGTTTAGTTGCTACCCCCATTCTGACCCCCTCTATCTGCTGCCCCATTTGTTTAACTTCCCTTTCCGCTTGGTCCCTCATGTCCCTCAATTTGCCTTCCATACTGTTTTCTAACCCCTCTAACCCCTTTTGCATCCCTTCCATTTGATTCTCTTGAGCGGCCATTCTGTTTTCTACCCCCATTAACCCATGTTTCACCCCTTCTATCCCATTGTCTAACCCCTCTAATTTCTTGTCTAATCCCTCACCGGTACCCCTCGCTTCGTCCCTCATTACCCCCATTTGGCCCTCTAATCGCTCACTATCAGCCCTCAATTCGTCCCTCATTACCCCCATACTGTTTTTCAAACCTCCAATTTGGTCTCCCATTTGTTCCATAAGGGCCCTCATTTGCAGGAGGAAAAGGTTCGAATCCACCAGCGGCGCTACCATGGTCGCGGGCGCGGTCGCCGTGGCCATGTGCGAGGCGCCATTTTGTGCGTCTGCTACCCTCACTGCTTCGCTCTCCTCATGTCCCTCAATTTGGTCCTGGATCGACCCTGCCTCACTCTCCTCTACCGGAACCCAGCCGTCTTGGTCTGCCATAGCGCGACTTTCAAAATTCGGGTTTTTTTTTTTTTTTTGTAAAACACAATCAAATTTCGCCGTTATAATTTTGAGCGCGTGAAACGCGCTCCGGATCGAATCCCACTTCCCGACACCAAATGTTACAGACGCGGTTTTGGATGTTAGTTTACCGAGCGGTTTGGTATGACCGCGTCTGCACAGTTTACCCGATTCCACTCGAACGTTGGCCAAATCGCGCTATGCTAAATCAATTAAGGAAAGGACACAACGGCTGGGTTAAATGACACGACACCAGGGGTACAGTTCTCAAGACCTACGGAGGAGGTTATAATATTTGTATGCAGAACGTTTAGATTACACGGACAAGAGGTACAGCATAGGAAGGTGGGCACTTAAACACGGTCTTATATTAGCCCCGACAGACCACAGATAAACGGGACAAGACTGACTCACACAGGGATTGATGGCAAGGAAGGGCAGGTAGTCGATGGATAGCACAAGGTGCACCTTGGCTCAGGGACAGGATCCACACGGTCCGGTCCAGATATGCGGGGAGGTATCGTCGCGCTGGAGGTGGCGTCTGTTTCTCCTCAAGCTGGGGGCGCATCTGACGTCACCTCCGGTAAGTCGCTGCGTATATCCAGCGGGGAGTGACACGCCCTCGGCTCGTTAGCTCCGCCCCAGATGGAATCGGCCCGCCGCTTCTTATTGGGTGCGGGGGGGTTACCGGGCTCCGCCCTTGATGAGCTGACAGTCAGCCCCTTCGTGGTAACCCCGTCGGAGCACATGGGCAATGGCGGCTAACCAAGCCGGAGTGAGGACGCCCACTCCCCGCACCGCGACCGCGCCGCCGCCTGCTGTTGTTGTAGTTGTTGTTGTAGTTCCATGAGATGATGGGAGGATGCGGAGATGAGGTTGTGGGGAGGTATTGGGAGGTCCTAAACTCACTACTGGTACCATACAATCACATTCTGGTGCAACGAAGAGTCAGAATTAATGGAAACGAGTCCTTAACTGACATAGACTAAGAATAACTAGCAAGATGTCCTATAGTTGTCTACGTGAGATGCGGTGAACCTGGGCATGACATTTAATGGGGGAAAAAGGGGAAGGTCGGTTCTACAGAGTGTTGTTTACAGACAATGGGACTAGGGAATGGCGGATTGGGGATAGTTGGGGAGTATTGGGGAAATAGGGGAATATTTACAAGCGGATATGGATGGAGGCCAAATCCCATATCCGCAACAATATATATACATATATATATATATATATATATATCTATCTATAATTCCAGTAATCTCTGTGTGTATGTCTGTGTGTCTGTGTGTCTGTGACCGCTGTTTCTCGACAACCACGGGTCCGATATACTTGAAACTTGCCAGGTATATTGCTGGGGACCCGAGGATGTGCCTTTTCAAGGTTTCATATTAATCGGACAAGTAGTTACCGAGCTATGGCGATTTAGCCGTTCGCCGTTCGCTTTGGCTTTGCGAATGGACCAAACCATTTCATGTAAATAGAGGGGGGGGGGGGGGGGGGTTCTGTGGTCGTTGCGAATGGACCAAACCATTTCATGTAAATAGAGGGGGGGGGTTCTGTGGTCGTTACTGCCACGTGGTTTCAAAGTTTTTTTTTGTTGTTGTTGTTTGCACGCATGTTTTTTTGCACGCACGTACGGGCACCCGAGTACGGGCACGTCCTAGTATATATAATACTGTTACGTTTGTGGGGGTAGGCATGGAATACCTTTGGAAAGTTAGGATCGTGTAGGTTTAGATTGCTCCGTACACCGCGAAGAAGCCATCTCGATGTACGTAAGTAGGCCGTCTGTCCGGGTAAGAGCATTTACATGTTGCCATAAGGGGCGTGGCATTGTGCTAATTCATTCTGGGGCTTAAAGATTAATTCCCCAGTGTGTAATTTGCCTCCTGTGGTCTTCCCTTCAGTTTTATTACATTTGGCCAGCCAGGAAATCGAGGGCTCAGTAAAACAACGATGATGCTGTAATGGGACTCATTCGCTCACCACGCCACCAGGTCCGACAGAAACAGCATTTGTCGATCCGCAAGGGGACGACGTCATCTGAACATTCCCGAACAGAGATTAGACTTCGCCCCCCCGACGACTCGTAACAAGGAGGCCACGCCCCGGCCTTCGTGATTGGTGGAGGAACGATGGGATGAGTGAGTAGCGCTCGATGATTTCACAGAGTGTGACATCAGCAGTCGAATATTCAAGAGCTGGGAGAGGAAAGAAAAGCAGGAAAGACGCCGTCTCTCCATCTTGGTCTCTTTTGTGCTGGCTTTCAACGAGGATGGCTGCATTGCCCTTTACTCTCTCGTCTCTTTGTCCTGGCGTTTGTTGGAGGAAGTCACATTTAGCTTCGTCTGATCCTGGCGTTCGTTCGAGGCATTCACATTTTCTCTTTGTTCTGGCTTGGTCGTGGGCAGTGGTGTATCTTTGGCTCATGTGCGCTTGTGGAAAGAGACTGAACAAGAGAGGTTTGGGGCAGTCGACATTTAAGAAGTACCTCACGTTGGGACGTTGAGGCGCGTTTCTCCATGCCATTTTGTGCGCTTCCTGCATGGTGGTTTGAAGGCGATGAACGTCGACAAGCCCTCGGTTGAACTGCAAAGCTGAGTGCCGGCTGATTATAAAATCATTTTATTTTCTATTATCTCCATGTGTCTGTAATTGAGTCCGCTTGAGGGTCTTTCACCGTAGCCTATGACTATTAGTTTTTACCTCAACGATTTTATTGTGCTTACCTTATTTTCATTTTTTTTTTGTATACAAGATCGAGGCTCGTGAAAGAGCAAACATTAATCACACAAAAAGACAAACCGACACACAAAACACAAAAAACAAGGGGAGCGGCAGACAAGATGGGGAGAGAGGGGGGAGGACACAAAAGAGAGGGGGAAGAAGGGGAAGGACACAAACACAACATTTGAGAGCAGGGACATCGGGAGGACTTGGGGGGAGGTGGGAGAGGATTAAAACATATGAACACTGCAAGGACTCTGGGGTGAATTACCGGGGGTAGAAAAGATCAAGGTTTTCGATGGGGGAAGATAAGAGATGGTGGTGAACAGCTGTTTTAAAGACCTGGAGGGAGGAGTGGGATTGAAGGGAGTGGGGGAGTTTGTTCCAGAGGCGGGAGAAAAGGGGAATGAAAGAGTGAAGGTGAGCAGAGAGCCTAGACTTTGGCAGTTTAACCATAAGAGGGTTGCAGGCAGATCTTGTGCGACCTGAAGGAATATTGGGGGGACAGAGCACAGAGAGAGCTGGGGGAGCAAGGCCGGAGAGGAGTCGGTAGAAGACAGAAAGACCACCAACCTGCCTGCGGTGAGTGAGTGAAAGGCCCTCGGCGTTGACTACATCGCAGGAGATTCCAATGATTCTGAAAGCTTTGGCCTCAACAGCGTGAAGCCGAGCAAGGTGTGAGGCAGGAGCACCAGCCCAGAGGGGGGAACAGTATTCCATTGAGCTGCGGATGAAAGCCTTGTATGTGGTGAGGAGCTCAGGTGTGCCAAGGAAGGACTTCGCACGACAGAGGATGCCCAGTCGGCGACTGGCTTTGGAGGCCAGCTTGGAAATGTGGTTTTCCCAAGAAAGATCATGGCAGATAGTGAGACCCAAAAGCTTGAGCGACAGAACTTCTTGGAGAGGATTGTTGAGAAAGTAGATGGGAGGGTTGTCCAGTCGGTCCTTTCGGAGAGACATTGTAAGAGTGTGAGATTTGTCAGGATTGAAAGACATGTTCCACTTGTTTGACCAGTCTGTGATTTTGTCCAGGTCTGCAGAGAGTGAGGAGGCTGCAGACTGCCGATCTGAGGGATGAGGAATGGAGCGACAGAGAGTAGAGTCGTCAGCAAAGAGATAGAGAGGATTTTCAAGAGAGTCAGAGAGATCATTGATGAAGACCAGAAAAAGCACAGGGCCCAGAACACTACCTTGGGGAACTCCAGCCTGAACAGGAAGAGGAGATGAGAGAAACCCATTCAGGGCCACACGTTGACTACGACCAGAGAGGAAGTCCGCCAGCCATGCGTGGAGATTTCCATGGATACCAAAGGAGGAGAGTTTGGAGAGCAGAGCAGGGTGCCAGACCGTATCGAAGGCACGTGAAATGTCAAGGGAGACAGCTCTAATTTCCTGTTTGGCGTTGAGGACCTCCATCCATTGTTGAGAAAGCAGAAGCAGCATGTCCAGAGTAGAGTGACCAGGTCTGAAACCAAATTGATGATCAGAGATCAAGCCATTGGAGAAGAGGAAAGATTTCATATCTGAAGCAATGATGGATTCCATGACTTTGCTGATAATTGGGAGAAGGCTGATTGGTCTGTAGTTGCTGGGATCTGTTTTTGCACCTTTTTTGTGCAAAGCGGTGATGTTGGCTGATTTCCAAGCAGATGGCAGATGACCTTGAGCAAAAGAGAGGGTGAAGAGAACAGAAAGAGCGAGTGAAAGAGCAGAAGAACATGATTTTAGGACCCGTGGGCTGATGCCGTCAGGACCAGTTGCAGAATCAGAGTCGAGGGTTGACAGAAACTTTTCCACCTTGTCAGGAGGAAAGGACACAGAGTCCAGGAGCAGCTGGGTACGACTGGGTACGGTGGGTACAGAGAGGGATGGGTTTGGGACACAAGATTTAGAGGCAAACACAGAGTTGAGGCATTCAGCTTTTTCACGTGCGGAGTCAGCCGTTAAGCCGTTTGAGGTGAGGGAGGGGATGGAGGGGGAACAAACACCAGAAACAGATTTGACCAGATGCCACCAGGATTTGGAAGAGGGAGACAGATAAGAGAGTTCGGTCTTGAGAATGGTGAGATATTGTTTCCTGGCTCTCCTGAGGGTGGACACACACTTGTTTCGGGCTTTGTGAAAGAAAATGAGATTTCCTTCCGTTGGATTTGCTTTCCAGGAGACGAAAGCAAGTTGTTTCAGGGCAACAGCCTCACCACAAGAATCGGTGTACCATGGACGGGAGGAAGGGTATGACAACTGAAGACGAGATGGTATAAATCTGTGCATGAGAGAGAGCAATTTACTTTGAAAGAATTCCCAGGATGAGTTGATGTCAGAGGCGGTAGAGATGGGAGACCAGTCCAGATGATTGATGGCTGCTTGAAGACCGTGCCAGTTGGCCTGAGTGAAATGCCAGACTCGTCGACACTGAGGAGGCTCTCTGAGAATGGTCCGAGAGATGTCCACTTTGACAAGCACATGATCAGATGAGCCGATTGGAGCAGAAGAAGAGCAGCAGACATTTTCAGGGAAGTTTGTCATAACCAAATCCAGAAGAGAAGATGCTCCGTTGACTGAGATCCGGGTTGGGAAATTGACAGATTGTGTCAGTCCCAGTGAGTCGCAGAAGTCCTTTGCTGAAGAGCCATGGCTGGTGAGAGAGGTACCCACACCCAGCCAACTGGCATGGTGACAATTGAAATCACCACATATGAGGAAGAGAGAGTTGGGATGGGTAGATAGAAGTTGGTCCATATTATCAGACAGTGAGATGTAGATGGAGTCATCGCTGATTGGTGGACGGTACAACACACATATGAACAAAAGGTGGGAGCGAAGGGGAAGCCGTAGCCAAAGGTATTCCTGGGGGTGAGGTGGAGAGAGGGCAGTGGAGGGCGAGTGAGGAAGAGAGTTTTTTATAAAGATAGCAACCCACCTCCAGGAAGAGGCTCAGGTCTATCATACCGGAGGAGGGAGTAACCTGGGAGAGATACCAAGGCATCAGAGACATCATGAAGGAGGAAAGTTTCTGTTAAGCAGATCACATCTGGTTTGGCAGAAGCAACCTGTATGGAGAGCTCAGTCAAGTTTGAGCGAAGGCCCCGGATGTTTGAGGGCCATACCGTTAATGAAGAGGAAGGGGGAGCATCGGGTCCAGAACAGGGGGGGGGGAGGGGTAGGGTAAGATGTGGAAGAGGAGGAAGAGGTAGGGAGAGCTGTTGAAGGTGTGTCAGAGATTTTAGAATAGCTTGGAGAAAGGGAAGAATGGGGCAGACAAAAGGTTTGATGGAGATTGGGTGAGGCACAGTGAGGTGTTATTTGCGGAGGGGGAAGAGCGAGGCAGAGGGTTGGGGGAGATGAAGGTGAAAGTTGGAAGGGGGAAGAAGCGGGGAGGACGCTTTGAGGAGGAGGGGTGAGAGGGGAGTCTAGGAGGGGAGGAGCGAGGGAGGGTCTCGGAGGGGAGGGGTGTGGGGGGAGTTTAGGAGGGAAGGGGCAAGGGGGGAGATTTGAAAGGGATGGGTGATGGGGACGATTTGGAGGGGAGTGGCAAGGGGGAAGATTTGAAAGAGATGGGTGATGGGGAAGATTTGGAGGGGAGGGGCAAGGGGGAGTCTCGGAGGGGAGGGGTGTGGGGGGAGTTTAGGAGGGAGGGGAGGGAAGGGGCAAGGGGGGAGATTTGAAAGGGATGGGTGATGGGGAGGATTTGGAGGGGAGGGGTGAGATTGGATTTTGAAAAGTGTACGATTCATGGGAAACGAACATTTTTTGCAAAATGAGTTTGAGACCTTCGAGTCAAAAATACGTTTGAGGACACTGGAGGAGGGGTGGAGTTCTGGATAGTTTATGGAATGTAGAAAGGAGGAACTGTAAGAGATGGTATTATATATATTTTTTGGAATGAATAGATTTGGTGAGCAAGACGAAAGCATCCTTTTGTAGGAAAAGAAGAAAAGGGTGTTATAATATATGAGAGAAAATAGTTGTTCAGGGGAGAGATTATACATTTCTAACCGCGTGATCGCGAACGAAGAACGAACGAACAAAAAGAACAACAAATAAACGAATAAGACCTGGGAAGGGAATTTTTTTTTTTTTTTTTTTTTTTTTTTTTGTGAGTACAGATATTAAACAAGGAGGTACGGGGTGAACGACTGGTACGAAACAGAGAACGAAAATAATTTCAGCGCATTCGACGAATCGCTGAGAGAAAAACAAACCACAAGGTCTGAGACGGTACGGTAGTCTTAGCCTACGAGTACTAGGCCGCAGAATACTCGATACCATTAACCGACGATTGTGTATACATGAACGAAAAATTAGCACCGAAAATTTTCCAAAAGATACGCTGTCGGTCCATACACCGAAAGATAGATACAGTCTCGACAAAAACACAATTGAGAAATATCACTTAGCTTCGAAAGCGTGAGCGCATGGAGCAGCTTCGAAAAGACGTGACCTCGCCGTGATCTCGCGAGATCTCCAACTCATTAAATCATGAGTTGTTTATTTTCTATTTCTGGACTTGTTTCATTTCTTTCTTTGTGGGTTCAGATTAACCCAGTGTCAGCCATCCGATTAGGTAAGATGTCGAACCTTCCTGCGTGCGCGAAAAGATAATCCCGCCAAGTTCGAAATACGCCTCGGAGTTAGGTAATTCGTTGGTTCCTCCAGTTCGTTCAGGTAATTCGTCCTCTTGGGGTGTTAACCCTGGGGATACGACAATATATATATATATATATATATATATATATATATATATATATATATATATATATATATATATATATATATATATATACATACATGTATAATATACAGTGCATTCAGAAAGTATTCAGACCCCTTCACTTTTTTCACATTTTGTTACGTTGCAGCCTTATGCTGAAATCGTTGAAATTCATTTTCCCCCTCATCAATGTACACTCGATACCCCATAATGACAAAGAGAAAACAGGATTTTAGAAAGTTTTGCAAATTTATTAAAAAGAAAAAACTGAAATATCACATTGACGTAAGTATTTCTACCCTTTGCAATAACACTTGAAATTTAGCTCAGGTTCCTCCCATTTCTCTTGATCATCTTTGAGATGTTTCTACACCTTGATTGGAGTCCACCTGTGGTAAATTCAATTGATTGGACATGATTTGGAAAGGCACACACCTGTCTGTATAATGTCTCACAGCTGACAATGCATATCAGAGCAAAAACCAAGCCATGAGGTCGAAGGACCCCATGCGGTCAAAATGGAAGCCTCTCCTCAGTGAAAGACACATGAAAGCCCGCTTGGAGTTTGCAAAAAAGCACCGAAAGGACTCTCAAACTGTGATAAACAAGATTCTGTGGTCTGATGAAACCAAGATTGAACTGTTTGGCTTCCGTCTGGCCACTCTGCCATAAAGCCCAGATCGGAGGATTGTTGCATTGATGGTTGTCCTTCAGGAAGTTTCTTCCATCTCCACACAGGATCTCTGGAGCTCAGCCAGAGTTACCATCGGGTTCTTGGTCACCTCTCTTACCAAGGCCCTTCTCCCCCGATTGCTCAGTTTGGCCGGGCGGCCAGCTCAAGGAAGAGTCCTGGTTGTTCCAAACTTCTTCCGTTTAAGAATTATGGAGGCCACTGTGCTCTTGGGAACCTTCAATGCAGCAGAGATTTTTTTGTAGGCTTCCCCAGATCTGTGCCTCGACACAATCCTGTCTCTGAGCTCTACAGGTAGTTCCTTCGACCTCATGGCTTGGTTTTTGCTCTGATATGCATTGTCAGCTGTGAGACCTTATACAGACAGGTGTGTGCCTTTCCAAATCATGTCCAATGAATTGAATTTACCACAGGTGGACTCCAATCAAGGTGTAGAATCATCTCAAAGATGATCAAGAGAAATGGGAGGCACCTGAGCTAAATTTGAAGTGTCATAGCAAAGGGTCTGAATACTTATGTCAATGTGATATTTCAGTTTTTTATTTTTAATAAATTTGCAAAACTTTCTAAAATCCTGTTTTCTCTTTGTCATTATGGGGTATTGAGTGTAGATTGATGAGAGGAAAAATGAATTTAAACGATTTCAGCATAAGGCTGCAACATTACAAAATGTGAAAAAAGTGAATGGGTCTGAATACTTTCTGAATGCACTGTATGTACACGTATAAGTAATATATGTGTATATATATATATATATATATATATATATATATATATATATATATATATATATATATATATATATATATATATATATATATATGTACAGTCATGTGAAAAGGTAAGTACACCCCATGTAAAGTTTTGACTTTTTCAACATATTTCAGCATCCAGCTATTTGATCTTTATTTCAACAATATTGATAGATAAAGGTGATATAATATAACAAATATCATGAAACATTTACATTTTGTAGTCCATTGTATAATTTAAATAAACATAAATGCAAATTTCGCATGTGGAAAAAGTAAGTACACCCTTGACTCCAATAGGTGGTATTGCCCCCTTTGGCAGAAACAACCTCAAGTAGGCATTTCTTATAACTGTCTATGAGTCTCTGACATCGACTGGGAGAAATTTTTGCCCACTCCTCCATGCAGAATTCTTTCAGCTGTGTGATGTTTGAGGGGTTTCTTGCATGCACATCTCGTTTCAAATCCCCCCACAACATCTCGATGGGATTTAGATCCGGGCTTTGACTTGGCCATTCCAGAACCCTCCTTTTCTTTCTTTTCAGCCATTCATTGGTGGATTTACTGGTATGTTTAGGGTCATTGTCATGTTGCAAGGTCCACCTTCGGTTGAGCTGCAACTTTCCGACAGATGGCCTCACATTATCCTCAAGCACCCTCTGGTACAATGAAGAATTCATAGTGGATTCTATGATGGTGAGCTGCCCAGGCCCTGATGCAGCAAAGCTGCCCCAAACCATAATATTTCCACCACCATGCTTTGCAGTTGGTATCAGGTTCTTGTGGTCAAATGCTGTCTTTGGTTGTCGCCAAACATGTCTTCTGGTATTGTGGCCAAATATCTCTACCTTTGACTCATCTGTCCAGAGCACATTGTCCCAGAAGTGCTGGTCTTTGCATTGGTGTTCATTGGCAAACTTTAGTCTTGCCCTGATGTTCTTTCTGGACAACAAAGGTTTCCTCCTGGCACACCGCCCATGTAGATCAAATTCGTGGAGCCTCTTTCTAATGGTAGACTCGTGCACTTTGACATCAACAGTGGCAAGAGCTACCTGTAGGTCCCGTAATGACATTCTCGGGTTCTTAGAGACTTCTTTCAGCATCTTGCGGTCTACTCTCGGGTTTGTAGGCTTCTTGGGGCGGGGCGGCCTGGCCTGCACAAGTTGGCAGTTGTTTCGAATCTTCTCCACTTGTAGATGATCTTTCGGACAGTGGAATGATCGATTTCAAATTGTTTGGAGATTTATAAATCCCTTCCCAGACTCGTAGGCATCTATAACCTTCTTTCTGAAGGCCTCAGCGAGCTCTTTTGATCTAGGCATGGTGACGCCACACACTTCAACAACAAAGAGCAATCCAAACGAAATGTCTGAGGTTTAAATAAGACAGGTTCCTCCAAGATCCTCCCTAACGATGTTCTAAGCATTTGCACCTGAGCTGGTGCTCCCGATTCTAATTTTAGGTATTTGAATTAGTGATAAATGTAGGGGTGAACTTACTTTTTCCACATGCGAAATTTGCATTTATGTTTATTTAAATTATACAATGGACGACAAAATGTAAATGTTTCATGATGTTTGTTATATTATATCACCTTTATCTATCAATATTGTTGAAATGAAGATCAAATAGCTGTATGTTGAAATATGTTGAAAAAGTCAAAACTTTACATGGGGTGTACTTACTTTTTCACGTGACTGTATGTATATATATATATATATATATATATATATATAATATATATATATAATATATATATATAATATATATATATACAGGGTGGCCCATTTATCTATCCAAAAATTTGAACCCCGATAATTCGAAATTGATAAGAAACAAAATCAAACCAATTTAATGATACAAATTTTATTTAAATGAGATGTCATGATGCTCACCAAACTCTCCTCCTTTTGTATCCATGGAAATCTCCACGCATGGCTGGCAGACCTCCTCTCTAGTCGTAGTCAACGTGTGGCCCTGAATGGGTTTCTCTCATCTCCTCTTCCTGTTCAGGCTGGAGTTCCCCAAGGCAGTGTTCTGGGCCCTGTGCTTTTTCTGGTCTTCATCAATGATCTCTCTGACTCTCTTGAAAATCCTCTCTATCTCTTTGCTGATGAATCTTCTCTGTCGCTCCATTCCTCATCCCTCAGATCGGCAGTCTGCAGCCTCCTCACTCTCTGCAGACCTGGACAAAATCACAGACTGGGCAAACAAATGGAACATGTCTTTCAATCCTGACAAATCTCACACTCTTACGATGTCTCTCCGAAAAGACCGACTGGAAAACCCTCCCATCCACTTTCTGAATAATCCTCTCCAATAAGTTCTGTCACTCAAGCTTTTGTGTCTCACTATCTGCCATGATCTTTCCTGGGAAAACCACATTTCAAATCTGGCCTCCAAAGCCAGTCGCCGACTGGGCATCGTCCGTCGTGCGAAGTCCTTCCTTGGCACACCTGAGCTCCTCACCACATACAAGGCTTTCATCCGCAGCTCAAAGGAATACTGCTCTCCCCTCTGGGCTGGTGCTCCTGCCTCACACCTAGCTCGTCTTCACGCTGTTGAAACCAAAGCATTCAGAATCATTGGAATCTCCCGCGATGAAGCTGATTGTGAGGGCCTTTCACTCATTCACCGCAGGCAGGTTGGGGGTCTTTCCGTCTTCTACCGACTACTCTCTGGCCTTGCCCCCCTCCCCCCCCCAGCTCTCTCTGGGCTCTGTCCCCCAAATATTCCTACAGGTCGCACAAGATCTGCCTGCAACCCTCTTATGGTTAAACTGCCAAAATCAAGACTCTCTGCTCACCTTCACTCCTTCATTACTCTTTTCTCCCGCCTCTGGAACAAACTTCCTCACTCTCTTCAATCCCACTCCACCCTCCAGGTCTTTAAAACAGATGTTCACCACCATCTCTTATCTTCCCCCATCCAAAACCTTGATCTTTATTACCCCCGCGAATTTCACCCCAATTCCACTTTTTTGAAATACTGGAAGTCCTTGTCCTGGAAGTCCTTGGTGTCCTTGTGTTTTATACTTCTCCCACCCCCCCCCCCCCCTTCCCACACCTCCTCCCCCCAAGCCCTCTCCCTCCCACACATCTCCCTGCTCTCAAATGTTGTGCTTGTGTGCTTCCCCTTCTCTCCCCATCTTGTCTTCCGCTCCCTCTTTTTATATATTTTGTTTGTCTGGTTGATTTGTTTGTGAAATAAATGTTAGCTCTTTCACGAGCCTCGATTCAGTAAACAAAAAACAAACAAAAAAAAAAGTCTTGAAAATTAGCAATGAATTTCGACATGATTTCCTTTATTTCCAATCAATATTCTGTTGCATTGCAACTGTCATTTCTCCAAAAGCTGCTTGAATCTGCTGTTTCAGGTCTTGAGTGCTCGCTGATTGAGTTGCGTAAACCTGATTGATTTGTGTAAAAATTTGTATCATAAAACCATGAAATGTGTATCAATGTCCTGTAAAAAAAATTGCTTGATTTTGTTTGTTCGCAATAGAATTATAGGGGTTCAAAATTGTGGCTACATAAATGGGCCACCTTGTATACATTATACCATCTTTAAGACCAACCTGTGTGAGTGTAACTGGGATTATAGGTTTGCAATCGCTTAGAAAGGATAATGCACCGTGAGAGTTTATAGTGAGATCCGACCGACAGAATGAAATGCAGCGGTGAGCAATTCACACACTCAACGTGGCGCAACCCAACAACACAAGTGCATCTCATGATTTTCCGTGCAACCTCTCCATTTCTTTATACGATTGTATTGATCACAGCAGTGAATATTCGTCCACCCGGAGGATTTGTTGTGAATGCAATGACTTCTTTGAACATCATATTTAGCGAGCTCTGTGTTTGCCTTCTGTAGATATGCGAGCTCGCATTTGTGTGCCTCATAGTATTTGAAAATTAATGAAAAGCATCACCTTTTGCAACCGGCTGCCTTTGTGTTAACAGCAAAGCTTTTGTTTCTTTATAATTTGATTCTGCTTTGTGCTGTGCAAAAAATTTTTTTTGATTTGTTTAATTATTTATTCTATTTCTATATTCATGCTTTGTTTTGGGTTACTCTTTAACGATAGCTGTGTTCATGGAAATGGAACACCAAACAGCTCTTTTGTATGAATAACTTGGGTTAGCGCAGGAGACGGGTTTTGTAATCACGTGTGTGTGTGCGAGTGTGTGTGAGTGTGTGTGAGTGTGTGTGCGTGTGTGTCCGTGTGTGTTCGTGTCCGGGCCATAACTTTTTTTTTTAACCTTTTGAGCTATTGTCATCAAATTTTCAACAAAGTTTTCTTATGATAATACGGAGAAGGCAAATTAATAATTGTATCAAAAGGTCAAAAGGTTAAAGGTCAGCATCACCTAAAATCATAAATTTTCATCCAATTGACCCGGAAATTTACATTTACCATTTGAGTTTTGTCATCAAGTTTTCAAAAAAGCTTTATTATGAGAATATGGAGAAAGCCAATTAATAATGTGGTCAAAAGGTCAAAGGTTATCATCCCATAAAATCCTCAATTTTCATCCAATTGACCTGAAATTTTAAGAATTTGCATATTGGGTCACTGAATTGGTTCACCAATCAAAAGCTACAAGCCGATTGTTTTTTTTTTAGATCAAAAGCTCATAGGTCAAAAGGACGATGTCGTGAAAAATCTCCAATTTTCACCCGATTGACATGAAATTTAAGAAATTTGCATATCTGGTCACTGAATTGGTTCATCAATCAAAAGCTAGAGGCTGATTTTTTCGAACTAAAGCTTACAGGTCAAGGCTGCATAAAATCATCAATTTTTATTCTTTTTTTAAAAATGGTTTTGTTATTTTGAGCATATGGAAGAAAAAGAAGACGTCTGAATACAAACGGACGCGGATGGCCTTTGCATTTTCAGATGCTTTCTAGTTAATATTGTTGGTGACACTGATATGTTCCAAATTGAGAACAAATCCAAAGAGCTTTCCTCTCTTTGAGGACGACACAGTGGTCAAAGTTTGGATGTAGATTTAACAGCCATCTATTTATTATTTATGACAAAAAGTGGAATTTTGGATATATCCTCTTCCTTATGTCACAACATTCCCCTTCCTCCTGCCCCTTTGCTGCTGTGTCCCCCCAAACGGTTTCAGAGCGTACACCATATTTCCCTTCAACTGAGACAATAAACTTATTTGATGGAATGCAATTGTGTGCAGTCGCACCAGAGTATCCTTTTTAGCATATTTCACCAAGATCTTATAAAAATCATCTGTCACCACTGTATAGGTGGGCATTGGCATACCTTTGTCTATTGCTTGGATCTTGTAACTGCAGCAGAGCAGAGCTGAGTTGTATGACAAGTGGTGTTATCTAGTGTATTAATAGAGAAACTCACCTCTCAAGCAGACATTCGCTGTGAGAGTATCTTGACATGATCATCTTGAGCTTGCTTAGATATGCAACAGGCATCTACTTGGGACACACTGCAAGCCCATAGATTACTGGGCAGCGATACTGTTCTCATAAAAGCTTCTGTCAATGATGGAACTAGACCTGGCCTTTCTTAAAAGGTAGAGGATGTCAGCACAGCTTGCCCCAGATAAGTGTTTACAAATTATTTGTATAAAATTCCAAAATTGATAGTAATATTCATTTCTCTACTTCCAAACCTCCATTAGCTTTAGTTATTGCATTGCTTCGTATGTGGAAAGCAAAGTGTCCTTTCTCCACTTTCCCCATCCAATTTGACGTTTTAAAGTCTATACTATAAAAGGAACCGTGCGTGCATCCATGTGTCTGTGGGTACGTCCATGTGTGTGCGCGTGCATCAGTGTGTGTGCGTGTGCATCCGTGTGTGTGTGCATCACTACGTGTGCACATGCATCTGTGTGTCTGTGCATGTGTACGTGCGTGTATGCATGCATCTGTGTGTCTGTGCATGTGTACGTGCGTGTGTGCATGCATCTGTGTATCTGTGCGTGCGTATGTGTGTGTCCAAGTGTCAGTGTGTGTGTACATGCGTGTGCACGTACATGTGTGTCTGTGCGTGCGTACGTGCGTGAGCGCCTGCATCCATGTCTGTGCGTGCATATGAGTTCCACCCATTGGTTGGACAGTTCACATGACTCCACCCACCACGATTTCTATACCACTGGCCACTAATTTAGGAACCCTTTAGAACCCTTTAGAATTACCTTTTCTCTCAAACAGTGCTTTTACTGCAGAAATTATGCAGGTTTGCTAATATTTCCGATTGTTTTCTCAAATTGTGAGTTGAACAGGTGACTGTGTCAGGTTTCTGTGTAGTCTGTGATCGCATGATAGTGGAGCATAAAAAAACATATTCCACTGTTTTGACGTGGGAATGCCCATTTGCTTTTATGAGCGGGAGGAGGATGAGAGTAAAGATGGGACAACTTTGGAAGGGGGAGGGGGGATTGAGGACTTTCAGTGGGATGGGAGAGGGTGTGGGGAAGGGTTTGAAGGCCTGAGCGTGGGGAGAGAGTTTGGAGGGGAAGTGAGAGGACTTTGGGTTGGGAGAGCAAAGATGGGACAGAATTGGGAGGGGGAGGTTGAGGCTTTTTTGTTGAGTTGTCGGAATTGCATGTGTACGTTTTCTCAAAGTGAATTGTGTGTGTGTGTGTGTGTGTGTGTGTGTGTGTGTGTGTGTGTGTGTGTGTGTGTGTGTGTGTGTGTGTGTGTGTGTGTCACTGTGGGGGTGGTTCGATGAAACTTGACCCCAACCTTCATAACCCATGATGTACTAAAGTTTGTTAACGCCATTAAAAAAAAATCCGTTTCTAACCCAATTAGGTATTTGCCTTATTCATTGAAACTACACACGATTTTGATGAAACTTGACCACAAACTTTGTAGAACTTGTGAGGACCAAGGCCATATTAAAAATTGAAATTGCATATTAAATTAGTCAATATAAAGTCAAAGGTCATTACGATTCCGGGATTTCTCAAAAGTATTCACGATTCACCCGATTTAGATGTTCAGCAACTTGGTCGGAATAATCTCTCCATGGTGCTTTCAAACCATCGTCGAATTTGCGTATTTTGTGGGTCATCTACACCTACCAGTGGTTATCTGGTGTTTATATACAGAGGGAGGCTCATGGAAGAGCAAAGTAGAACGAACAGTGGGACAAACATCAAGGGAATGAATGAACACGAAACGAGGACAGGGAGGAAGGTAAGAAACACTGCAACTAGCAAGTAAAGTTCGTGCAGTAAATAAAGATCTTTCCCCAAATAAATAATGATGTGATGGTCAAATTGCAATCTCTTTCGAGATACTCCATAATTATAGGTCATTCCTTGGTAGAATTCTGCGCTATTAGGTAGAGGGTACAAAGATTTAGGATGTAATGAGTTGTGCATTTTGGCTTCGTTTTGAAGATGTTGCACCCGGGTGTGGATGACAGCCGAGAATCATTCACCAATGAGGTGGAGTTATCGTTTCAGAAGAAAATACAGAGTTGCGGAATCTCTGATACGAGATGTGGGTAAAATCTGAAGCGCGGATAAATGTAGACAGCCACATGGGATATAAATTGGACTCCTTACAACAGCTTATACCAATAATAATAATAGAATTGTGCAACAATAACAATGACAGGATAGGCAATATATGCTAGACCAGTACTAAAGCAGAAAATGACAATGGAGTGAATGGGCCATCCTTCTCTTGCATTATAGCTGACTGCATATGAACTGCATGTCTAGACCGAAGCCACTGCAGCCTTGAAAGAGAAAAGTACTTGCCCGGGGAATTGCAGTGCTCTCGGCAGAGCCTTCCAGCAGGAACGATAGTCGGTGCCGAGTGAAACATCAGCCCGAGGGCCTCTCGCCACCCATGATATGCCACTATCAGGGGCAGACAGAGAGTTGTGCACACCGCCTGCGTTCAAGATTAGGAGCTGTACCTTTTTTTTTTTTTCCTATTTCATTCGCTCAGTCTCTCTCCTTTCCTCTATCGCCCAAGTTAGTAAAGAGAAGAGAGTATGTTTTTCAAATGCAGGATCCCAGCCCGCAGAGTTCTACGGTGGAGTTGCGGCAATTTTTCCCCACGTTTTCGAGCTTCCGCCGCAGCAGGCGGATCTGCAGGCTGGAGATAGGAACTATTCGCATGTCTACTGCGGCTGCCAACACATTGCCCCGCTGCTTAGATTGATGATTTCTGGTTGCTCGGTTTGCTTGTGTGAAGAACCATATCGATAATCGTGCAGACGTCCACCATGCTCATAATGCTCAAAATAATTGATGCTCTGAATGTCCGATAAGGTTTTGATGGTTTTTGACTGTAAACGCAAAACCAAAATATCAATTATGACAGATCATCTGTTATTATTATACCTGGTGTTGGCCTAAAGGTTAGGGTGGTGGGCTTGGGATCCTAAAGTCTTGAGTTTAAATTCCTAATGGTTAGGGCGGTGGCCTTGGGATCCTAAAGTCTTGAGTTCAAATTCCTAATGGTTAGGGTGGTGGGCGTGGGATCCTAAAGTCTTGAGTTCAAATTCCTAATGGTTAGGGTGGTGGGCTTGGGATCCTAAAGTCTTGAGTTCAAATTCCTAATGGTTAGCACGGTGGGCTTGGGATCCTAAAGTCTTTAGTTCAAATTCCTAATGGTTAGGGTGGTGGGCTTGGGATCCTAAAGTCTTGAGTTCAAATTCCTAATGGTTAGCGTGGTGGACTTGGGATCCTAAAGTCTTGAGTTCAATTTCCTAATGGTTAGGGTGGTGGCCTTGGGATCCTAAAGTCTTGAGTTCAAATTCCTAATGGTTAGCGCGGTGGGCTTGGGATCCTAAAGTCTTTAGTTCAAATTCCTAATGCTTAGGGTGGTGGGCTTGGGATCCTAAAGTCTTGAGTTCAATTTCCTAATGGTTAGGGTGGTGGGCTTGGGATCCTAAAGTCTTTAGTTCAAATTCCTAATGGTTAGGGTGGTGGGCTTGGGATCCTAAAGTCTTTAGTTCAAATTCCTAATGGTTAGCACGGTGGGCTTGGGATCCTAAAGTCTTTAGTTCAAATTCCTAATGGTTAGGGTGGTGGGCTTGGGATCCTAAAGTCTTGAGTTCAATTTCCTAATGGTTAGGGTGGTGGGCTTGGGATCCTAAAGTCTTGAGTTCAAATTCCTAATGGTTAGCGTGGTGGGCTTGGGATCCTAAAGTCTTGAGTTCAAATTCCTAATGGTTAGCGCGGTGGGCTTGGGATCCTAAAGTCTTGAGTTCAAATTCCTAATGGTTAGGGTGGTGGGCTTGGGATCCTAAAGTCTTGAGTTCAAATTCCTAATGGTTAGGGTGGTGGGCTTGGGATCCTAAAGTCTTGAGTTCAATTTCCTAATGGTTAGCGTGGTGGGCTTGGGATCCTAAAGTCTTGAGTTCAAATTCCTAATGGTTAGCGCGGTGGGCTTGGGATCCTAAAGTCTTGAGTTCAAATTCCTAATGGTTAGCGCGGTGGGCTTGGGATCCTAAAGTCTTGAGTTCAAATTCCTAATGGTTAGGGTGGTGGGCTTGGGATCCTAAAGTCTTGAGTTCAAATTCCGTTCAGCTGTTGAATTAATACCAGGTGGGGTTGACTCAGTTTGTCATCCTTCTGAGGTCGGCGAAATGAATACCAGGGTGCTGGGTCCTCTCTCAAGAAGGTCTGTAATTATTACAAAATATCAAGATCATGATGTGTGTGTGCACAAATTCATATTTTGTGCCATGTGCAAACATTGTACGACTTACACCATGAATACCTCTTTAACGGCCCCAATTAATACATCCATCCTGTAAGGTTAGCTGAAGGGGATTTTTTTTGTCTGTCTTTCCCAAACCGGCTAGCCAGGCCTGAAGTTCGACTGGAGCTAATTGGGGCAGAAAGTTGTCATTTGTTAAGGGTGTCGACAATAATGCATTTATTCTTCACAATAGAGACCTTGGGATCTTCAACGTACACCAGCTAATGCTAGCAGACAGGTTGCCAGCTTAACGTCCATCTGAGAGACAGTGCATTTATTTGTGCAATATCATACCTGTGAAACATCAATCCGACAGGCTAGACAGTTTATAGGTGGGTAGAAAATCAAACCCAGACCAACTCACAATTTTCTCTCAAAATAAGTTGAAATTGACAAAAGTATTTGGTCTCCGCAATTCTTTATTTCACTGTTAATATTACAGAACCATGGTTTTTTATTCAGAACTTAATATATCCTTTTACATCAGAAAAGAAAAAGAAAAAGCATTGACAAAATTATAGACACCCAAGACTTAATATTTGGTAGCAGAGACTTTGGACAACACAACTGCAGTCAAGTGCTTCCTCTAGCCATGAACGAGCACCCTACACCTCTCTACTGGCAGTTTGTTCCACTCTTCTTGTGCAAACTGCTCCAGTTCTCCCAGATGTGAAGGGTGCCTTCTCCCAACTGCTGTTTTCAGATCTCACCACACGTGTTCAATGGGATTAGGACATTCACCCAGAAGGATTTTGACTTGTTCAGGTGTGTTTTGGCAAACTCCAGTCAGGCTTTCTTATGTCTCTGTCTCAGCAGTGGGAGAGATCCTACCATAGAACCCCCTTTCATTAAGATGGCGACGGATGGTGCGAGTTGAAACTGTCATACCTTATGTCTGAAGGTCAGCTTGAATCTGTTTGTCGGTTGATCGAGGTGCTTTCTCCACCATTCGAACAATCCTTCACTGCAATCTTCGATCACGTTTTCTCTTTCGGTGACGTCCAGGGACCTTGGCGACACACTGCCATGGGCCTTAAACTTCCTGATAACATTGCTTACAGTGGACACAGGTGCATCAAGGTCTCTGGAGATGGACTTGTAGCCTTGAGATTGTCCATGCTTGGCTACAATCTTGTGTCTGACCTCCTCAGACAATTTAATGGTTTTCTTTCTTTTCTCCACGCTCATTGCGGTTCACACAGTGACACAGAACAGCAGAATGACTCATTTTCTCGATTCAAACTGGTAGAGTGAGTTTCCTTTATATTGCAGGCACCTGCAACTCACCACAGGTGAGTTTAATTCCAAAGTAAAGGAGAAACACCTGCTTGAAATCGAATTATTTCTAACAACTTCTAAAATGTACCAATAATATTGTCCGGCCCATTTTAGGATTTCTGTGTGGAATAGGCTAAGACTTATCTATTTTTTCAGCTTTTTTTGTTTTGTTCCACTGCAAACCAAAGAAATACATATGTGGAACCCAAAAGGTTTTTTATTTCAACAATGTTTTGCAAGAAATGGTGCATTATTTGAAAAAAGTGCAAGGGTGCCAATATTTTTGGCCATGACTGTATACAGTGCACTCAGAAAGTATTCAGACCCCTTCACTTTTTTCACATTTTGTTATGTTGCAGCCTTATGCTGAAATCGTCTAAATTCATTTTTTCCCTCATCAATCTACACTCAATACCCCCATAATGACAAAGAGAAAACAGGATTTTAGAAAGTTTTGCAAATTAATATAAAAGAAAAAACTGAACTGCGGATAACTCCATGATGAGTTGCGAAGAAACCAGAGGGGAAGTCTGACTATTTCTAGTGTGGTCCTCAGGTCCAAATCCCACGTTACCTACCAGGCGAAGTAATTACCCCAGATAAGGCCTGTGCTCTCAATGGTTCCACTATTTGTTGTTTAGGATGGCTTTGGGATTTACCGCCAGCGGAAACATTAGCTATTAATTATCTATTGTAGCGTTCCGGTGGGTTGCAACTCACATCTTCATGAGGCATATGACATTTTCATAAGGAGATATTAAACTTCATCAGGAGTATGCTTTTATCATCGTTTATCAGATACTATGCTATCTGCATGTGCAGTGATGTTTCACAGTTTACATTTGGTACCATAAGGAGGACAGTATTGCATTTCGTATCCCTCAACCAGCATAGCATGACGGCATATGGAGTAGTATACAAACGTTGCTTGCGAAAAGCAGGTGACTTGGTGTATATTAACACTGTCCTATGGTGTGTAACGCTATGGTTTGCTTTTTTCTTTGAATATAACTCCATAGGTGTTTGTTTACCTCCTTCCCCGAAGGTGGATAGAAGTTATGTTTTCATCTCTGTCTGGCTGTGTCCTGGCTGTTTGTTAGGGTTAACAAGATATCTCAAAAAGTTATGGATGGATTCAGACAAAATTTGGTGGAGAGGTTGGGTATGTGGTGATAACGAAATGATGAGATTTTGGTGAAGATCCGAATCCAGATACTATCATTTTAAAGGTGAGTCTTCACCATTGAGTGACAGATACAACCGATATGAAACACAATATCTCAATGCAATACCGCATTTCACTCAGACTGATATTAGATACAGTAGAAGCTATCAAGGCTGCCTTGTAGCCCAAGAAAGTTGAAGGTGGGTAGGGGGACAGAATTTAATGGGCAAAGTTTATTCAATTTCTTCACAGAGGTTCCCCCTGGTCTCTTAATGTTGATGTTCTCTTCACAAAGGTGATCTTGATGTGAGATTCTGCTGTTGTTTTTGTGATAGAAAGTTAATGCAGAAAGGTAAGATCTTTGACTAATTGTATTGGACATAACTTGGTGGTCTAATAAAAGAGATGGTCACTTTAAAGAGGTTTTCTCGACACGAGAGGTGAGAAAACATTCGTAGATTCATACATAATTATTACACTTATGTTGTGATGACAAAATGCATAAATGAATTCATGACATTTGGGGAAACACATTTTGTTATGTTGCAGCCGTATGCTGAAATCGTTTAAATTCATTTTTTCCCTTATCAATCTCCACTCAATACCCCATAATTACAAAGAGAAAACAGGATTTTAGAAAGTTTTGCAAATTTATTAAAAAGAAAAAACTGAAATATCACATTGACATAAGTATTCAGACCCTTTGCTATGACACTTGAAATTTAGCTCAGGTGCCTCCCATTTCTCTTGATCATCTTTGAGATGTTTCTACACCTTGATTGGAGTCCACCTGTGGTAAATTCAATTGATTGGACATGATTTGGAAAGGCACACACCTGTCTATAGAAGGTCTCACAGCTGGCGATGCATATCAGAGCAAAAACCAAGCCATGAGGTCGAAGGAACTGCCTGCAGAGCTCAGAGACGGGATTGTGTCGAGGCACAGATCTGGTGAAGCCTACAAAAAAAAATTTCTACTGCATTGAAGGTTCCCAAGAACACAGTGGCCTCCATAATTCTTAAATAGAAGAAGTTTGGAACAACCAGGACTCTTCCTAGAGCTGGCCGCCCGGCCAAACTGAGCAATCGGGGGAGAAGGGCCTTGGTAAGAGAGGTGACCAAGAACCCGATGGTCACTCTGGTTGAGCTCCAGAGATCCTGTGTGGAGATGGGAGAAACTTCCAGGAGGACAACCATCACTGCAACACTCCACCGATCTGGGCATTATGGCAGAGTGGCCACAAGGAAGCCAAACAGTTCAATATTGGTTTCATCAGACCACAGAAACTTGTTTCTCGCAGTCTGAGTCCTTTAGGTGCTTTTTTGCAAACTCCAAGCGTGCTTTTTCATGTGTCTTTCACTGAGGAGAGGCTTCCGTTTAAATATAGATATATTTAAAGTAAAAGTTTTAATTGTTGTAAGCTTTGAAAATCATTTACTAGTTACACAATAAATATTAGAACTAAAAATCTCTATTTTCCACAGCAGAAATTGTCATTTTTCTCAAAACAATAAAAATGGATTTATGGTGTTTTGGACACAAGCTCTTCAAAATCATTTCGAGCATAATTTCACAAGGGCTCCACAAAAAATTGTGGACCGATTATGCCAAAACTAGGGGGATGAGTTGTGTAACTTACAAGAACATGGCGATTCGACTTTGTTTCAGGTCCGGATCCAGATTTTTTTTTTTTTTTTTTTTGTATACAAGATCGAGGCTCGTGAAAGAGCTAACATTAATCACACGAAAAGACAAACCGACACACAAAACACCCGGCCTATCAGTGAGACACAAGATGTAAACTGTTCATCCAGGCGGAGGTATGCTCTCCACTGAGTGCCGTTCTCGTTCTTGTGGTTTTGTGTGGTGAGCATGTAAGTTGGTCTCTTTACACTGCTCCATGCAGTGCCATTTAAAGGATTGCTTTGATGTCTTCTGCTGATTTGATAAAGCACAGTCAACAGTGCTACTTCCATGGCGGTCTCTTCCATTCCTCCACAATGTTCTGATTTGATCTAATCTAAGCATACTCCATATGAGGTTACTATATGTAGGGTTCACAGTGACCTGTGCTGTACATTTGATTTATTTTGTAGTGCACATTGGGAACATGTTCATGCAGCCTACGTACCATTTGACATTGGGGGTCATCTATTTATTACATATGCTGAATTAATTTGCTTTTCTTCCCCATGCCCATTCTTCCTCCAAAATCCCTCGATCCTGCTGTTGTTGTTTCCCAACTTTCCACTATATTTAGTATGTTAATATCTCCGCCACCTTTGTTTTCACCCCTGTCTGTTTTTTTTGTTTGTTTTTTTTGTTTTTTGTATACAGAGTCGAGGCTCGTGAAAGAGCTAACATTTATCAAACAAACGAATCAAACAAACAAGCAAACAAAGGAAAAAAAGGGGAGCGGTCGACAAGATGGGGAGAGAAGGGGAGGAAGCACACAAACACAACATTTGAGAGCAGGGACATCGGGAGATGTTTTTGGAGGGAGAGGGCCTGGGGGGAGGCAGGATAGGTATAAAACGCAATGACACCAAGGACTTCCAGGAAAGAAGTCAAAAGTCACCTCAAAAAGTGGCTTTTGGGTGAAATTAGCGGGGGTAGAAAAGATCAAGGTTTTGGATTGGGGAAGATAAGAGCTGGTGGTGAACAGCCGTTTTAAAGACCTGGAGGGAGGAGTGGGATTGAAGAGAGTGAGGGAGTTTGTTCCAGAGGCGGGAGAAAATAGGAATGAAGGAGTGAAGGTGAGCAGAGAGTCTTGATTTTGGCAGTTTAACCATAAGAGGGTTGCAGGCAGATCTTGTGCGACCTGCAGGAATATTTGGGGGACAGAGCCCAGAGAGAGCTGGGGGAGCAAGGCCGGAGAGGAGTCGGTAGAAGACGGAAAGACCACCAACCTGCCTGCGGTGATTAAGTGAAAGGCCCTCGGAGATAGCGTCATCGCGGGAGATTCCAATGATTCTGAACGCTTTGGTTTCAACAGCGTGTGGACGAGCTAGGTGTGAGGCAGGAGCACCAGCCCAGAGGGGAGAGCAGTACTCCATTGAGCTGCGGATGAAAGCCTTGAATGTGGTGAGGAGCTCAGGTGTGCCAAGGAAGGACTTTGCACGACGGAGGATGCCCAGTCGGCGACAGGCTTTGGAGGCCAGCTTGGAAATGTGGTTTTCCCAGGAAAGATCATGGCAGATAGTGAGACCCAAAAGCTTGAGTGACAGAACTTCTTGGAGAGGATTATTCAGAAAGTAGATGGGAGGGTTGTCCAGTCGGTCTTTTCGGAGAGACATCGTAAGAGTGTGAGATTTGTCTGGATTGAAAGACATGTTCCACTTGTTTGCCCAGTCTGTGATTTTGTCCAGGTCTGCAGAGAGTGAGGAGGCTGCAGACTGCCGATCTGAGGGATGAGGAATGGTGCGGCAGAGAGTGGAGTCATCAGCAAAGAGATAGAGAGGATTTTCAAGAGAGTCAGAGAGATCATTGATGAAGACCAGAAAAAGCACAGGGCCCAGAACACTGCCTTGGGGAACTCCAGCCTGAACAGGAAGAGGAGATGAGAGAAACCCATTCAGGGCCACACGTTGACTATGACTAGAGAGGAAGTCCACCAGCCATGCGTGGAGATTTCCATGGATACCAAAGGAGGAGAGTTTGGTGAGCAGAGCGGGGTGCCAGACCGTATCGAAGGCACGTGACATGTCGAGGGAGACAGATCTAATTTCCTGTTTGGCATTGAGGACCTCCATCCATTGTTGAGACAGCAGAAGCAGCATGTCCAGAGTCGAGTGACCTGGTCTGAAACCAAATTGATGATCAGAGATCAAGCCATTGGAGAAGAGGAAAGATTTCATATCCGAAGCAATGATGGATTCCATGACTTTGCTGATAATTGGGAGAAGGCTGATTGGTCTGTAGTTGCTAGGATCTGTTTTTGCACCTTTTTTGTGCAAAGCGGTGATGTTGGCTGATTTCCAAGCAGATTTTTTTTTTTTTTTTTTTTTTTTTTTGTATACAAGATCGAGGCTCGTGAAAGAGCGAACATTAATTACACAGAAAGACAAACCGACACATAAAACATATAACATAGGGAGCGGTAGACAAGATGGGGAGAGAGGGGGAAGGACACAAACACAACATTTGAGAGCAGGGACCGAGAGACATGGAGACATCGAGAGATCTGAGAGAGGGCGAGGGCTTTGGGGGGGGGGGGGGGGAAGGGGGCAGTGGGAGAGGTATAAAACATATGGACACTGCCAGGACTTCCAGGAAAGAAGTTGGAATTTCAAACAAGGTGGATCTGGGATGAATTAGCGGGGGTAGAAAAGATCAAGGTTTTGGATGGGGGAAGATAAGAGATGGTGGTGAACAGCTGTTTTAAAGACCTGGAGGGAGGAGTGGGATTGAAGGGAGTGAGGGAGTTTGTTCCAGAGGCGGGAGAAAAGAGGAATGAAAGAGTGAAGGTGAGCGGAGAGCCGAGATTTCGGCAGTTTAACCATCAGAGGGTTGCTGGCAGATCTTGTGCGACCTGTAGGAATATTTGGGGGACAGAGCACAGAGAGAGCTGGGGGTGCAAGGCCGGAGAGGAGTCGGTAGAAGACAGAAAGACCACCTACCTGCCTGCGGTGAGTGAGTGAAAGGCCCTCAGAGATAGCTTCATCGCGGGAGATTCCAATAATTCTGAAAGCTTTGGTTTCAACAGCGTGAAGCCGAGCTAGGTGTGAGGCAGGAGCACCGGCCCATAGGGGAGAACAGTATTCCATTGAGCTGCGGATGAAAGCCTTGTATGTGGTGAGGAGCTCAGGTGTGCCGAGGAAGGACTTCGCACGACGGAGGATGCCCAGTCGACGACTGGCTTTGGAGGCCAGCTTGGAAATGTGGTTTTCCCAAGAAAGATCATGGCAGATAGTGAGACCCAAAATCTTGAGCGACAGAACTTCTTGGAGAGGATTGTTGAGAAAGTAGATGGGAGGGTTGTCCAGTCGATCTTTTCGGAGAGACATAGTAAGAGTGTGAGATTTGTCAGGATTGAAAGACATGTTCCACTTGTTTGACCAGTCTGTGATTTTGTCCAGGTCTTCAGAGAGTGAGGAGGCAGCAGACTGCCGATCTGAGGGAAGAGGAATGGAGCGGCAGAGAGTGGAGTCATCAGCAAAGAGATAGAGAGGATTTTCGAGAGAGTCAGAGAGATCATTGATGAAGACCAGAAAAAGCACGGGGCCCAGAACACTGCCTTGGGGAACTCCAGCCTGAACAGGAAGAGGAGATGAGAGAAACCCATTCAGGGCCACACGTTGACGACGACTAGAGAGGAAGTCCGCCAGCCATGCGTGGAGATTTCCATGGATACCAAAGGAGGAGAGTTTGGTGAGCAGAGCGGGGTGCCAGACCGTGTCGAAGGCACGTGATATGTCGAGGGAGACAGCTCTAATTTCCTGTTTGGCATTGAGGACCTCCATCCATTGTTGAGACAGCAGAAGCAGCATGTCCAGAGTAGAGTGACCTGGTCTGAAACCAAATTGATGATCAGAGATCAAGCCATTGGAGAAGAGGAAAGATTTCATATCAGAAGCAATGATGGATTCCATGACTTTGCTGATAATTGGGAGAAGGCTGATTGGTCTGTAGTTGCTAGGATCTGTTTTTGCACCTTTTTTGTGCAAAGCGGTGATGTTGGCTGATTTCCAAGCAGATGGCAGTTGACCTTGAGCAAAAGAGAGGGTGAAGAGAACAGAGAGAGAGTGAGATAGAGCAGCAGAGCAGGATTTTAGGACCCGTGGGCTGATGCCGTCGGGTCCAGTTGCAGAATCAGAGTCGAGGGTTGACAGAAACTTTTCCACCTTGTCAGGAGGAAAGGACACGGAGTCCAGGAGCAGCAGGGTACGACTGGGTATGGTGGGTACAGAGAGGGATGGGTTTGGGACACAAGATTTAGAGGCAAACACAGAGTTGAGGCATTCAGCTTTTTCACGTGCGGAGTCAGCTGTGTAGCCGTTTGAGGTAAGGGAGGGGATGGAGGGGGAACAAACACCAGAAACGGATTTGACCAGACGCCACCAGGATTTGGAAGAGGGAGACAGATAAGAGAGTTCGGTCTTGAGAACGGAGAGATATTGTTTCCTGGCTCTCCTGAGGGTGGACACACACTTGTTTCGGGCTTTGTGAAAGGAAATGAGATTTCCTTCCGTTGGATTTGCTTTCCAGGAGACGAAGGCAAGTTGTTTCTGGGCAACAGCCTCACCACAAGATTCCGTGTACCATGGACGGGAGGAAGGGTATGACAACTGAAGACGAGATGGGATAAATCTGTGCATGAGAGAGAGCAATTTACTTTGGAAGAATTCCCAGGATGAGTTGATGTCAGAGGTGGTAGAGATGGGAGACCAGTCCAGATGATTGATGGCTGCTTGAAGACCGTGCCAGTTGGCCTGAGTGAAATGCCAGACTCGTCGACGCTGAGCAGGCTCCCTGAGGATGGTCAGAGAGATGTCCACTTTAACAAGGACATGATCAGATGATCCGATCGGAGCAGAAGAAGAGCAGCAGACATTTTCAGGGAAGTTAGTCATAACCAAGTCCAGAAGAGAAGATGTTCCGTTGACTGAGATCCGGGTCGGGAAATTGACAGATTGTGTCGGTCCCAGTGAGTCGCAGAAGTCCTTTGCTGAGGAGCCATGGCTGGTGAGAGAGGTACCCACACCCAGCCAACTGGCATGATGACAGTTGAAATCACCACATATGAGGAAGAGAGAGTTGGGATGAGTAGATAGAAGTTGGTCCATATCATCAGACAGCGAGATGTAGATGGAGTCATCACTGTTTGGTGGACGGTACAACACACATATGAACAAGAGGTGGGAGCGAAGGGGAAGCCGTAGCCAGAGGTATTCCTGGGGGTGAGGTGGAGAGAGTGCAGTGCAGGGCGAGTGAGGAAGAGAGTTTTTGATAAAGATAGCAACCCCGCCTCCAGGACGAGGCTCAGGTCTATCATACCGGAGGAGGGAGTAGCCCGGGAGAGATACTATGGAATCAGAGACATCATAAAGGAGGAAAGTTTCTGTTAAGCAGATCACGTCTGGTTTGACAGAAGCAACCTGTATGGAGAGATCAGTTAAGTTTGAACGAAGGCCCCGGATGTTTGAGGTCCATACCGTTAATGAAGAGGAAGGGGGAGCATCAGATACAGAACAGGGGGGAGGAGGGGTAGGGTAAGATGTGGAAGAGGTGGAAGAGGTAGGGAGAGCTGTTGAAGGTGTGTCAGAGATTTCAGAATAGCTCGGAGAAAGGGAAGGATGGGGCGGACAAAAGGTTTGATGGTGATTGGGTGAGCCACAATGAGGTGTTATTTGAGGAGGGGGAAGAGCGAGGCAGAAGGTTGGGGGAGATGGAGGTGAGAGTTTGAAGGGGGAAGAAGCGGGGAGGACGCTTTGAGGAGGGGGAGTGAGAGGGGGGAAATTGAGAAGCAATGAGGGTGGGGAGATTTGAAGGGGAGGGGTGAGGGGGGAGTTTGGGAGGGAAGGGACAAGGGGAGGGATTTGAAAGGGATGGGATATGGGGGAGATTTGGAGGGGAGGGGTGAGGCAGGAGTCTAGGAGGGGAGGGGCGAGGGGGCGTCTTGGCGGGGAGGGGTGAGGGGGTAGTTTAGGAGGGAGGGGGCAAGGGGGGAGATTTGAAAGGGATGGGTGATGGGGAAGATTTGGAGGGGAGGGGTGATGGGGAAGATTTGGAGGGGAGGAGTTATGGGGAAGATTTGGAGGGGAGGGGTGAGATTGGATTTTTGAAAGTGTACGATTTATGGGAAACGAACATTTATTGCAAAATGAGTTTCTTGTGACCTTCGAGTTAAAAATACGTTTAAGGACGCTGGATGGAGGATGGAGTGCAGGAGAGTTTAGGGAATGTAGAAAAAAGGCACTATAGGAGATGGATATTTTTTTTGGGATGAATTGATTTGGTGAGCAAGTCGAAAGCAGCCTTTTAAAGAAGAAGAAGAAAAAGGTGTTATAAAATATGACGGAATACATAACTTGAGGGGAAAGTGTAAACATTGAAGGTTAATGAGTGAAAACTATCTGGGGAAATGGGGGAGAAACACGTGGTCGAAGAACGAACGAACGAATAAGAATGAATAAACGAATGAGAACAGAGAAGGAAATGTTTTTTTTGTTTGTTTTTTTTTTTTTAGTTGAGATTTACACAAGGAAGTAGGCTATGGGTGAAAAGACTGGGAATACAGAGAACGAAAGTTATTGGATCACAAACGACGGACCACTGAGAGAAAAACAAAGCCTCAAGGTTGTACAGTGCACACTGTACAAGGCCTTGCTCGCGACACGGCAAACAGACGATCAATTTATGAAAGATAAACACCGAGAAACAACCAAAGTTGCTCACAATAACTTCACACACCGAAAGATAAATACAGTTTCGACAAAATACAATTGTGAACAGACTTAACTTCGAAAAACGTGGAGACCGTGTGGAGCTTCGAAAATCCCTGCCGCCATCTCCAAGATCTCGCGAGATCTCAATGGCAGTTGACCTTGAGCAAAAGAGAGGGCGAAGAGAACAGAGAGAGGGAGTGAAAGAGCGGAATAACAGGATTTTAGGACCCGTGGGCTGATGCCGTCAGGTCCAGTTGCAGAATCAGAGTCGAGGGTTGACAGAAACTTTTCCACCTTGTCAGAAGGAAAGGACACGGAGTCCAGGAGCAGCTGGGTACGACTGGGTATGGTGGGTACAGAGAGGGATGGGTTTGGGACACAAGATTTAGAGGCAAACACAGAGTTGAGGCATTCAGCTTTTTCACGTGCGGAGTCAGCTGTGTAGCCGTTTGAGGTAAGGGAGGGGCTGGAGGGGGAACAAACACCAGAAACAGATTTGACCAGACGCCACCAGGATTTGGAAGAGGGAGACAGATAAGAGAGTTCGGTCTTGAGAATGGAGAGGTATTGTTTCCTGGCTCTCCTGAGGGTGGACACACACTTGTTTCGGGCTTTGTGAAAGGAAATGAGATTTCCTTCCGTTGGATTTGCTTTCCAGGAGACGAAAGCAAGTTGTTTCTGGGCAATAGCCTCACCACAAGATTCCGTGTACCATGGACGGGAGGAAGGGTATGACAACTGAAGACGAGATGGGATAAATCTGTGCATGAGAGAGAGCAATTTACTTTGGAAGAATTCCCAGGATGAGTTGATGTCAGAGGTGGTAGAGATGGGAGACCAGTCCAGATGATTGATGGCTGCTTGAGGACCGTGCCAGTTGGCCTGAGTGAAATGCCAGACTCGTCGACGCTGAGCAGGCTCCCTGAGAATGGTCAGAGAGATGTCCACTTTAACAAGCACATGATTAGATGATCCGATTGGAGCAGAAGAAGAGCAGCAGACATTTTCAGGGAAGTTAGTCATCACCAAGTCCAGAAGAGAAGATGCTCCGTTGACTGAGATCCGGGTCGGGAAATTGACAGATTGTGTCAGTCCCAGTGAGTCGCAGAAGTCCTTTGCTGAGGAGCCATGGCTGGTGAGAGAGGTACCCACACCCAGCCAACTGGCATGGTGACAATTGAAATCACCACATATGAGGAAGAGAGAGTTGGGATGAGTAGATAGAAGTTGGTCCATATTATCAGACAGCGAGATGTAGATGGAGTCATCACTGTTTGGTGGACGGTACAACACACATATGAACAAGAGGTGGGAGCGAAGGGGAAGCCGTAGCCAGAGGTATTCCTGGGGGTGAGGTGGAGAGAGTGCAGTGCAGGGCAAGTGAGGAAGAGAGTTTTTGATAAAGATGGCAACCCCACCTCCAGGACGAGGCTCAGGTCTATCATACCGGAGGAGGGAGTAACCCGGGAGAGATACTAAGGAATCAGAGACATCATGAAGGAGGAAAGTTTCTGTTAAGCAGATCACGTCTGGTTTGACAGAAGCAACCTGTATGGAGAGATCAGTTAAGTTTGAACGAAGGCCCCGGATGTTTGAGGTCCATACCATTAATGAAGAGGAAGGGGGAGCATCGGATACAGAACAGGGGGGAGGAGGGGTAGGGTAAGATGTGGAAGAGGTGGAAGAGGTAGGGAGAGCTGTTGAAGGTGTGTCAGAGATTTCAGAATAGCTCGGAGAAAGGGAAGGATGGGGCAGACAAAAGGTTTGATGGTGATTGGGTGAGGCACAATGAGGTGTTATTTGAGGAGGGGGAAGAGCGAGGCAGAAGGTTGGGGGTGATGGAGGTGAGAGTTGGTAGGGGGAAGAAGCGGGGAGGACGCTTTGAGGAGGGGGAGTGAGAGGGGGGAAATTGAGAAGAAATGAGGGTGGGGAGATTTGAAGGGGAGGGGCGAGGGGGGAGTTTAGGAGGGAAGGGACAAGGGGAGGGATTTGAAAGGGATGGGATATGGGGGAGATTTGGAGGGGAGGGGTGAGGGAGGAGTCTAGGAGGGGAGGGGCGAGTGGAGTCTTGGATGGGAGGGGTGAGGGGGTAGTTCAGGAGGGAGGGGGCAAGGGGGGAGATTTGAAAGGGATGGGTGATGGGGAGGATTATGAGTGGAGGGGAAAGGGGGAAGATTTGAAAGGGATGGGTGATGGGGAATATTTGGAGGGGAGGGGTGATGGGGAAGATTTGGAGGGGAGGGGTTATGGGGAAGATTTGGAGGGGAGGGGTGAGATTGGATTTTAGAAAGTGTACGATTAATGGGAAACGAACATTTATTGCAAAATGAGTTTTTGAGTGACATATGTTGAGCATATGGAGTGGCCTGCTCGGAATACAAACTGTTTGTTTGTTTTTCAGGATATCTCAAAAAGTTGCGAACGGATTCGGCCGAAATTTGGTGGAAATGTTTGGGTGTGTGACAAGGACGAATCAATTCGACATGAGTGAAGATCCAAATCCGGATCTGGATACGAGAATTTTTTAATTATTTAAAGTGATTCTTCACCATTGAGAGATGGGGCCAAAACGATATATAACACGATATATCAAAAGGTTGTGCACGGATTTGGACGAAAGAAGGTGGACGAGTTCTTTAGGCGATAAGAACAAGCCGAATCGATTTTGGAGATCCGAATCCAGATCCAGCTTATCAGTGCGATAAAAAAAAACGTAAAGTGTTCAACCTGGCGGAGGTATGCGCTACCGAGTGCCGTTCTAATTCTTGTTCTGTTGTGTTCTGATCCATTCTTTGTTCTAGCTTTCCATGAACCTCGACTTTGTCTGCAAAGAAACATCTATTTATCATATTCTGGAGTTGCTAGTTCTGTAACATGGCCAGGATGGGCCAACAGAGGATTATCCAGGTTACTGTGTTTGTAGATTTCCCTTTAGAAAACAAAAACACTCCAAAAAAGGTTTTTATGACTTGTCTTCACAAAAACACAAACATTTCATATGTCCACGATGATTAACAAATGTAAAAGTAGATTGGGAAATATACTCCAACGCCCACTCTTACACATTCCAAAACTAATCGGTATAATACATGTATTTATATACAAAACTGCTCACTTTTTCAGTTGATTGCACAATTTAATACAGTTTCACATTGATTGCTTAATTAAACCATGATTGGCAAAAGGCTTGAGCAACTTTTAGCTCAAAGAGCATTTAATAATATATTTATTTACCAATATTTTAACATTTATAATTCACCCTTCCAAAGGGTAGAGGAAGGTGTGTGTGTGTGTATATATATACAGTATATATACCGTAAATATACCATACATATATATACCATATGTATACCATACATATATACCGTATATATACTATACATACAGTCACGTGAAAAAGTAAGGACACCCCATGTAAAGTTTTGACTTTTTCAACATATTTCAACAATATTGATAGATAAAGGTGATATAACATAACAAATATCATGAAACATTTACATTTTGTAGTCCATGGTATAATTTAAATAAACATAAATGCAAATGTCACATGTGGAAAAAGTAAGTACACCCCTAAATTTATCACTACTTCAAATACCTAAAATTAGAATCAGGTGCAACAGCTCAGGTGCAAATGATTAGAACATCGTTAGAGGATCTTGGAGGAACCTGTCCTATTTAAACCTCAAACATTTCGTTTGGTTTGCTCTTTGTTGTTGAAGTGTGCGGCGTCACCATGCCTAGATCCAAAGGGCTCTCTGAAGCCTTCAGAAAGAAGGTTATAGATGCTTACGAGTCTGGGAAAGGATTTAAAAAGATCTCCAAACAATTTGAAATCAATCATTTGACTGTCCGGAAGATCATCTACAAGTGGAGAAGATTCCAAACAACTGCCAACTTGTTCAGGCCAGGCCGCCCCAGCAAGTTCAGCCTGAGAGCAGACCGCAAGATGGTGAAAGAAACTCAAACAACCCCCAGAATGTCATCACGGGACCTACAGGTAGCTCTGGCCACTGTTGATGTCAAAGTGCATGAGTCTACCATTAGAAAGAGGCTGCACAAATTTGATCTACATGGGAGGTGTGCCAGCAAGAAACCTTTGCTGTCCAGAAAGAACATCAGGGCAAGACGAAAGTTTCCCAATGAACACCTCGGCAAAGACCAGCACTTCTGGAACAATGTGCTCTGGACAGATGAGTCAAAGGTAGAGCTATTTAGCCACAGTACTAGAAGACATGTTCGGCAAAAACCAAAGACAGCATTTGACAACAAGAACCTGATACCAACTGTAAAGCATGGTGGTGGAAATATTATGGTTTGGGGCAGCTTTGCTGCATCAGGGCTAGGACAGCTCACCATCATATAATCCACTATGAATTCTTCATTGTACCAGAGGGTGCTTGAGGATAATGTGAGGCCATCTTTTGGAAAGTTGAACCTCAACCGAAGCTGGACCTTGCAACATGACAATGACCCTAAACATACCAGTAAATCCACCAAGGAATGGCTGAAAAGAAAGAAATTGAGGGTTCTGGAATGGCCAAGTCAAAGCCCGGATCTAAATCCCATCGAGATGTTGTGCAAGAAACCCCTCAAACATCACACAGCTGAAAGAATTCTGCATGGAGGAGTGGGCAAAAATTTCTCCCAGTCGATGTCAGAGACTGGTAGACAGTTAAAAGAAATGCCTACTTGAGGTTGTTTCTGCCAAAGGGGGCAATACCTCCTATTAGAGCCAAGGGTGTACTTACTTTTTCCACATGCGAAATTTGCATTTATGTTTATTTAAATGATACAATGGACTACAAAATGTAAATGTTTCATGATATTTGTTATATTATATCACCTTTATCTGTCAATATTGTTGAAATGAAGATCAAATAGCTGTATGTTGAAATATGTTGAAAAAGTCAAAACTTTACATGGGGTGTCCTTTCTTTTTCACGTGACTGTATATATATATATATATATATATGTATGTATACTATACATATATATATATATACCATATATATATACCATACATATATATATATATATACCGTATGTATACCATACATATATATATACCATATATATACCATACATATATATATACCGTATATATACCATACATAAATATATACACCGTATGTATACCATATATATATATATATATATATATATATATATATATATATATATATATATATATATATATATATATATATATATATGTGTGTATATATATATATGTGTATATATATATATATATATATATATATATATATATATATATATATATATATATATATATATATATATATATATATATATATATATATATATATATATACTGTATATATACCATATATATATATATATATATATACTGTATATATACCATATATATATATATATATATATATATACTGTATATATACCATATATATATATATATATATATATATATATATATATATATATATATATATATATATATATATATATATATATATATATATATATGCCGTATGTATACCATACATATATATATATACCATATATATATATATATATATACCGTATGTATACCATATATATATATATACCGTATATATACCATGGATATATATATACCGTATGTATACCATATATATGTATATATACCGTATATATACTATGCATATATATATATATACCGTATGTATACCATATATATATATATATATACCGTATGTATACCATATATATATATATATATATATATATATATATATATATATATATATATATATATATATATATATATATACCGTATGTATACCATATATATATATATGTATATATGTATAGATATAGGATTCACATTTCTTGACAAAATGTTACACATGGTCCCCGGCTGTATGTGCAGCAGAGAAAACGAGGTTTTCCTCGCTTATATTCCAACCTGGCTTGTCTTCCTGGAGTTTTATCGATAAGTTTCTGTTACATTAGAGGGCCTGGAATGGTAGCTTTGCTGTTTGCGTTGGGTCTATGGCCTTCACCCATGCTGGGACTCTGAAAAACACAAATCAAACCTGGAAACCTGAAAAGGCTGTTCACATGCCTCGAGAATGATTTTTTAACTCTCAAACATTCCTCAAAACCTGTGGAGACCATACCCCACTACCTCTACAAACAAATCACATGCTGTACATATCAATGCTCCTTTAACAAGTGCTTGTCTGCATTTGGACGTATCGTTAAATTGAAGCCTTTCGCTTCATTATATCTTCCTTTACATTTAATAGCATCTGTTCAGGTCATGTAGGTATTTAAATTTATTACAACTGCGTTGGTGCTTCCATCTGTGCGTCACAATGTATATCTATCACTTCAGATGTCGGTGATGCCATTTGGCTCATCATACCTGTGCCATATGCACATCCCATAATCTCTGTTGCTGTCAATTGTACAATAGTGAATCCTTTAAGTGTGGGAAACCAGAGACAATTTTCGACAAATTAATTGTGGTGCTTATATATGAATTGCAACACCGTACCCCTGCTCGATTGCCGTGACATGAGATAGGAACAGAGTAAAGGAAATGTATGAAGAAAGAGCATGTTCAAAGATCTACTCTTGTGTTTCACTTTAGAAAACGCTGTTGATTCTATGTAGTAGTGCAGCTTTTATTGTTAGTTCCCTGCCGGTTTCACCACAGGGGACTATAGGTTTGCTCGCCGTCTCTCCATCATTGAAAGTCTGTCCGTCCATCCATCTGTTTGTCCGTCTCATCTGTTGTTTTCTAGAGTTTTTCCCGTACCCTTTAACATATTGAAGTGAAACTTGGTACATGTCTATATTATGATAAATTGCAGAACAAGATCGAGTTTCAGGGAGTTTTATCAATTTTTCACAGAGTTATGCCCTTTTTGGACTTAGACAATATCACGTCGGTAAGGGACGTTTCTTGCAAAGCAATTATTGCTCTTGTTCTTCTAAGTTTGTCCTTGTTTTCCTTCCCTTGCTCCAGCACATTTCATTTTCTTCTTCACTTTGTTTTTTGGGTTTGTTTGTTGTTGTGTGTCTGCTCCTTTTTCTTAGTTTTTCTGCTTCTTATTCCTGTCCATATTCTTCTTCTTTTCTGATTCTCCCTCTTATTGTTGTCTACTTGTTAGTTTCCTATCGGTTTCACCGGAGAAGACAGGCTATAGGGTTTGCTCTCCGTCTGTCCGTCCGTCCATCCATTCTTCCCACCTGAGTTTTTTCAGACTTTTTCGCTATACCCTTTAACGCATTCAACTGAAACTTGGTACATAGCTTTATTATGATAAGTTAAAGAACACGTTCGGGCTTCAGGGAGTTTTGTCAATTTTTCACAAAGTTGTGCCCTTTTTGGACTTAGAAAATATCACGTCGGTAAGGGACATTTCTTGCAAAGCAATTCCTACTCTTGTTCTTCCTCATATCGGCTTCTTATTCTTATTTTTGTTTATTTTTCTTCTACTTGTTTTAATATTATGTTTTTTATTGGTGTCTTCTTGTTGTTTTTAATTTCTGTTTCTTGTTCTTAATATTGGTTTCTCGATATACTTGCTATTTATTGTTTTTGGCTTCTTTTTCTTCTTTTGCTTAGACCTTCATGATCTATCAATGGCATGCTTATGACACTGATGAAATAAAACCACCATGTCACAGCATAATATGGCCGTGTCTTTATACCTTGAAACATAAATCCAGTTATGGAAATGTTTTATTTAGCTTCTAGAATTACAGTGCAATATAAAACTGCTAGCATGGAGTTCTGAGCGAAATAAAACCGAGATTGTAAAGCCACAGCAAAACAGCTGCGTTTTTAATATACATACTGCAGCATGAAGATAGGATACAGAGCAGGGGGGTTGGCCAGGTGACCATAACACAGGGTTAGAATGTACTCTTTTTGTGAGATCATTTAGGAGTTTTCACATCCAAAAATGCAGTTCATTCATGTTTTTGTTTTTTAACAATCATATCTAAATAAAATTGGAAAAACTAGAAAGCATCTGAAAATGCAAAGCCCGTTTGTATTCAGACGTCTTCTTCTTCTTCTTCCATATACTCAAAATAACGAAAACAGTTTAAAAATATACAAAATGAAAGTTGATTTTACAATGCCTTTGAGCTTTAGATCTAAAAATAATAATTAGCTTCCAGCTTTTGATTTGTGAACCAATTCAGCGACCCAATATGCAAATTCTTTAAGTTGCAGGTCAATTGGGTGAAAATTGATGATTTTACGCAACCTTGACCTTTGACCTTTCCATCTAAAAAAAACCAAAACAATCAGCTTCTAGCTTTTGATTGGTGAACCCAATTCAGCGACCCAATATGCAAATTCTTAAAATTTCAGGTCAATTAGATGAAAATTGATGATTTTAGATGACGCTGACCTTTAACCTTTTGCAAAATTATTAACTTGGCTTCTCCATATTATTATAGTAAAGCTTTGGTGAAAATTTGATGACAAAACTCAAATGGTAAAAAAAGTTACGGCTCAGACAGATACACACGCACAGACACACAGAAGTGCCTGCAAAATCCCATCTCCTGCTGTGCGGCGGACGGGCTAACAAGTTTTGGAATGATCACGACAGTGAAAAGGAAGCAATGACGTCAGTTGACCATCATATCTGAAGAACGCTGTTCACATGAAACATGCGAACACGCTGATTAATTTATTTGCAGTTCAGAAGCTGCTGCCCAGACATCAACCACATTCTGAGATAGCAAGCACTGCATGCAACCTGGTGTCAAGGAACCTCCAAGAACACCAGACCACTTGCTACCTGCAGTCCAGCCAGGAATTTGTATTTTTTTTCCAGGTGCCGGAAATAACTCGCCTTCTCTTCCCAACGAACCCTGGATTGACAGCTCAGCCGTGATGTGCATACTTCTAAGCTATCCTTCCAGCTCACATACTTTTTTTGGATACAAATTCAAGGATTGTGGAAGATCGAGAATGGATCAGGACGCAACAGAACAAAAGAAAGAGAAGAGAGAGGGGGGACATGCTAACAGCAGGGTTGAATTGCAAAATAGAGGGAGACTTGGACAGATAATGGGTGTGGGGAGGAATGAGGGATAGAATAGGATGCACGGCGTCTAAAAGATGGATACAGAAGCAAACACTCAGGCAGGAAAAACTGGAGAATTGGAAGGAGGTGGGCTTCGGGATATGGAGGAGCGCAGGGTGGAAAGGGTCAAGGGAGGGGGTAGAAAAGATCATTGTTTGGGATTGATTGAGGACTACCTGAGATGGTGGAGAACAGGTGTCTTGAACATCTGGAGGGAAGAATGAGATTGAAGAGAATGTGGAAGTTGATTCCACAGGTGGCTAAACAGAGGAACAGATGAAAATGCAAGTAGGCAGTGATTTGGGATTGTGGGAGTTCCACCAGAAGTGGTTTATGGTGGACTGTGTGTGCCCTGATGAAACCACGTGTGTGCTCTGCAGAAAACTGGGAGGAAAGGGGGGAGGGAGGGGTGACAAAGTATAGAAAGAACAGAGGGTGCAAAACCTGAAAGGAAGAGTGGTAGAAGACAGAGACCACCGATATCATTTATTATAATAGAGCAAACGTATATGGTTATGTCGTTATGTATGTTTGTTTGTTTATCGGCGACGAAAACGTCTTCTTCTTCTTCAAATAAAATTAACACCCTCTTAATTAATCCTCTTAATTACGTTTAGATTGCTGACACCCCTCAGACCTTTGACGACCCTTTAATTCCCCCAAGACCCTTAAGACCACCAAGACCCCTGAAGACCCAAAATACCCTTAAAGACCCAAAACACCCCAAAGACCCAAAATACCCTTGAAGGCCTAGAGGCTCAAAAAGACCCCGAAGACCCAAATGGGCCCGAAGACCCCAAAAGACCCCAAAGACCTAAATACCCAAAAGACCCCAAAGACCCAAAACACCCCGAAGACCCAAAACGCCCCGAATACCCAAAACACCCCGAAGACCCAAAATACCCCAAAGACCCAAAAGACCCCAATGACCCAAAACACCCCGATGACCCAAAAGACCCAAAAGACCCCAAAACACCCTGAAGACCCAAAAACACCCTGAAGACCACAAAGACCCTTAAAGACCCTCAAGACCAAAAAGACCCAAAAACCCAAAACAACCCGAAGACCCGAAAGACCCAAAACACCTGAAGACCCTGAAGACCCAAAAGACTCTGAACACCCAAAAGACTCTGAAGACCACAAAGACCCTGAAGACCCAAAAGACCCTGAAGACTCCAAAGACCCCAAATGCCCTTGAATGCCCTGAGGCTCAAAAGGACCCAGAAGACACAAAACACCCCGAAGACCCAAAAATACCCCGAAGACCCAAAAGACCCCGAAGACCCAAAAGACCCCGAAGACCCAAAATACCCTGAAGACCCAAAACACCCTGAAGACCCCAAAGAGCCTTAAAGACCCTTTAGACCCAAACTACCCTTAAATAACCCAAAGAACCAAAATACCCCAAAAACACTTAAAGACCCAGAGGAAACAAAAGACCCTTAAGACCGAAAATCCCACGAAGACACCGAAAGACCCAAAAGACCCCGAAGACCCCGAAACCTCCAGCTCTCCCCCAGCTCTCTCTGGGCTCTGTCCCCTAAATATTCCTACAGGTCGCACAAGATCTGCCTGCAACCCTTTTATAGTTAAACTGCCAAAATCAAAACTCTCTGCTCACCCTCACTCCTTCATTCCTCTTTTCTCCCGCCTCTGGAACAAACTCCCTCACTCTCTTCAATCCCACTCCTCCCTCCAGGTCTTTAAAACAGCTGTTCTCCACCATCTCTTATCTTCCCCCATCCAAAACCTTGATCTTTTCTACCCCCGCTAATTTCACCCCAGATTCACTTTTTTGAAATACCAACTTCCTTCCTGGAAGTCCTTGCAGTGGCCTTGTGTTTTATACCTCCCACCCCCTACCACATTCCCACGCCTCCTCCCCCCAAGCCCTCTCCCTCCCACAGATCTCCCGATGTCCCTGCTCTCAAATGTTGTGTTTGTGTGCTTCCCCTTCTCTCCCCATCTTGTCTACCGCTCCCCTTGTTATATACTTTGTGTGTCTGTTTGATTTTTTTGTATGATAAATGTTAGCTATTTCACGAGCCTCGATCCTGTATACAAAAAAACAAAAAAAAACAATACCCAAAACACTCCTAAATACCCAAAATACCCTTAAAAGCCCAGAGGTTCCAAAAGACCCTGAAGACCCAAAAGGCCCTGAAGACCCAAAACACCATGAAGACCCAAAAGACACCTAAATGCTCAAAGATGCCTATCCCTCTGAAACGACATGTGGTGAGGCGCGTGGAGTGTGCCGAGTCACGCTAGTGTATGCAATTGGAAAGTGATAGGGCTATCGACTCAGCATCATCACAGGATATTTCAATGATCTCGAAGGCGTTGGTTTCCATGCCGTCAAGCTGAGATAGGTGTGAGGCAGAGACGCTAGCCCAGAGGGGAGATCAGTACTCTACCAAGCTGCGGATGAAGGCCTTTTTGGTGGATAGGAGTTCAGGTGTGCCAAGTGGGACTTTGTACGATGGAGGATGCCCAGTCGGCAGCTGGTTTTGGAGGCCAAATTTGAGCTGCGGTTTGCCCTAGTAAGAGTATGGCTGATAGTGAGACCCAGGCATTTGAGTGACTTAACTTTCTCAAGAGGTTTGTTAAGAAAGCAGATGGAAGGGTTTGCCATGCAGTCCTTTCGAAGAGAGAGAGAGAGGAGAGAGGAGAGAGGAGAGAGAGAGAGAGAGAGAGAGAGAGAGAGAGAGAGAGAGAGAGAGAGATGTATTCCAAGTGTTAAGTGTTTGACCATCAAGGTCTGAAGAGAAAAGAGGCTGCAGCCCGCCTGCCTGGAGGATGATGAAAATGATTTTGATGAAAATGGCAGAGAGATTATGGGAAAGAGCAACAGAGGATGTATTTTTATGGCAGGTGCTGATGCAGTCCGGTTGGAGAATCAGAGTTGAGGGTTGCCAGAAACTTTTCCATCTTCTCAGGTGCAAAAGACAGTCCAGGTGCAGTTGCATGCGATAGGGAAGGGTGGGTACATAGAGCGAGGGGTGGGGACACAATTAGTCAATAGGCTTATGTAACATTCGCCAGGTTTGTCATTTTTTTGGGTAGATTCTTGGCACTCATGTCTAAACACATCTAGAAACTTCACTGATTAAGAACAAAAAGGGTGCCAGTTTTCCATTAACATTTAGGGCCTCCATTTTGAATTTCAAAATGGCCACCACAAAAACTCAATTTCTTTAAAAATATTTGCCAATTAACTATATTATTCATTCAAATGTCATACAATATTTATTCCATTTTATCTAAACTCATATATAGGGGTCAACAATTCAATGGAAACAAAATGAGAGCACTAGAAATACTCTAAATTACCAAAAATCAAAGGTGGCCACCAAATTTCAGACTTTTTTTTACGTAAAATGCCATAACTTTTGCACCAATGGACATAGGAAGATGTTTTTGGTGTCTAACCATATGTTTTGGCATATGAGGATTCCAATAATAACAACATATTTATGATTCGAACACTCTTCACCAATCCTCCAAAACATTTAATAGAAATAATGTAGAACATGTAATTCAATATAAATTTATTTGGGCGGTTATAGAACTTGAAGATGGATAAAAAAATTTAAAGGTACAACATGTATGAATCAGGAGTGTCAACGTTACGGATTAAATGTTCCTAAAAATGGCCCTAAATGGCCCTAAAACTAATGGCCCTAAATGTTAATCGAAAAATTGGCACCCATGTTTTTCTTAATCAGTGATGTTTCTAGATGTGTTTAAACATGAATGCCAAGAATCTACCCAAAATTTTGCTTTTTTTACATGAGCCCACAGACTAAATATTTGGAAGCAAAGACAGAATTGGGACATTCAGCCTTCTCACGAGCTTAGTCAGCTGTGGTGTCATTTGAAGAGAGGTAAGGGATGGAGGGGGAGCATACTCCAGAGACAAACGTATAAAGGCACCACCAGGTTTTAGAAGAGATAAACAAGTTTGAAAGTTCAACCTTGTGGTTGGATAGATGTTTTCTGGCTCTCATAAGAGTGGACACACTTGTTGCAGGTTTTGTGGAATGATCTCAGATTGCCTTAGGTCGGGTTTACTTTCCACGAAGACAAGACAAGTGGGCTCAGAGCAACAGCCTCACCACAGGATTTGGTGTACCATCGGCGAGAAGAAGGGAAGGAAACCTGAAGACGAGATGAGGTTAATCTGTGCACAAGAGGGAACGGTTTTCTGTGGAAGATTTCCCAGGCTGAGTTAATATCAGGGGCAGTAGATATACGAGCCCAATCCTGAAGTGAGATGGCTTCTTGTAGTCCCTGCCAATCTGCCTGAGTGAACTGTCAGATCCACCAACTCTGAGGCAGCTCTCTGAGAATAGCCAGAGAGATGTTGACTTCCAGAATCAAATATGACTCAAATGGAGCAGAGGAAGAGCAGGAGACATTTGCTGCAAAGGGTGTCATCACCAAGTCCAGAAGGGAGCATGAGAGATGGGAGAAATCCAGGTTGAGAAGTTCACAGATTAAGTCAGTGTCATGGAATCATGCAATTCCTTTGCTGAAGTGCCATGACTGATGATATGGGTCCCAACACCCAGCCAATTTGCATGGTGACAATTGAAATTGCCACATATGAGGAAGAGAGAGTTGGGAAGAGTGACTAAATGTTTGTCCATATTGTCTGAGAGAGATGTCGATGGAGATGGAGTCATCACTGTTTGGAGGACGTTACAACACACAGCCAAACAAGAGGTGGGAGCAGAGGGGAAGTTGCAGCCAAAGGCACACCTGGGGGTTGGGAGGTGTAAGATCAGGAAAACGACAGTGAGAAATTGAGTTATTGATGTAGTGCAACTTCGCCACCATAACAGGGTTCAGATCTATCAAATTGGAGGAGACAACAGCCGTAGAGAGACAGTAGGGACTTCTGTGGGAGGAAGGATACAGTTAAACAGATAATGTGTGGTTTATCAGCAGCAGCCTGGATTGAGGGATCTGTATGGTTGGAGCAGAGACCTCGGATATTTGAGGTCCACGCATTCAGGGACGTTTGAGGTCCAGGCATTCATGCGTATTTCCTATTTAAATTCCACCTTCCTATTTGATTTTTCACCTTTCCCACTTGATTTTATTCCACTCCTACTTGATTTTAGTCCATTACTGGGTTGAAAAATGCATTATTGTAGGATTTATGAAATGCCATTGTGTGCTGCTTACGGTTATAAAAACCGCGACGGTCATGATCAGAGGAGAAGAGGAATCACATTTCATCGGTAAGTGGCATTCACCTTAGTTACGATGAAACTCAAGGGAACTCATGGTACTAACAGTCCCATTCATTCGTTTTGGGAGAGTAACGATGGCAGACAAATGGCTTCAAAAAACGAGCTTCCCTTCCTTTCCGTATATGTGCGGTCATCCGAGGATAATTCTTAATTTTTTTTCTAGCTTTCACGGGTAGAGTTTCCTTAAGCCCGGCCTGTGTGTACAGGTAAGATACACCATGACGTTTGCTATTGTGAGAATAGACCTGTAGGTGAAAAAAAAAACGAAGAATATGCTGCACTCGAAGGGTCTGGACCCTGAATGAAAGAGTAAACGTGGTGAGAGGCCTAAGCGAGTATGTTGGGCAGGCAGGATGGCCTCGAGGTATGCAGACATCGCTTCTAAACTGTCCCGCCTGGGTTTGAACCCCGACCCAGCTATAAACTTTGTCGGAATCGGTTGGAGGACAATAACAATCCCACGATGTTCTTTGGAAAGAGTAGGGGAGCTCAGCTCTGCTGCTGAGCCTGCTGGGGAAGCTTCAAGTTCTTTCATATGCCCCCCAATATAAATTCCTGACAACGCCAGTGCCTGTGGGTTGCTACAATTGACCTTTGACAATGGGCGCCACAAATCCTAACTACGCCACTGAGAATGGCAAAGAGAGTGGATGGGTTGAGGGAGCTATCTACAGACTTGGCATTTAATATGGAATATTTTTTTTGTGGGGGTGAACTTACTTTTCAAGATGACTTAGAACCAAAAGTTCATTGGAATTATGTTGAAATTATTCTAGATTTTGTTAATGTGACCTTTAAAAGAAACAAAAACCACATTGGACATTTCGAAGCAAATAAATTGATCCTTGAAAGTGATGTAAACTGATATCGAACTCAATTCACGGACAGTACTGTGTTAAACTTCTGTGCGTTTTCCAGAAGTATCTCTTTATTTTGCACATTAGCCAAAAAATTTTTTTAACAAAAACAAAAGTTAAATTACGACTGGGATTACGGACAGTAAAATTACAGTTCAGTACTTCGTGTAACCCCCACGAGCATTCAGGAGAGCACGTATACGTTGAGGCATGCTGTTCACGAGATTTGCCAAGGTTTGGACAGGAATCGCTTGCCATGCAGTTACAATAGCCTGCTGCAATTCACGCACAGCGGCAGGCTGCTGGTCCAAGTTGTCGATTTGACGCGTTAATTCTGCCCACAAGTTCTCTATCGGCTTCATATCCGGGGACATGGCAGGCCACTCCATATGCTCTGCACCATGGTCAGCAAGAAAGTGTTGGATCATGCGAGCACGATGAGGCCGTGCATTGTCATCTTGGAAGACAAAGTTTCCTCGAAAGGCTGCACGAACAAATGGAAGCAATGTTTCTTCCAGAATGGCCCTGTGCTTGAACTGGTTCAGGTTTCCATTCAGAACAACCAGGTCAGTTTTTCCCCCTGCATGAAAATCAGCCCAAATGGTCACCCCACCACCTCCAGCTTGGACTCTTGGCACTATACAATCTTCGTTGTAGGCTTCATGCACTTGTCTGCGCACTCGGACGTGGCCATATTGACGATAGACCAGAAATCTAGACTTGTCACTGAAGATCACGTGATTCCAGTGTACTGGCTGCCATTGACGATGCTCTCTGGCCCACTGCAATCGGCTCTGGCGGTGTTGTCTGATCAGATGTGGCTTTCTCAGGGGACGCCTGGCACGATAGCCTGCTTGAACCAGTCATTGGTTGACTAGCCTTCTGGATACAGGCACATTTGTCAGTTGCTGCCACTCAGCCCTAAGCCGATTAGCTGACTTGGTACGGCCATTGCGGACTAACCAGTGCAGCTGGCGATCATCCCTCCTTGTGGTTCTGCGGGGACGTCCTGGCCTCGGTATTGGAGTAGGGACACCCCTCTGAGCATTTCGTTTCAGGATCTTTGACACCTGATGTTGAGTGATGCCTTACTGCCGAGCAATAGCATGCTGTTTCATGCCGGAATTTCGTAAAGCCACCACTAAATGACAAACAGCATTGTCGAGTTGACGGACCATCTCCAGGGGAAGCAGCAATAACTTTTGTAGACGTGCAGCAGTTGTTTTCCACTAATACAGAACGCAACAACCCTTATACACCCCATTGTGAAGCCAATCGTCAAATGTACCTGTCCGTACATTTTGTAACGCCACCTGTGATATAATCCTGTTATTGACTTCTTGCTGCGACAGACAATCAGTGACATGGTTCTTTTAACAAAGAAATCACCAAAGCGTAAAAGAAACTCACCAGATTGATACACCGAGTTCAGAAAGTAAACCCAAGTCAAGAAAAAAAAAATAATCCATATTAAATGCCAAGTCTGTATGTAGGAGGAAAACAGGTAGACCGCTGTTGAGATTGGAGGATTGTGTGTGGAGGGATATCAGTCAGGTGGGGCTGGTTCGAGAGTGGAGAGAATTGGCTGAGAACAGAGGAGAGTGAAGAAGTATCGTGGTCAAGGCAGGGCAGAAACTTGGTGCCATTGGACACCGAGATGGATGGGAGTTTTCGCTGAAATATATATATGGTTTAATCTTTATCTTTGTTGGCCATCTCCAAAACAATTACAAACTCAATTATAAAGGGAAGAGGAGGACGAGAAGAATGATATGTGTCGTTTTTGTCCCTGTCTATCAATGGTAAAGAAAAACCTAAGAAAATAATTATATTTTGTTTTCATGGTATAAGTGGGCATTGATTTTTGTTGTCGGTGCTTATTCGTTAAAAAAAAGGGTGTCCTAACACCTTAGCCCCCCCTGCCCAGCCCAACCTAGGAGAGGTAGGGAGAAACCACAAATAGGGGAAAGAAGCTTTATTATTCGACATCTCATGTGCACAGTTTCAAAGCTTTGCTTCAATATTTGGTGTGCCCACCGCCCGCCGACCGAACTGCCTCCAAACGCGCGGGGTAGGATTCCAAGAGAGACACAAACAAGTCACGATCAAACTCCATTTCTTCGAGGACGTTAGTCAAAGCAGTGAGAAGCTCTTCCCTGGTGTTCTGGAGGCGTTGTTCAACTCTGTCCTTGAGTATCGCACCAAATGTTCACTGGCGTTGAGGTCAGGCGATGCTCCCGGCCACTCATCGTTTCCGAAAAAATCGACCTTGTTCACCTTCAGAAGATTCTCGGTCGCCAGTGCGCTCATGCACGGGGCTCGGTCATGCAGAGACGTGGTCTCCTTGATGCTGAGGACATTTTCTGGGTTCCGTAAGAATGGAATAACATGGCAGGTCAGCACAACGTCTCGGAGGTATTTGCCATCCCATGATTGTCCTTGCTCTTTGATGACCCACATCAGCCTTTTCGCTGTGAACATCAAGAAGACGCCAACGCACCGTGCTGTCTCCGATTTCTCTCGAATCTTGAGTTCTTGTGGAATGTCATCATTGTGAGGAGCCCAAATTCTGTCGTTCTGGAAGTTGGGACGTCGAGCCTCATAAATGAAAAATTCATCAGAAGGGGCCAGGAAAAGAAAATCATCAGAGGTCCACTCGCTCAAAAACTCACAAAACCACATTCGATCCTCGACGTTCTTCTCCGTCAGCTTCGGTGCTGGAATTTGGTGAAAAGCCTTTGCGCCAATGGACTGAAGGAACCTGTTGATACTTGATAAGTCTTCTTCCCTCGAACCCGTTCAATCTCCTTTTGGAGCCCTCAAATGCTTTTCTTCTCCTTGGCAAGCGACTCAATGATGATATCCCTGCTTTCCTGAGACAAACATTGTGCTGTCTGTTCGGGTCGGCTGTCCATCTCGCAATCGAAGGGATCACGGTTCCAATTGCGTTTGACGAAGTCCTCAGACCTGTTCAGGTACTTGGCAACCCAGGATCGGGATATGGTTCCCGGCGTCTGATCCCTGGCGACTCGGAACGTGATAGCCATGATGCGGCATATCCACCTTTTCTTCTCGGAATCACCCGACCACGACATCACATCACAAAATCTGCAACATAACAAGAAAGGTTCATTAGATCATTATGAAATTTGGTATTTGAGATGTCAAATGAATGATCCTTCCCGCTATATGGCCGCCATTGTACAGTGGCGACCCAGTAGAGCTGGGTAGGGGGGGGGGGGGGCAAGGTGTTGAGACACCCTATGTATATATATATATATATATATATATATATATATATATATTGTTTAGGTCCGCGGATTAGATGTTATTTTACCGAGCGGAGGTATAACCGCGGCCGAACAGTTGTTCCCCATGTGGAAGTGTAACTCAGTGTAACTTATTGATTGGCACTGGTAACTTATTGATTAAGACTGGTAACGAAGCAGATACATTTTACCTGCAACCTCTGTGAAAGCCGAGTTCGTAAATGAGTGTCAGGAATGTGCCCGAACATGGTAATCTCTTGTCCACCTGGTCACAGCCCCAGGCTGGAGCACCCCCCTATTGTTTGGTAAATGGAACTCCCAGCAGGAGGGGAGCAAGTTGGTGCCGGTAAGGCGAGCGGGATGACGGAGCAACCTTTCAGCGGAGAAAAGATTAACTCAAGCGTGCCGATATAAACCAGAACAGACTTTGATTCAGGAGCACTTGCCACGATAAGCTCTGACCTACGGAACGGAACGGAACCCTATGAACAGCGCTGAGAGAGGACCGGCCGGAGAAGAAGAACCAACGACTTGAATTAACAATCCGTTTAGCTATTGTAGTAATTATTGAATTGAAACAAGTGACATACCAAATGATAATAAATCCTTACTTTATAAAGCTGTTTCGGTCATATTGGAGTCTTGAGTCTCCCCTTCCATTTCCCCTACAATCTGGAGGCACCGCTGGGATCAATTGGACACATACAAGACCTTTAAAGGTGAGTGTGTCTTGTTTTTGTCCAGTATGATTTACGAACTTGGGAATAGTTATGTGTATATACATGGAGGAGGATTTGGTGTGTGGGACTTGGGATTGTCCATAGGTAATCCAAGGATGAAACGTTTTAAATGATTCTATTTATTCGTGAGCGTGCGAGGACATTATACGCTGGGTATTAAAAGCCTTGCTCAGATCTGCAGGCAAATCGGCTCATGAAGTGCACCATGAGGCGATTTGTTTGCCGGTTCGGTAAGGTCCGTACACGTGTACAATCGTGTACACCCGTTTTAAATAAATATTTTTTTTCAGTTTTCCCGCCATGTCCAAAACTCGTAGTGCTTTTGTGGAAAAGCAATGGCAGACCACCCATTGTCACCACTTTCATGAGCTCAGAGAAATAAAAAATTCCAAATTCCACTCTGATGGCTCAATGGAAATAGGCAACAGAATGAAAATCAACAGACAATGGAACAGCTAGCGACGAGTGTTTGTGAGTAACAACCACCCTCTGGTCGAGGCTCATAAAAAAAAAAAAAGAAAAAAAAAAGTGATACTTATTGATTAAGATATGATTTTTGTCGACATTATAAATACTTTAATATATGTAACGATTTTTGTAACGATCGTCCTGCAAAATGTCTGCTCGTTCTTTTTCCTTTGAGTCGTAAATTCCTGTTGAATTCTCATTAAAATGCGGAATTAAGTACGCTGTGTGATGATGGAGATCCTTGATGACGAATCAGGAATAGTGAATGAGCAAACAAATATCACGGATGGTACACCGGATAAGGAAAATGTAGATGAGACCCCTTTTGCTCAGGTGCTGTGCAGCGCTGCACAAAGATCCATATGAGCGGGGCCTGGGTGCTGTGTAATTAGTACACAAAGAACCAATTACTAGGGTGCTGAATAAACACAAAAGATCCATTGGAGCGGGACTCCCGGTGCTGTGATTTATTCAAAGAACCAAATTTTGTAAGAATTAAGATATGATTTTGTCGACATTATAAATACTTTAATATATGTAACGATTTTTGTAACGATCGTCCTGCAAAAGGTCTGCTCGTTCTTTTTCCTTTGAGTCGTAAAATCCTGTTGAATTCTCATTAAAATGCGGAATTAAGTACGCTGTCTGATGATGGAGATCCTTGATGCGAATCAGGAAAAGTGAATGAGCGGACAAAGTCACGGATGGAACATTGACAAACGGTTTTATCTATTATTCGTGTTTTTTTTTTCTCTAGCGATCTGTAAATACGGGTTTTTTCGCTGTGTAAATAAATGCGCCAGTTCGTCTGACACGCGTCACTGAGAAACGCGCGTCTGTAGGCTTGCCTGCAGTTGGGACCGTGTGTTGGCAAGGAGGCGTACGTAACGATTTTCCGAGGTCTGTAGGGCACGTACATTCGTACACTAGGGCGCGTACACCGGTTTGCACACGCACATTTGCTTAGCACTTGTAAACGTACCCCTGAGCTGCCCGCTCAGGGTGTGCGATTAAGGCAGCGGGCAATGGAATTTTATATACAGATATTTTTTTGCACTTGCTCAAAGCACGCGACTTGCTCGGCGTGCGAATGAATGTGCGTGCGAATGAACAAACACTTATGGAAGAAGTTGAATGATATGATTGGATATTCTTGACAATCATGGAAGAAGTTGAATGATATGATTGGATATTCTTCACACTTATGGAAGAAGTTGAATGATATGATTGGATATTCTTGACAATCATGGAAGAAGTTGAATGATATGATTGGATATTCTTCACACTTATGGAAGAAGTTGAATGATATGATTGGATATTCTTGACACTTATGGAAGAAGTTGAATGATATGATTGGATATTCTTGACAATCATGGAAGAAGTTGAATGATATGATTGGATATTCTTCACACTTATGGAAGAAGTTGAATGATATGATTGGATATTCTTCACACTCATGGAAGAAGTTGAATGATATGATTGGATATTCTTGACACTTTTTTTTTTTTTTTTTTTTTTTTTTTTTGTTTGTTTGTATACAAGATCGAGGCTCGTGAAAGAGCGAACATTAATCACACAGAAAGACAAACAGACACATAAAACAAATAACATCGGGAGCGGTAGACAAGATGGGGAGAGAGGGGGAAGGACACAAACACAACATTTGAGAGCAGGGACCGAGAGACATGGAGACATCGAGAGATCTGTGGGAGGGAGAGGGCTTTGGGGGGGAGGCATGTGAAGGGGGGGAGGCATGTGAAGGGGGGGAGGCATGTGAAGGGGGGGGGGGTGGGAGAGGTATAAACATATGGACACTGCCAGGATTTCCAGGAAATAAGTTGGAATTTCAAACAAGGTGGATCTGGGGTGAATTAGTGGGGGTAGAAAAGATCAAGGTTATGGATGGGGGAAGATTAGAGATGGTGGTGAACAGCTGTTTTAAAGACCTGGAGGGAGGAGAGGGATTGAAGGGAGTGTGGGAGTTTGTTCCACAGGCGGGAGAAAAGAGGAATGAAAGAGTGAAGGTGAGCAGACTGCCGAGATTTCGGCAGTTTAACCATCAGAGGGTTGCTGGCAGATCTTGTGCGACCTGTAGGAATATTTGGGGGACAGAGCACAGAGAGAGCTGGGGGAGCAAGGCCGGAGAGGAGTCGGTAGAAGACAGAAAGACCACCTACCTGCCTGCGGTGAGTGAGTGAAAGGCCCTCAGAGATAGCTTCATCGCGGGAGATTCCAATGATTTTGAAAGCTTTGGATTCAACAGCGTGAAGCCGAGCCAGGTGTGAGGCAGGAGCACCAGCCCATAGGGGAGAACAGTATTCCATTGAGCTGCGGATGAAAGCCTTGTATGTGGTGAGGAGCACAGGTGTGCCGTGGAAGGACTTCGCACGACGGAGGATGCCCAGTCGGCGACTGGCTTTGGAGGCCAGCTTGGAAATGTGGTTTTCCCAAGAAAGATCATGGCAGATAGTGAGACCCAAAAGCTTGAGTGACAGAACTTCTTGGAGAGGATTGTTGAGAAAGTAGATGGGAGGGTTGTCCAGTCGATCTTTTCGGAGAGACATAGTAAGAGAGTGAGATTTGGCAGGATTGAAAGACATGTTCCACTTGTTTGACCAGTCTGTGATTTTGTCCAGGTCTTCAGAGAGTGAGGAGGCTGCAGACTGCCGATCTGAGGGAAGAGGAATGGAGCGGCAGAGAGTGGAGTCATCAGCAAAGAGATAGAGAGGATTTTCCAGAGAGTCAGAGAGATCATTGATAAAGACCAGAAAAAGCACAGGGCCCAGCACACTTCCTTGGGGAACTCCAGCCTGAACAGGAAGGGGAGATGAGAGAAATCCATTCAGGGCCACACGTTGACTACGACCAGAGAGGAAGTCCGCAAGCCATGCATGGAGATTTCCATGGATACCATAGGAGGAGAGTTTGGTGAGCAGAGCTGGGTGCCAGACCGTATCAAAGGCCCTTGATATGTCAAGGGAGACAGCTCTGATTTCCTGTTTGGCATTGAGGACCTCCATCCATTGTTGAGACAGCAGAAGCAGCATGTCCAGAGTAGAGTGACCTGGTCTGCAACCAAATTGATGATCAGAGATCAAGCCATTGGAGAAGAGGAAAGATTTCATATCCGAAGCAATGATGGATTCCATGACTTTGCTGATAATTGGGAGCAGGCTGATTGGTCTGTAGTTGCAAGGATCTGTTTTTGCACCTTTTTTGTGTAAAGCGGTAATGTTAGCTGATTTCCAGGATGCTGGCAGATGACCTTGAGCAAAAGATAGGGTGAAAAGAACAGAGAGAGGGTGAGATAGAGCGGCAGAGCAGGATTTTAGGACCCGTGGGCTGATGCCGTCTGGTCCAGTTGCAGAATCAGAGTCGAGGTTTGACAAAAACGCCTCCACCTTGTCAGGAGAGAAGGACACAGAGTCCAGGAGCAGTTGGGTTCGACTGGGAAAGGTGGGAACAGAGAGAGATGGGTTTGGGACTAAGGATTTCGAGGCGAACACAGAGTTGAGGCATTCGGCTTTGTCACGTGCGATGTCAACTGTGTGGCCATTTGAGGTAAGGGAGGGGATGGAGGGGGAACAAACACCAGAAACGGATTTGACCAGACGCCACCAGGATTTGGAGGAAGGAGACAGGTTTGAGAGTTCATTCTTGAGTGAGGAGAGATAGTGCTTCCTGGCACTCCTGAGGGTAGCCACACACTTGTTCCGAGCTTGGTGGAAGGAACTGAGATTTCCTTCAGTTGGATTAGCCTTCCAAGAGGCAAAGGCAAGTTGTTTCAGGGCAACTGCCTCACCACAAGATTCAGTGTACCATGGACGGGAGGAAGGGTAAGACAATTGAAGGCGAGATGGCATAAATCTGTGCATGAGAGAGATCAGTTTGCTTTGGAAGAATTCCCAGGAAGAATTGATGTCAGAGGCAGTGGAGATGGGAGACCAATCCAGACGATTGATGGCTGCTTGAAGACCGTCCCAGTCGGCCTGAGTGAAATGCCAGACTCGTCGACGCTGAGGAGGCTCTCTGAGAATGGCCAGAGAGATGTCCACTTTGACAAGCACATGATCAGAAGAACCGATTGGAGCAGAAGAAGAGCAGCAGACATTTGCAGGGAAGTTTGTCATAACCAAGTCTAGAAGAGAAGATACTCCATTGGCTGAGATCCGGGTCGGGAAATTGACAGATTGTGTCAATCCCAGTGAGTCACAGAAGTCCTTTGCTGAGGTGCCATGACTAGTGAGAGAGGAACCCACACCCAACCAGGTGGCATGATGACAGTTGAAGTCACCACATATGAGGAAGAGAGAGTTGGGATGAGTGGATAGAAGTTGGTCCATGTTGTCAGACATTGAAATGTAGATGGAGTCATCACTGTTTGGGGGACGGTACAGAACACATATGAACAAAAGGTGGGAGCGGAGAGGAAGCCGTAACCAGAGGTACTCCTGCGGGTGAGGAGGAAGGAGAGCAGTGCAAGGAGAGTGAGGAAGAGAGTTTTTGACAAAGATAGCCACCCCACCACCAGGCCGAGGCTCAGGTCTATCATACCGGAGGAGGGAGTAACCAGGAAGAGATATTAAGGAATCAGAGACATCTTGAAGGAGGAAAGTCTCTGTTAAGCAGATCAAGTCTGGATTGTCAGAAGCAACCTGTATGGAGAGATCAGTCAGGTTTGAGCGAAGGCCCCGGATGTTTGAGGTCCATACCGTTAATGAAGAGAGAGGGGGAGCATCGGGTACAGGACAGGGGAGGGGAGGAGTAGGGTAAGATGAAGGATGAGAGGGGGAGGTAGGGAGAGCAGTTGATAGTGTTTCAGATGTTGAGGTAAGGCGTTTGGAGGGAGGAAGTTTTGGAGGGAAGGGGAAAGGGGGGAGATCAGGAGTGGAGGGGCAAGGGGGGGGATTAGGAGGGGAGGGGCAAAGGGGAAGTTTAGGAGGGGAAGGGCAAGGGGGGAGTTCAGGAGTGGAGGGGCAAGGGGGGAGTTTAAGAGTGGTGGGGCAAGGGGGAAGTTTCGGAGTGTAGGTGCAAGGGGGGGGATTTGGATGGGAGGGGCAAGAGGGGAGTTTAGAAAGTGGATGATTAATGAAAGACGAACATTGATAACAAATTGGGTTTGTTGTGATTTTCAAGTTAGCAATCCGGTTCAGGATGATGGAGGAGGGATGGAATGAATGTGAATTTAGACCATGTAGTGAGGGAGACGTATAAGATATTGAATTTCTTTTTTTTGAAGTGGAATGAGTTGGAGAGGAAATTGAGAAAAGCCTTTTAAATAGGAAGAAAAACAGCGTGTTGTAATATACCACTGAATAAAAAACAGAAGGGGAAAGGTTAAACATATTTAAAAATATTTAAACAGAACTATGAACAATCTTATATGCACAAAAATACCAACGGGGGGAGAGCCGAGAGGGACCACCACGAGTCACGTGAACAGGGCAAACGGTGGATGGCAAGGAGATAATGGGGGTGGGGCGAACAGCACACCTGGACAGAAAATACAGGATGAGACAACAGTACACGTGGAGAAAATAAAATAAATGTTTTTGGTTTTTTTTTGGGGGGGGTGGGGATTTAGAACGTTAGACAGTATTATGTTCGGGGTAGAAGGGAAAAAACCAAGAGCCAAGCAAAACACACTTAAGTTAACAAAACACCGACGGGGGTACAACTACAAGGCCACACACGATGATACACAAGGAATACACAAGGACCTTTGGCTCAGCCGAAGCTATAAGGCAGGTCGAGAATTGGTATTTGTGGACAAAGGGACATGATGAGGAGTTTCCAAGAGATGGTACATTTGAGCGAAGTCGATTGGAAAGATTGGAACAAAGATTGAAAGCCAGGAAGAGACAGAATCTAACGGTAGACTGGCTTGCATTCCATCTTTGGGATGGTGAATCCAGACAACGGGAACAGCAAGAACGGATAACGGATCTAGAACACTTATGGAAGAAGTTGAATGATATGATTGGATATTCTTGTCTCACGAATGAAGGATGAGTTGCCTTTAGTGGTTGCAAAGAAAATTTGTGGAGACCAGGCAAAATGGGGAAATATGTCAGATATGACCCTAGGACAGGACGGTGATTCATCAATTGACATGAGGTACGAACCAGAGGTGACGACCGATGAAATTCGATCTCAGTCAATGGATGGACCTGTCCTGACATCATTGGGGAAAGGGCTTATGCAAGGAGTCATCCAAAATGATTAATTTGATTTATTGATGAATATTGATGAATTAATTGAAATTGAATAATTGATTGAATTGTTGATTGATTGAATCTAATTGATTGAATTTAATTGAATAAATTTAACTGAATAAATTGAACTGAATAAATTGAATTGAATATATTGATTGTTTGATTGATGAAAATGCGGTCTCAAGAAAGAAGCTTTGATATCTTTGCGAGATATTATCAATGTGAAGACAACCTGAGAAAATTGAGCAAGGTGGTGAGTTTATATATAGATATATATGTGCGGTTACCATTGTATGATTTCCCCTTCAACAGAGCGGACACCTGAGGAGTCACCCATTTCATACTGACCCTTTGGCTCATCTGCAAATACTGATCTGTGAGATTGGATTGTGCAAAAGCCACAGCTGAGGGAGATTCTCTGGAAATCACCGTGTGAACAGGTGGAGAGATCCTTCCTGGAGGTACGAGTGAAGCTTTAGAGGAACCTGGAACAAGCTACAACACATCCAACGCTACTTTGATAAAAGGTGGAACAAACTCCAGTATATTTTATTTATAGTACATATAGTACAGGTGTGTACAGGTGCATTCCAAAGCGCAGATCCTAATCTACCTGGTACATTGAGTGAATATTGAGTGTTATTCACATACAGGCAGAATGGGAAATGGAGCCTGCAAGAATACACAAGGACAACCAGAGATTCCACAAAAAGGTACTTGTACACATCATATGTACGACCGTTATGGTGCCGAAGCTATAAGGCAGGTCGAGAATTGGTATTTGTGGACAAAGGGACATGATGAGGAGTTTCCAAGAGATGGTACATTTGAGCGAAGTCGATTGGAAAGATTGGAACAAAGATTGAAAGCCAGGAAGAGACAGAATCTAACGGTAGACTGGCTTGCATTCCATCTTTGGGATGGTGAATCCAGACAACGGGAACAGCAAGAACGGATAACGGATCTAGAACTTAAAATAAAAAGGATACAGGATACAGTGGAGGAGACAAATGCACAACTGCCCTCGAAATTAGGAATGAAAGTGACAGTTGTCCCATCTGATTTCCAGTTGTCTCCCCAAAAAGGACGGTACAGAGAATTTTTTCGTGTTTCAGGAGATAACGAGAGATTGCAGTGGCAACTCAGGGATGTAGAGATGCAGCCCAGCAATACAAGTGCACAGGTGCACAGATCAGGCAACGACAGAAACCGGTGTTTCGAGTGTGGAAAGATGGGACATTGGAGAAGAAGATGTCCGTATGTCAACAGGAAGACAAGTTCATGGGGCAAACCAAGATCAAGGGTACCAGTGCTTACCGGTACCTCAGACAATGATTAGGCCTTCATTGCTGCAAATCCCAAATGATGATTGGCCTCAACAGATTCGATTACTGGACAAACATGAATAACTGTCGATGATTCTTGTGTCTGAAAAGCTTTCAGAGCAAGAATGATTCATTTTTTTGTTTTTGCTTGTTAACAAATTAATAATTAATTGATCAAATGCCAAAATTGGATCTTCTATTTTGGGCGCAACAATTTTAAATTTACAAAGTTTGGAACAATTGCTTTGCAATTTTTTGGAAACCAAGTGACAAGAGTCACATGATGATCAGGTGGGAATTTCGGACTATTGTTTCGCATGATTGATAAGTCAGTGGTCGACTGACATGTAAATGGATGTGTAGTCAAATTTGGATAAATTATTGTGGGAACTGAAAGGGTAATTTCAATGTGACATCATAGGGGTTTTCTAAGAATAAACTTTTTGGTCCATTTGTGTATTAGCATTTCTAAAATTGAAGGACAAATTTTATGAAATTGAAATAAAATTGACACCCATCTTGATCTGTAAATAATAGTTCCAACGCAAACAAATACGCATAATGCATGTGTGTGTGTATTTTTGTGTGTCAATGTTAGTGTTTTTTGTTGTTTTGTGTATCAATCTTACAAGATTGTTGACACCGACAGTGTGCCTGTCTGGAAATGGATAGTTTTATGTGGATGGGATTGAATATGCAGAGAATCCGTAAAATAAAATAGAAATATAATTTGATTATGAACATTATCTCTTTTGTCAAGGGAGATGGAATATAAAGATTTGATGTGCTGGGTTATGAGCAGCCATTAATTAATAGTAAAATTGTGAGTAATTTGGGGATTCCATTTTTGATAGAATTTATATGAGAATAACAGCTATTTATGGATATGAGCTTCATAAAAAGAAATGAGGGAGTACAAAATTAGCCAAATTTGGGAGAGGTCTTACACTGACTTCCCAGAATACTCTGCTCACGGATTTATATATATATATATATATATATATATATATATATATATATATATATATATATATATATATATATATATATAAACTTGAATTTTATCAGCATATAAATTGTGCTGTATGTATGGATGTGTATTAGGCATAGATGATATGGGAAAATAGTAAAGAAAATCTTGCTGATTTGAACTATTGTGAGTTTTAAAACGGAATGCATTGTGAATCTTAAACCAAGGGGCAGACATGAACGCGCTGTTACGTTATTTATACTCAGAACGCGATGTCACGTGTACCTGCAACATATTTGTTAAACTCGCACACCTATATTGGCATACTGGTGTCAGTAGTACTCACTGGGTGCATAGAAATGGATGAGCAACAGTTAAGGGGGTTAAAAAAAAAAAAAAAGTTAACAAGCAGCCTGAAATGTCCTGAGAGTGTGCATCCATGTAATCAGAAATCCCAGATTTGTTTTTACAAACAACATTTTGGTAGAGGTCTTATGTGGACGAATACTTGCTTGGTAGATAAAAACGGTACTGCATGTTGGCAGCCACTTCGGTGGCCATTTAGGCCGAACAAATAGGGAGAAACTGTAATTGAATATGTAATTTACAGATGAGTATTTGGGAAGTAAAAAGGGAATTTATTGATTTGGGAGACATTTTTCGAAGGTTTATTAAAGTGTTGCAATATGACATTTGGCAAGGAAAATTATTGGATGGGAAAATTAGATCTGTTTATAAAATGAGTTTGTTGACCCATTGAAGTTAATTCTTTGAATTGTTGTTTAATTAGCATTTTGAGTTCAAATTGGAAATAGTTTGGTAGAGCTTTGGTTAAAACCTTTGGTTGCAGTGTTTTGGAACAAATTGATAAACCGTAGGAGGTTGATAAGAATAGAAACAAATATGGACCTAAAATAGAAAGATTGTTATGATGATATGAATAATACCGAGATTAAAAGAATGAATCAAGTGATGTTGCAAATGAATAGTGGATACAGTAGAGTTAAGATAAGGGCATAACAAAAATGTTGTGAATTGTGTCAACCGGTGAACTTCTATCACCACAAGTTACACACTGTTTGAAAAAAAAAAAAAAAAAAAAAAAAAAAAAAACAGTGGTGGAATTATGATAATAATACATTATGCTTAATTTGTTGGTTTGCAAAATTTGTTGGGAATTAGATAATCCTGTTTGTGATTGTAATCATATACACTCATTATTAATGCATTTATTTTCTGTGAGTAGTGTTAAAATAACTGCATGAGTTTTCATTTTCAAACTATATTGATTTGAAAGCAATTTTAAATGCTATTCTTAGTTTAGTAATAAAATACATACCTGATTGAATATTATTTGTGTGACGCATATAAATGAATATAACTTTTTGAATGTTTTAAGGAAAAACAACAAATTGTTGAATGTGAAACTGTCGGAAGATATACATGATTATGCTGTTTCATGGTAAGATGTACCCTATCTGATTCAGTGTGTGTGGAAAGCAGATTCAGATGTGACTGAGTAAAAGGATAAGACGAGATCACATTTTGAAGGGAGTGCTAACGGAATTGGGAAGAAGTTCGAGAAAGAAAATTTGTGGCTAAAAATGAAGTTAATCTTGGCATACACCCTCTTTCTCAAAGAATGATGAAGACATTCTCCCGTGTAACTTGGAGATGAATGCTTACCTTCACCAAGGAAATTTATGTGACCATTTGCCTGGATCACACTGCAACATATGAAAGAAAGGCGATCACTTACTCTTGTTTGAAGGCTTCGAACATTCATCACATCAGAAGTTGCAGGACAACGACATTTTACCCGCAACCTCTGTGAAATGCGGGGACATATGTTATTACTTCACCAACTTCCGGGGAGCCAGCATGGAGCTGCAAACCAATGGCTGTGCCTTTTCACAACAGCTGTGCGCGATTCTGCGGGCCACTCCTGGTATGGACCATGGATGACCTGAACACCATGGTCCCAACATCATTGTGGATGCATCTGGCATCCCTGTTCCACATCTTGCTGGCCAATCAACGTCACACCAATACTTGCTGCCCACTCACAATGAGGGAGGAGGCAAGTCGACTACAACTGGGTGAAGGCCTTGTTCAGGAATTACAATGGTTTACAGCAAAAAGTGGCAAGAATGCTACAAGGAGAGCAGGGTCAGTCTATGACTCCGCAATGTTACCACAACAGCGAAATCCTACACGAAGTAGTGCAGGAGCTATGAAGACATTAGGAGAAAATGTTTCATACCTGGATTTAAACACAAGCGATCAGCCCTTCCTTTCAAACAAAGTCAACATTTGTGGGGAGGCAAACGTTTTTGCCAGATGGTGCAGAGGCTTTACAAAACTTGAAAATGAAGTGAAATTGTTGTATCTTGGTGATGGTGAAGTGTTGTTTTGAAAATATATTTGTGATGCAAATGCAATAGATTGAACAATATGGAAGGAGTCAATGACCAACGAAATGTTTTGTGATTCTTGCAGGATGACGGTGTATGCCTAAGGGAATTTGATTACCAAAGTTAGGATTATTTACTTATACTTGTAATGATGTTTACTTGTAGTGATTGATTGTTTACTTATATTGATGTTTAGATTAATGGTTAATATAAACAAAAACAAAAAGATGAGGGAATTGTGGAAGTGTAACTCAATGTAACTTATTGATTGGCACTGGTAACTTATTGATTAAGACTGGTAACGAAGCAGATACATTTTACCTGCAACCTCTGTGAAAGCCGAGTTCGTAAATGAGTGTCAGGAATGTGCCCGAACATGGTAATCTCTTGTCCACCTGGTCACAGCCCCAGGCTGGAGCACCCCCCTATTGTTTGGTAAATGGAACTCCCAGCAGGAGGGGAGCAAGTTGGTGCCGGTAAGGCGAGCGGGATGACGGAGCAACCTTTCAGCGGAGAAAAGATTAACTCAAGCGTGCCGATATAAACCAGAACAGACTTTGATTCAGGAGCACTTGCCACGATAAGCTCTGACCTACGGAACGGAACGGAACCCTATGAACAGCGCTGAGAGAGGACCGGCCGGAGAAGAAGAACCAACGACTTGAATTAACAATCCGTTTAGCTATTGTAGTAATTATTGAATTGAAACAAGTGACATACCAAATGATAATAAATCCTTACTTTATAAAGCTGTTTCGGTCATATTGGAGTCTTGAGTCTCCCCTTCCATTTCCCCTACACCCACTAGACCCGATTCACCCAACGTTGGCCGTATCGCGCCACAGCTACTCAATCTGGAAAACTCTAAAGCGACCGAATGCAAAGAGGAAGAAGACGTACAGAAGAGTAACGGGATTTATTACTATTTACACACATAAGCAAAAAGAGCAGTCACGATTATGTACAGGGACATGAGACGCAGGTGACACAGTGAATTCCTTATACAAGCTTAATTACCTACCCAGGACAGAACAAACAAAGACGACTCACACGGGGAATTGCAGAGTGGATTGGCTGGAAGGAGGTGTGTGGCTGGAGGGGGAGGACGGCACGGAGCTGGCTGGAGCTTGATCCCGCACGGGACGTCGGGCTGGACCTCGACGGCCGCTGATGCCACCGATCCTGTCGTGTGCGCGGGATCACGAGTCGGATCACGGTCGGAGCCGACGCGCTGGTGGGGGGTCTGGCGTGACGGGTTCTCTCCTCTCTCTTTCTTTTGTCCAACCACTCTTTCTCCAACGCAACCACTCAACGCAACCACTGACCACCCCTGACAACCAACTCAGCTCTTGTCATGGACCTCTCTTTTCAGACTCATCTCCTTGTCTCTGTAAAAGCGCATCTCCCTTGGGGGCGTCTCTCATGGGTTATATATAGCCCCACCCTTGAACCTTTGCGAACCTCCCCGATCGCTCTTCCTCCGCCCTCTCAAACCAAACCCCTCGTGCTCGGTTGGTTGTTCGGGGCTGGCTCACTCCTCCCCTCTATGACGAGGTGGAGACATGCCTTTCTTCCCCAACCCTGCCTCGTGGCCAATGGTGGTTGAAGAAAACCGCCCAAAATGCAGTTGGCCATTGAAATGAAATGAAAGGGGATGTACTCTTATTTCACTTGGTGCAATGGAGTATTTAAATTAATGGGAGACACAGCCTTACCCTAAGACACATAATAAGATATAAGCTACTGAACAAGGGTTTTATCGGGTCCTGCAATGTGGTGTTTATGGAATAACTACCGAGACGCCCCTTTGACCTTTACACTACGGAGGTATTTACAAGGAATCATTACATTTTACAGAGGGTGATATTTACAACAATTTACTATACAATAAAAAAAAAAAACCATTCTCATATCAGCAATATATATATATATATATATATATATATATATATATATATATATATATATATACTGTATATATATATATATATACTGTATATATATATATATATATACTGTATATATATATATATATACTGTATATATATATATATATATAATATAATATATATACATATATATATATATATATATATATATATATATATATATATATATATATATATATATATATATGTTGTTGCGGTTTTGTGAATAAAGGATGACCCCCCCTCGTAGGTAGTTGCACCACAACATGTAGCCTCGCTGTAGTTCAGTTATTTCTTAGTAAATGTAAGCGTAGTCTCCTTTCCTGTGTTAGTTTGCGTTGAGCAGGCCAGTGAGTTAGGTGTTCTTTGGGCTGGAATGCCATGTGCTCGGCCTAGAACAAGTCTGGCAAGGCTGAAGGGAGGAACTGCAGGGGGAGTGGCCGGTAAGCACCGAGCAGCCAATCGAAGCTCAAGGGGAGTGGCTCACAACTGCAACGAGAGGAGGGGCTTGGAACATTCGGGTGAGACTCTGGGGTGGGGCCATAAAACCCTGCCCCGGGCCCCCGCCTCAATGAGAGCCAGTCGGAGTATCAGAGAGCGTTGTGAGTCAGAGTCAGAGAGAGAGAGAGAGAGAGAGAGAGAGACAGAGCTGCGAGAGACGTGGTGGTAAAAGTGGAGTGTGCCATAAAAGTCGTGGTGGTTGAGTCGGAGATCAAAGAGACATTGTAGCCATGAGTGGATTGAATTGCTTGTTATAGCCTCTCTGTACACGAACTCCCCGTGCCCTGTGCCCTGTGCTCTGCTGCTGCCTGTATTAATCGCGCCTGTGGAGATGATCCATTCCGGGCCACAGACGCCTGATCGCCCTGCCTGCGCTTCCAGCATACGTACCGTGAACAACCGAGGGCCACGCCGGGCGAGCTGTCCAGAGTGAACGGCGCCAGGGCGCGTTTGGAGGGCGAACTTGTCCTTCTTCCTTTTCCCTGCGTGAGTGAGTGGGCCCATGTCTGGGGATTTAAGTTAAGGCTGCTTAAGTGCCTGCTCTGTGTCTCTTCACCTGTATAACTGTAAATAAACCTGTTCTTCCTACTATTTGATCGTCCCCGTCAGTTCCATCTATTGGCCTAGCATCGCACGAATAGAACCACTCGAATCGGGTTCAATAAAAGTAACGGCATGAGTCACGTGATACCCAAACCGCTCGGCGTATTCGATTGGCGTGGCTTGTGCTAGGTCCAGTCCTCGTTTTCGTGGCAGCGTGGGTACCAAAGGTACGTGTGGAGTCAACCCGATACCCTTTCCCGCGCTCTCTACGGGAGTGGCGACTCGGCCTCGTTGACACGAAGACCCGAGGGGGAAAAGGCGTTTAACCCCCCCTTTGTACGTCGACGGGCTTTGGGAGATCCGCAACAAATTCGCGTCTGGGAGTGGGATAATTGGACCTAGAGTGCGCTTCACGCACTCGAAATTACGAGCGAACGAAATTTAGTTTTAAAAGCCAAATTAAATTCGTACGATGGCTGGCCAAGGCGGTCAAATGCCGGTGGGGGTAGTAGAGAGAAATTAATGGCCCAGGACCGTCAGGAAGGGTTGGTAGTGGAGGAAAGTGAAGAGGGTGCGGCAGCAGGGGAAGAAAATGGCGGCGCCTCGCACGTGGCGGCGGAAGACGAGCCCGCTGTTCCAGCGGGTTGGGACCTGTAGCTATTCATGGCACAATTCAGCGCGTACATGGCAGAGTCAAGAGGTGAAAAGAATAAAGTGAGCGAATAAATAAATAAAATGAAGGGTGAAATGATTGCAAAAATGGATGCACAAAATGACGATATGAAAGCTCAGGACGAGTGATTGGAAAGCAAAATGAACACCCAAAGGGATAACATGGAAAAATTGAGGGAAGAATCCAGGTGCGATATGCAGAAGATGAGGGCAGCATCAAAGAGGGATATGAAGAAGGCAGGGGAGGACATTGGGCGCAGGTTGACCGGGAGGGTCGCGGTGGTACGCGATGAGGTGACCCGGTGCGGATAACGCATGGGGAGCGAGCTTGAGCAGAGGACAGCCAAATTGACTGGGGCTATGGGAGTAGCGACGCGAGAGGAAATTGTGGAGGAGCCGACGATCGTTGAATTGGGAACGAAAATTTCGGGGGTGCCGAGGAAGGTCGAATTGGAAGACGAAATTTTGGGGGTGCTGACAATCGCCGAGTTGGAGGAGAAAACCCGGGAAGAAAAGATGGGGGTTGAAGAGACAGAGAGTAAATCGCGGGAGGTGGAAATGGAACATGCGCAAAGTCTGTATTCACACCGTGATTCCGTGCTTGCTAACTCAATAAAAAGTTTGCAGGTGCTGGCGGAGAAGGAGGGCCCCGAGGTGAGTAATAATGGCGCGAATGTGTTTGGCGCGAATGGGTGCTCGGCACGCTTGGGAGAAAGGTGAGACCCGGCGTTCGCGGAAGGCCCATTGTGCGGCGTATGAGTGGTATGGAGTGTGAGAGAGAGAGTGCGTACCCGAGTGTGTGGAGAGCGAGTGTGCACCGGAGTGTGCGATGGGTGAGTGTGTAGAGGAAAAGTGTGCACCGGAGTGTGCAGGAAAAGAGTGTGCACCGGAGTGTGAGGGAGAATGCACACTGGAGTATGTGTGGGAAGAGTGTGCACCGGAATGTGCGATACCGGAGTGCAAGGGAGAATGCACACTGGAGTGTGTGTGGGTAGGGTGTGCACCGGAGTGTGCGACACTGGAGTGTGTGAAAGGTGCGTGCGCACCTGGGTGGTGTGCACCAGAGTGTGCGACAACGGAGTGTGTGGGAGGCACGTGTGCGCCTGGGTGTGTGACTGTGGAGTGGGTCGTGCGTGGTGAGGACGCGGCTCAAGCATTGACACCTTCCGGGGTAGCGCGTAGTGGGACGGGTAGCGAACGCGAGCCCCTGGTGAGTTGTGTGCTGCAGGGACCGGAGGGGATCGGTGCCGCGTCAGTCTCACGAGGACCGGCATGCACGATTCGTGCCTCCGGCCCCCGCACGGTATGGTTGTCGCTGTATGGTGGCAAGGCCGGAAGGCCGGGTTCAAGGGGAGCTTCGGGTTGTCGGAGCCATGCACCCTGTCCGGTGCGGTGCTCCGGCCGTGGCCGGCTGGGTCATCGTGCGTGGGCCTGATGTTCTTTCTCGACAGCAAAGGTTTCCTCCTGGCACACCTCCCATGTAGATCAAATTTGTGCAGCCTCTTTCTAATGGTAGACTCGTGCACTTTGACATCAACAGTGGCAAGAGCCACCTGTATGTCCCGTGATGACATTCTGGGGTTCTTAGAGACTTCTTTCAGCATCTTGCGGTCTGCTCTCTGGCTGAACTTGCTGGGGCGGCATGGCCTGAACAAGTTGGCAGTTGTTTGGAATCTTCTCCACTTGTAGATGATCTTCCGGACAGTTGAATGATTGATTTCAAATTGTTTGGAGGTGTTTTTAAATCCCTTCCCAGACTCGTAGGCATCTATAACTTTCTTTCTGAAGGCCTCAGAGAGCTCTTTTGATCTTGGCACTGTGACACCGCACACTTCAACAACAAAGAGCAAACCAAACTAAATGTCTGATGTTTAAATAAGACAGGTTCCTCCAAGATCCTCTCTAACGATGTTCTAATCATATGCACCTGAGGTGGTGCACCTCATTCTAATTTTAGGTATTTGAAGTAGTGATAAATGTGAGGGTGTACTTACTTTTTCCACATGTGAAATTTGCATTTATGTTTATTTAAATTATACAATGGACTACAAAATGTAAATGTTTCATGATATTTGTTATATTATATCACCTTTATCTATCAATATTGTTGAAATGAAGATCAAATAGCTGTATGTTGAAATATTTTGAAAAAGTCAAAACTTTACATGGGGTGTACTTACCTTTTCACGTGACTGTATCTATATAATGTATTGTACGTACATATAATATACAGTATATATATATGTATATATATATATATATATATATATATATATATATATATATATATATATATATATATATATATATATATATACAGTGCGTATCAAAAAAAGGTAATTCGAATTCAAGGGGTTAATATGCAAAGGTTATTTAGTTTGACAATTTACATGTGGTTTACCAATTATGAAGAGATCCTCAGCTTTCCATTGATGCCTTTCATGCATCATTGCTGTCACACATGACCGAGTACATGTTCATTGAAAATGACAAGTTCAAATCGCATTTTTACAAGTTTGGCTAATTGGTGAAAGACAGTTTTAAATGGACGCATTACTTGTCGACAGCCAAGTTGATTATGTAAAATTGATAAGCTGGTCTGGTAATCGTCGGTTGTGTCATCCTTTGTTTAAGATGGGTATTTAAGATGGGTCTACAGTGTATGGGTTCAGAGACAGTCTGAGTCATTGAAAAGATGGTTCAACTTACGACTGAACAGCGGACCTTCGTGGTTACAACCTTTCACCAAACTGGAAGTTTGCAGCGAACTCGTGATGCGTTCAGGGAACGTTTCCCAGAACGGGAGCCTCCAGCAGACAAAACCATCTGGGCGAATGTTATAAAATACCAAGAGCATGGCACGAGCCTCAACCGCAACAAGGAGAATTCTGGTAGGAGGCGCACTGGGCGATCGGAAATGAACATTGCAGCAGAAAGGCAGCACGTTTTGGAGCATCCTAGGGATACCAGCGCAAGACGAAATGGGACGGGATTGCCTTCGGCAACATTCAACCGAATTACAACACTGGACCTCCACCAACATCCATATCGGATTCACATCCAGCATCAACTTACGCCAGGGGATTTTTCCAGGAGGCTGGTGCTTGCCAGATGGTTGATAGCACGTTGCAAAGCATATGTCAATTTCCTGCGGTATCTCGTTATCGGTGACGAAGCTGCTTTCGCCATGGATGGCAAGGTCAATACCCACAATGTTCTTGAATATGCACCGACAGGACAACCCCCGGAATTTAATTTTAACACCAACATGAATCGACAAAAGTGGACTGTTTGTTTGGGACTTTGTGGAAGTGGTCAGGTGATCAGACCATTTTTCTTTCAAAGGAATGTCAATGGTAACAGGTATCTGCAGATGATCAATGATGAAATTTTACCGCAACTGGAGGAGAACTTTCAGCGACAGGTTCGTGGTGTATTCAGATATCTCCGGTGGGCCCAAGATGGCGCCCCAGCACATCGTCTTATCGCTGTCAGAAATCGACTGAGGGAACTCTTTGGAGACCGAGTCATCGCCCTCAACCATGCAGTGGAATGGCCGCCAAGATCACCTGACCTCACACCATGTGATTATTTCCTTTGGGGACATTTAAAGAACAAGGTCTTCGTAACTCCTCCCCGAGATCTTGACGAATTGCAGGGCCGTATTCGACATGAAGTGGATGCTTTGCGCAATGACCCGGCTATGGTGAGACTAGCAGTTCAGGCCATGCTCCGCCGCTGTGAGCTTTGTGTTGAAAGGGGAGGTGGACATGTTGAAGGTGTGGGTGCATAAAGGCCAATCATTCCAGAGAAAAGTTCACATCTTACGTTCATTTTGCACCAATTATCCTGACTTGCATCGATTAGACAAACTTGTAAAAATGCGATTTGAACTTGTCATTTTCAATGAACATGTACTCGGTCATGTGTGACAGCAATGACGCATGGAAGGTATCAATGGAAACCTGAGGATATCCTCTTAATTAGTAAACCACATGAAATTGTGAAAATAAATAACCTTTGCATATTAACCCCTTGAATTCGGATTATCTTTTTTTAGATACGCACTGTAGTATTGTATATATATAGTACGTACATATATTGTATATATATAGCTGTATATATATAATACATATATATATATATATATTGTATTATAAATTAAATGTATTATATATATATATATATATATATATATATATATATATATATATACGTATTTGGTTTTCACCTCCATCCGCAGATCCGTCGCAGCATTTATATTCTCATTGGCAAAGTACACAGAGTGAATTCCACAATTCTATTACACTGTGGACTCGACAAATATTCATGGTAATTTCGAGGGTAAACACCAGGCTGCTAGTTTTTGATAAAATAAACCATTCCGAGCGATGCTCCCTTGGCCTCAGAGCAGGACGGGGGGAGCAAAGGACGGAAAATTGTTGCCCTGTCGCCAGCAATCTGCACTCCAATCACGTACAATGTTTGCCTGCCGTGAGCGTGAAACACTAACCATAACTGTGTGTGCGTGTGTATGTATGTGCATGTGTGTATGTATATATATATATATATATATATATATATATATATATATATATATATATATATATATAGATTGGCGGATGCGTGTGTGTATATATATATATATATATATATATATATATATATATATATATATATATATGTATGTATGTATGTATATATATATATATATATATATATATATATATATATATATATATATATATATATATATGTATATATATGTAATGTCTGTGAGATATCATTGCAAATCTGAATGCATGTATACCTTCGCAGTGCATCTTCTCCTGTTCCTTCTTACTCGAAGCTTAAAGCGAGACAGCGTTCAAGGCGATGAGCGTCGTTGGTAAAGCTAAATCCACGGCGAGGGTCATCCATACCACTCTGTAAATAGACATCCAGGTCATCGGTGCAGGTCAGATCATTTGCTCTTATCTCATTTCACGGTTTCTCTCGAGGCGTATCCGCCAATCTATATACATCCTCAAGATTTTATGCTCGGCCCGAATTTTGGAGGATTTTTCTCACCTACATTATTGCACTCTGCTCTTATGTTCTTTTTCACGTCGGAAAACTTGTATAATAATAGTTATTTTTCGTACTTGGCATTTTTCAACACAAACTAAACAGTGTGCGTGCTTGTGAACAATCTACGGTGATTACCTACACGGAATGTTGCAATATATAATTGCACTGCCCTTAAACAATCGCTATATTTTCCTTGTACGCCATAATCACGGATAATCCCCATCCAGAAATTGCGCACGTGTAACACTCAGTGCAAACGTTACAGAATTTCGAACTCACCCTGTAAAATGGCATGTCGTGGTCCATCCCACCCTTTTTCATCAGCAATGTTGTCTAATCGGATAAATGTCAACCTACATGCCATTCCAGGTGAGTGATCAAACCAGTATTCTATTTTGATGTGTCTCTATTGATTCATCTCAAAAAAGAAAAAACTAAATCTTTGCACATTTTTCAATATGGAGGAGTCTTCGCACAATAGTTTGATTCACCGGTCACTGTGGATAATCCTTGTTTACTAAAAGCACATATTGTGTGACATGCTACACGTTTTCCTTGGCTGTTTGCCATATCGACCTTCCATTGCACTCAAAGAGAAGAGAGTGCCAATATCGAGGGCAAATTCATTTGAGAGGACATGACAATCTGTTCTTCAGGATGATAAATCAACCTCACTGTTCTGCATGCATGTCCAACCATATACAGTATGTATAAAACTAGAACGCCATTCTTCGACGTCACCACGTCGACCGATATGCCTCCGCCCAAATTATTACATCATTATAATACCTATACCAAGTTTTAATTTAAATCCTTTCAGCTGTTCACAAGTTATCACATTTTACCTGACATGGCCTCTGACCTTTGGCCTTAAACCTCGGGACCCCAAAATTTAATCAGTTAATCTCGACATCATTATACATATCTGTACCAAGTTTTAATTATATCCCTTTGGCTGTTCTCAAGTTATAGACCTATTACAGACTTTGACCTTTGACCTCTTGACCCCAAAATCGAATCAGTTAATCTTTAAATCATTACACATATCTGTACCAAGTTTTAATTATATCCCTTTAGCTGTTCTCAAGTTATAGACCTATTACAGACTTTGACCTTTGACCTCTTGACCCCAAAATCGAATCAGTTAATCTTTAAATCATTACCCATATCTGTACCAAGTTTTAATTATATCTCTTTAGCTGTTCTCAAGTTATAGACCTATTACAGACTTTGACCTTTGACCTCTTGACCCCAAAATCAAATCAGTTAATCTTTACATCATTATACATATCTGTACCAAGTTTTAATTATATCCCTTTAGCTGTTCTCAAGTTATAGACCTATTACAGACTTTGACCTTTGACCTCTTGACCCCAAAATCGAATCAGTTAATCTTTACATCATTATACATATCTGTACCAAGTTTGAATTAGATCCCTTTAGCCGTTCTCAAGTTATAGACCTATTACAGACTTTGACCTTTGACCTCTTGACCCCAAAATCGAATCAGTTAATATTTACATCATTATACATATCTGTACCAAGTTTTAATTATATCCCTTTAGCCATTCTCAAGTTATAGACCGATTAGACTTTGACCTTTGACCTTCGACCCCTTGTCCCCAAAATCGAATCAGTTAATCTTTACATCGTTATACATACCTGTACCAAGTTTGAATTATATCCCTTTAGCTGTTCATAAAAAAAAAAATCGTAAGATTTAGAAAATCACAAGACTTTACAAACACAGATAGAATGGGCCATAAATTGTTGTTGCCCCTTGGATTTCAAGATGGGGTCCACATATAGGAAGTATATTGTTTCAGTGGGGAAATTATGCATCTCCTAAGGCTGCAAAGCTTGATTGTTTGAAAAAGTGAATTAACAACAATCTTCAATAATTCTTCCATTGTGTGGTCGTTTTTGTTTTTTTGTACAAATTTTGGACAAATTTTAAACCTCAAATACAAGGGCATGAGAAGATGTTAATACATTTCTGCATTAACGACAAGCCAATTAGACGGGGCAAGTACACAAAGTAAACCAATTGCCGGTTTACCTGAGTAGTAAACCGGCAACTTCAGGTTCCCATATAGAATCCCATTAAACACAGATAATTATGAGATTCAAACGAAGCGTTATTGTCAGAACAACCATCGTCACAAAAGGTGTACCGACGTTGAAAGATTACTTTGGAACACCTAACTCAATTTGACTCTGTATGTTGGATAACCCGGTTTACTACTCAGGGATCGTATAAAAAATACCGGTACTAAAATTTAAAGGGGTGAGTAATTAGATGCCCTTTCTGTGCTATCTCATTGTCCTGCGCTCGCGAAGCGAAAAGCGGGGTTAAACGATTGTGTGCGTGCGTACATGTCTGCATTTTTTAATTCATTTTCTCAGCAACATTTGGTCCGATTGACACGAAATTTTGCACCATAGGAGCGCCTCCACCTGGAGAATTTAGTGATAATTATGACGTCATAAATCACGTGGTGTGGGCGCCATCTTGGAGAAACTTTGCACCTCTATATCTATCTATAATTCCATTAATCTCTGTGTGTATGTGTGTATGTGTGTTTGTATGTGTGTATGTGTGTATGTTTGTCTGTGACCGCTGTTTCTCGACAACTACCGGTCCGATATACTTGAAACTTGCCAGGTATATTGCTGGGGACCCGAGGATGTGCCTTTTCAAGGTTTGAAATTAATCGGACAAGTAGTTACCGAGCTATGGCGATTTCTTTACCAAACACCGCAAGCCGTTCGCTTTGGACCAAACCATTTCATGTAAATAGAGGGGGGGGGTTCTGTGGTCGTTGCGAATGGACCAAACCATTCATGTAAATAGAGGGGGGGGAGGTTCTGTGGTCGTTACTGCCACGTGGTTTCAAAGTTTTTTTTTGTTGTTGTTTGCACGCATGTTTTTTGCACCCACGTACGGGCACGCCCTAGGATGTTTACACACACACACCCCTACACAAATTATTATTATTATTTTTTTTTGGCAAGGAACGGGCACCCACGTACGGGCACGTCCTAGCTTATATATAGTACGGGCATGCCCTAGTCTCTGAAAATGCTCCATGGATAAAATTGAAACATGGCTCATTGTCAAGTACTCCCCATGGGGAGTAAGTTGTGTTAATGATGATGTCATTGCTGGCTTCATTATGACGTCATGATTCGACGAGTGCAACGCTTAGTCCGATCAGTTTTAAATTTATTGAGTGTGATATACGCAACAATTATATTGGAGAATGTAAATTTATGATGTCATCGGTCACGTGGTCTGGCAGCCATATTGGATCAAAAAAAACAAACTTAAAAATACAGATGAGTTGGCTCACACCAAGTTGACTGCGAGGGATAAGTATTCTATGAATACCATCTAGTTTAGAATGGGTTTACGTTACATCTTGGAAAAATGGACCATAAGGAATTCAAGGTTCTGGCAAACACTTGAACAAGTACTCGATCTCAGAATGCTCTCCTATTTTACTCATGGTCTTGTGAATCATGGACATGACATTGGTAAGATATTGAGAAGCATATCCAGTCTATCTCAAGGTAAGTTGTTAGTTTAAAAGACCTTAACACCTCCGCCATATCTCCCTTTATAGGCCTACTCCCTCCTATTTCCCCATTCTATATACAAGATATCTGACATGTTTTTAAAAGGAATGACTCTGCCAGATGATTGATGTATAGGTTAGGGTTGCTTGCCATAATAGTTGTTCATTTCAACGAAAGATTTCACTAAGTTCTGAGATGTTATCAGTGAAGACCTGGTAGATTGATATCGACCTAATGGAAAATATACAAGGTTCTGATATCCCGTAACTATGAAAAGTAGTGTATAACGTTTTGGTTTTTCACAAAGTGTTCAGTATTTCGCAAAGTGAACATTTCTCGATTTATATTAGCTCACGTTTCACTGTGTTTCCATCGCCCTTTTTTGGAGCCGACCCTAAGCATGCACGGCCATAGACCCTCGCGGAACCAAAGTGCCTTCTTCAATCGGGCGGATCACAAAGAAGGGAAATTACAGAGCAGGGCTAGACTGTGGATGAAAAGACGGGCACACTTGTGCGGGGAAATTCTCATAAGCACAGCCAATGGGGAAAGCAAGCATGCTTTATACCATTATAGCTCTATTCATGGGCGGCGCCTTTCAAGCTCAGCCGAGGAGGCTCGTCAAAGCATTGCCCATTCTCCTCTTGGCCTAAAGCTTTCTCACTTTCCCGAACCACAATGGGCTGACCTGCATGTGAAGGCAGTACCGATGAGCCCCAGGATAGGCCCTCATGCTGTTGTGGTCTGTTGCTGCTATTTTGCTGATATTTCTTGGGTCCGAGTGATGTTGCGTTCCATTCTTTCACACAGTTCCAGTTTGTTGTACAGTCACGCAAGTCCAACATCTCACAAGATTATCTATAAAGTCCAACATCTCACAAGGTTATCTATAAAGTCCAACATCTTACAAGATTATCTATAAAGTCCAACATCTTACAAGATTATCTATAAAGTCCAACATCTCACAAGGATATCTATAAAGTCCAACATCTCACAAGGTTATCTATAAAGTCCAACATCTCACAAGGTTATCTATGAAGTCCAACATCTCACAAGGTTATCTATGAAGTCCAACATCTCACAAGGTTATCTATGAAGTCCAACATCTTACAAGATTATCGATAAAGTCCTACATCTCACAAGATTATCTATGAAGTCCAACATCTCACAACATTATCTATGAAGTCCAACATCTCACAAGGTTATCTATGACGTCCAACATCTCACAAGATTATCTATAAAGTCCAACATCTCACAAGATTATCAAAGAAGTCCAACATCTCACAAGATTATCTATAAAGTCCAACATCTCACAAGATTATCTATAAAGTCCAACATCTCACAAGATTATCTCTAAAGTCCAACATCTCACAACATTATCTATGAAGTCCAACATCTCACAAGGTTATCTATGAAGTCCAACATCTCACAAGATTATCTATAATGTCCAACATCTCACAAGATTATCTATAAAGTCCAACATCTCACAAGATTATCTATAAAGTCCAACATCTCACAAGATTATCTATAAAGTCCAACATCTCACAAGGTTATCTATAAAGTCCAACATCTTACAAGGTTATCTATAAAGTCCAACATCTCACAAGGTTATCTATAAAGTCCAACATCTTACAAGATTATCTACAAAGTCCAACATCTCACAAGGTTATCTATAAAGTCCAACATCTCACAAGATTATCTATGAAGTCCAACATCTCACAAGGTTATCTATAAAGTCCAACATCTTACAAGATTATCTACAAAGTCCAACATCTCACAAGGTTACCTATAAAGTCCAACATCTTACAAGATTATCTATAAAGTCCAACATCTCACAAGATTATCTATGAAGTCCAACATCTCACAAGATTATCTATGAAGTCCAACATCTCACAAGATTATCTATAAAGTCCAACATCTCACAAGATTATCGATGAAGTCCAACATCTCACAAGGTTATCTATAAAGTCCAACATCTCACAAGATTATCAATAAAGTCCAACATCTCACAAGGTTATCTATAAAGTCCAACATCTCACAAGGTTATCTATAAAGTCCAACATCTTACAAGATTATCTATAAAGTCCAACATCTCACAAGGTTATCTATAAAGTCCAACATCTTACAAGATTATCGATAAAGTCCAACATCTCACAAGGTTATCTATAAAGTCCAACATCTTACAAGATTATCTATAAAGTCCAACATCTCACAAGATTATCTATGAAGTCCAACATCTCACAAGGTTATCTATGAAGTCCAACATCTCACAAGATTATCTATAAAGTCCAACATCTCACAAGATTATCTATAAAGTCCAACATCTTACAAGATTATCTATAAAGTCCAACATCTCACAAGGTTATCTATAAAGTCCAACATCTTACAAGATTATCTATAAAGTCCAACATCTCACAAGATTATCTATGAAGTCCAACATCTCACAAGGTTATCTATGAAGTCCAACATCTCACAAGATTATCTATAAAGTCCAACATCTCACAAGATTATCTATGAAGTCCAACATCTCACAAGATTATCTATAAAGTCCAACATCTCACAAGATTATCTATAAAGTCCAACATCTCACAAGATTATCGATAAAGTCCAACATCTCACAAGGTTATCTATAAAGTCCAACATCTCACAAGGTTATCTATAAAGTCCAACATCTCACAAGATTATCTATAAAGTCCAACATCTCACAAGATTATCTATGAAGTCCAACATCTCACAAGATTATCTATAAAGTCCAACATCTCACAAGATTATCTATAAAGTCCAACATCTCACAAGATTATCTATAAAGTCCAACATCTCACAAGGTTATCTATAAAGTCCAACATCTCACAAGGTTATCTATGAAGTCCAACATCTCACAAGATTATCTATAAAGTCCAACATCTCACAAGATTATCTATGAAGTCCAACATCTCACAAGATTATCTATAAAGTCCAACATCTCACAAGATTATCTATAAAGTCCAACATCTCACAAGATTATCTATAAAGTCCAACATCTCACAAGGTTATCTATAAAGTCCAACATCTCACAAGGTTATCTATGAAGTCCAACATCTCACAAGATTATCTATAAAGTCCAACATCTCACAAGATTATCTATGAAGTCCAACATCTCACAAGATTATCTATAAAGTCCAACATCTCACAAGATTATCTATAAAGTCCAACATCTCACAAGGTTATCTATAAAGTCCAACATCTCACAAGGTTATCTATGAAGTCCAACATCTCACAAGATTATCTATAAAGTCCAACATCTCACAAGGTTATCTATGAAGTCCAACATCTCACAAGATTATCTATGAAGTCCAACATCTCACAAGGTTATCTATGAAGTCCAACATCTCACAAGATTATCTATGAAGTCCAACATCTCACAAGATTATCTATAAAGTCCAACATCTCACAAGATTATCTATAAAGTCCAACATCTCACAAGATTATCTATGAAGTCCAACATCTCACAAGATTATCTATAAAGTCCAACTTCTCACAAGATTATCTATAAAGTCCAACATCTCACAAGATAATCTATAAAGTCCAACATCTCACAAGATTATCTATGATGTCCAACATCTCACAAGATTATCTATGATGTCCAACATCTCACAAGATTATCTATAAAGTCCAACATCTCACAAGATTATCTATGATGTCCAACATCTCACAAGATTATCTATGATGTCCAACATCTCACAAGATTATCTATAAAGTCCAACATCTCACAAGATTATCTATTAAGTCCAACATCTCACAAGATTATCTATAAAGTCCAACATCTCACAAGGTTATCTATGAAGTCCAACATCTTACAAGGTTATCTATGAAGTCCAACATCTCACAAGATTATCTATGATGTCCAACATCTCACAAGATTATCTATGATGTCCAACATCTCACAAGATAATCTATAAAGTCCAACATCTCACAAGATTATCTATGATGTCCAACATCTCACAAGATTATCTATGATGTCCAACATCTCACAAGATTATCTATAAAGTCCAACATCTCACAAGATTATCTATTAAGTCCAACATCTCACAAGATTATCTATAAAGTCCAACATCTCACAAGGTTATATATAAAGTCCAACATCTCACAAGGTTATCTATGAAGTCCAACATCTTACAAGGTTATCTATGAAGTCCAACATCTTACAAGGTTATCTATGAAGTCCAACATCTCACAAGGTTATCTATGAAGTCCAACATCTTACAAGATTATCTATGAAGTCCAACATCTCACAAGATTATCTATAAAGTCCAACATCTCACAAGATTATCTATAAAGTCCAACATCTCACAAGGTTATCTATAAAGTCCAACATCTTACAAGATTATCTATGAAGTCCAACTTCTCACAAGATTATCTATAAAGTCCAACATCTCACAAGATTATCTATAAAGTCCAACATCTCACAAGATTATCTATAAAGTCCAACATCTCACAAGATTATCTATGAAGTCCAACATCTCACAAGATTATCTATGAAGTCCAACATCTCACAAGATTATCTATGAAGTCCAACATCTCACAAGGTTATCTATGAAGTCCAACATCTCACAAGATTATCTATGAAGTCCAACATCTCACAAGATTATCTATGAAGTCCAACATCTCACAAGATTATCTATGAAGTCCAACATCTCACAAGGTTATCTATGAAGTCCAACATCTCACAAGATTATCTATAAAGTCCAACATTTCACAAGATTATCTATGATGTCCAACATCTCACAAGATAAACTATAAAGTCCAACATCTCACAAGATTATCTATGAAGTCCAACATCTCACAAGATTATCTATGAAGTCCAACATCTCACAAGATTATCTATGAAGTCCAACATCTCACAAGATTATCTATGAAGTCCAACAGCTCACAAGGTGTCAGGTCTCATGGGGTCCACATTTTGCTCAACCAAACTCCTAAGAATATTGATGGGACAAGTCAAGTCTTATTGGTGTGCAAAGAATATCATTATTACTTTACACATTATCCTCAATAACTATTTTTGGGTAATTAAGCACGTTGTTGCATGTAGTGTGGAATAAAAAACCAGTGATAATGTGGTGAAAAACCAAGGTGTGGAATAAAAAACCAAAACAAGGTGTTAAACACAGAGCGATGAAAGAGCTGAGCACTCTTACAATTCCATGTACTCATGGAATATTAACTCTGAGGTTGACCAGATGTTTGACGGAAAACTACCTCCTGCCTCGAGAAACAACCCACTGTTTTAGGAGAAGAAAGAAAAGTGAGGATAATGAAATAGGAAGAGGAAGAGGTGTTCGAGACAAGGCCCGAGCCTAGTTCCTGCGGGCCACTTCCTGCCGCATGTGAAGTCTCAGTCACTGCAATGGCCGCACGTCCATATCGTGGCAACCGACCGTGGGGTGGCCTTGATGGCCAGACGTGCTGGGCATGCGAAGGGAGAGCTCTAGGGCCCTGTTCAACGTGCCACGTCTGCAGCCTTTGGCCGCGCGGCCCAAAGCAGCTTACCCTTAATTATTGGAACTTTGGAAGATTAGGCTGCGCCAAGGCTTGTATGAACACATTATACACTCCTTGACCTGAATCGCAGCATTTTTTAGCGTACCAAAAAGGAGGTTTAGACATTTAATGGGATAACCAGTGTAATCTAAAGTTTGCAAAAACAAATTGTTTGGTGTATAATACTGTGTTGTAAGACTCTTAAGTGATTTTCTACCCGACGTCCGACACAAAGCTTTGGAAGCTCCATGTACGGATTTACTTTTCAACAGCATGGCCGGGAAGATCCAGTGAGACCCTAAACCAGCCCAAGAACGTGGCCCTCATCACATGACATTTCACTGTTTTCATTCCTGGCTTTTGAGGAATCCATGATTTTACGATTGCTGTATGTTTGAGTCAATATGTTTGAGTCCCCTTGTGTTTTATACCTCTCCCCCCCACCCTCCCCCTCCCACGCCTCCTGCCTCCAAGCCCTCTCCCTCCCACACTTCTCTCTGCTCTCAAATGTTGTGGTTGTGTGCTTCCCCTTCTCTCCCCATCTTGTCTTCCGCTCCCTCTTTTTGTGTGTTTTGTTTGTCTGGTTGATTTGTTTGTGAAATAAATGTTAGCTCTTTCACGAGCCTCGATTCAGTATACAAAATATATATATATATATATATCTATGATATCAAATCACTAAGTAAGAACACTAACTTGATTTTGTAGCATTAACTAGTTAAAGATAACAGCTTCATTTGTTTTAACTTGGAGATTGACCGTTCAGGGAACTCAGTTGAGAAGGAACAAGTTGATTCCTTCACAATAATGAAATAAATGGTGGATGTCTGTAATTTGTACAGAAATATAATGTCTATTTTTAACTGCTGAAGCCACTTCAATATTTGGCTTCCTTCCTTCCACCCATCCTTTCAGAAATGAAGAAGAAGAATAACATTCCTATCCCACCGTGTTCAATTCTCAATGGTTCTAAACGGTGATTCTAAAGGGTAATTATAAAGGTTTCTAAAGGGTGATTCTAAATTGTAATTATAAAGGGTTACAAAGGGTAATTCTACAGGGTTCTAAAGGGTAATTCTAAATTGTAATTATAACGGGTTCTAAAGGGTAATTCTACAGGATTCTAAAGGGTAATTTTAAATTGTAATTCTAAAGGATTCCAAAGGATAATTCTAAATTGTAATTATAAATTTTAATTATAAAGGGTTCCAAAGGGTATTCCTAAATTGTAATTATAAAGGGTTCTAAAGGGTAATTCTAAATTGTAATTCCAAAGGGTTCTAAAGGGAAATTCTAAATTGTAATTCTAAAGGGTTATAAAGGGTAATTCTAAATTGTAATTCTAAAGGGTTCTAAAGGGTAATTCTAAATTGTAATTCTAAAGGGTTATAAAGGGTAATTCTAAATTGTAATTCTAAAGGGTTCTAAAGGGTAATTCTAAATTGTAATTCTAAAGGATTCCAAAGGATAATTCTAAATTGTAATTATAAATTTTAATTATAAAGGGTTCCAAAGGGTATTCCTAAATTGTAATTATAAAGGGTTCTAAAGGGTAATTCTAAATTGTAATTCTAAAGGGTTATAAAGGGTATTTCTAAATTGTAATTCTAAAGGGTTATAAAGGGTAATTCTAAATTGTAATTCTAAAGGGTTCTAAAGGGTAATTCTAAATTGTAATTCCAAAGGGTTCTAAAGGGTAATTCTAAATTGTAATTCTAAAGGGTTATAAAGGGTAATTCTAAATTGTAATTCTAAAGGGTTCTAAAGGGTAATTCTAAATTGTAATTCCAAAGGGTTCTAAAGGGAAATTCTAAATTGTAATTCTAAAGGGTTATAAAGGGTAATTCTAAATTGTAATTCTAAAGGGTTCTAAAGGGTAATTCTAAATTGTAATTCTAAAGGGTTCTAAAGGGCAATTCTATATTGAAATTATTAAAGGGTTCTAAAGGGAAATTCTAAATTGTAATTCTAAAGGGTTATAAAGGGTAATTCTAAATTGTAATTCTAAAGGGTTCTAAAGGGTAATTCTAAATTGTAATTCCAAAGGGTTCTAAAGGGAAATTCTAAATTGTAATTCTAAAGGGTTATAAAGGGTAATTCTAAATTGTAATTCTAAAGGGTTCTAAAGGGTAATTCTAAATTGTAATTCTAAAGGGTTCTAAAGGGCAATTCTATATTGAAATTATTAAAGGGTTCTAAAGGGAAATTCTAAATTGTAATTCTAAAGGGTTCTAGAGGGAAATTCTAAATTGTAATTCTAAAGGGTTCTAAAGGGTAATTCTAAATTGTAATTCTAAAGGGTTCTAAAGGGTAATTCTAAATTGTAATTCTAAAGGGTTCTGAAGGGCAATTATATATTGTAATTATTAAAGGGTTATAAAGGGTAATTCTAAATTGTAATTCTAAAGGGTTCTAAAGGATAATTCTAAATTCTAATTCTAAAGGGTTCTAAAGGGCAATTCTATATTGTAATTAGAAAGGGTTCTAAAGGGTAATTCTAAATTGTAATACTAAACGGTTCCAAAGGGTAATTCCAAATTGTAATTTTTTTATTTTTTTAAATACAAGATCGAGGCTCGTGTAAGAGATAACATTAATCATAAAAAAACAAAACGGACACATAAAACATATAATAAAGGGAGCTGTAGACAATATGGGGAGAGGGGGGGAAGCACAACATTTGAGAACAGGGACATCGGGAGATCTGTGGGAGGGAGAGGGGCTTCGGGGGAGGAGGTGTGGGAAGGGGTGTGGGAGAAGTATAAAACACAAGGACACTGCACGGCCTTCCAGGAAAGAAGTTGGTATTTCAAAAAAGTGGATCTGGGGTGAATTAACGGGGGTAGAAAAGATAAACGTTTGGATGGGGGAAGATAAGAGATGGTGGTGAACAGCTGTTTTAAAGACCAGGAGAGAGGAGTGGGATTGAAGAGAGTGAGGGAGTTTGTTCCAGAGGCGGGAGAAAAGTGGAATGAAAGAGTGAAGGTGAGCAGAGAGTCTTGATTTTGGCAATTTCACCAGAAGAGGGTTCCTGGCGGCAGATCTTGTGTGACCTGCAGGAATATTTGGGGGACAGAGCACAGATAGAGCTGGAGGAGAATTCTAAAGGATAATTGTAAATTCTAATTCTGAAGGGTTCTGAAGGGTAATTCAAAATTGTAATTTGAAAGGATTCTAAAGGGTAATTCTAAATTGTATCAGTCATCAGTCATGTGGATTGGCCGCCATCTTTAATTTAAGCAAAAAAAATAAATTACCTTTTCCAGAGTACCACTTAACGGATCAATGCGAAATGTCATACATATGATCAACTACTTATGTGGGCAAAGTATTTGTAAACTATGACATCATCAGTCATGTGATATGGTAGCCATATTGGGTATAAGGAAAACCTTTAAACATCTTTTTCTCCAGAACTGCTGAACAGATCAATACAAAATTTCATATGTATTGTTACATATTTAGGTGAATGTATGTAAATTACCATGCAGGTCTTTGCTTCCGTGTGTAGTATATTAAGTTGTTGTGTAGTTGTTGTGGTTGGAGGGTCAGGAGCCCTTCTGAAAGAGTGGCAGGAAACGGAAGTGGCCGGAAGCAGAAGTGACGGGAAACGGAGGAAAAAGACACGAGGGAAAGGAAGGTTTCTTCTTCCTCGCGGCGACGACGAGAAGGTGGAATCGACCTTACGCTGCGCGGAAAACGCGCCGTTGCGAAACGTCTGGCGAGAGGAGTTACCTGGGCGGTAAATACCTTTTGACACGTCCAGTCACCGTGAGTTCGTGCACGAAACCAAGCGTCCGGGACAGTTTGCCCCGTCTAAAAAGACGCGTACGGGTCCGCACGTTGGGCCTCGCTCGCGTCGGAAGCCGCGCTGGGTTTTGCCCCGTCTACAAAGACGCGTACGGGTCCGCACGTTGGGCCTCGCTCGCGTCGGAAGCCGCGCTGGGTTTTTGCCCACCTACAAGGACGCGTAAGGGTCGCACTTGGGGCCTCGCGCACGTTGGACGCCGCGCTGGGTTTGCCCCGTGGCTTGGCAAGGAGGTGCGCTGCAGCCGCGGCCCCAGTCCGAGACGGCACGTTTAGAGCACGTCCGCCCGGGGCTCGTTCAACCGCCCGTGTGCGGAGAGGAGAGACATTGACCACGGAGGGAGTCAGGAGTGGGGCTCACGTGAGGAATGTATAAGATTAAGATGGCCATCTTAGAGTTTGTGTAGATGAGTTCACATGGTTGTAATATTGATTGTGCATTGTTGATGGTGGTTGATTGCTCAGTGAATATATTATTGATTATTCCGGATCCTTGGTGTGGGGTTTCTTCTTGACCGGAATTCATATTGATTGCGTTACGAAAGCGTATAAACCATATATCTTTCTGGCGGGGTCCCTCCCACGGTCCGGGGGTCACCAAGACCAGGTAGTTACCGGGAGGACCACGTAACAGAATTGGGGGCTCGTCCGGGATCTAAAAGTGTATAAAATAATAAAATAATAATATTTTTGGTAATTAAAATTTATTAGTTAATTATTAATTGGTAATCTTTTTTTTTGAGAAATTGGGGAAAGTCTTGGGGTGAAGGTTAACAGGTGTTAACGATAGGCACCATGGCGTTTGTGGCACAGAACTTTGGGGTAACCCCGAGTGAGGCACAGTTCCGAGCGTTGCTAAAGTCGGATCTCTTGAAATTGGCCAAACATTTTAACTTGGAGGTCCGAACTAATTTGAGGAAGGCAGAGTTGCAGGCCACGGTGATACAATCTATGGTGGGATTAGGAACATGGGACGAGTTAGCCTGGGAGTGGCTACCCGAAGAACCAGAAGACGTGGAGCTCCGGAAACTGGAGTTGCAATTACGGAGCCAGGAACGGATCAAAGAAGAAGAAAGGAAAGCAGAAGAGAGAAGAGAAGAGAAGCAAGCAGAGGAAAGGAGAGTGGAACGAGAACTCCAGGAAAGGTTAAAAGAAGAAGAAAGGAAAGCAGAAGAGAGGAGAGAAGAGAAACAAGCAGAGGAAAGGAGAGTGGAACGAGAACTCCAGGAAAGGTTAGCAGAAGAAGAAAGGAAAGCAGAAAAGGAAAGAGCAGAAGAAGAAAGGAAAGCAGAGGAGAGGAGAGAAGAGAAACAAGCAGAGGAAAGGAGAGTGGAAAGAGAACTCCAGGAAAGAAGAGAAAAGGAACAAGCAGAGGAAAGGAGAGCTGCAAGGGACCTCGAAGCAGAGGAGAGAAAAGCGGAAAGGGAATTAAAGGAACGTGACATGCAGCTTCAGCAAGAAATCAAATTCAAGGAGCTGGAGTTAATGAGAGAACGGGGAGAGGCACCACCCTTGCTGACGGGGTCGACACCTAACCAGAAAACCTGGGAGGTGGGCAGACATGTGAGGCTGGTTCCACCGTTCAGTGAAAAAGAAGTCGCGAAATTTTTTCCACACTTTGAGAAAGTGGCTCGACAATTAAACTGGCCGGAGGAGGCATGGACCATACTCGTGCAAAGTGTGCTGGTGGGGAAAGCTCAGGAAATTTATTCGGCGCTACCAATGGACCAATGTGCAGATTATGAGGTACTGAAGAAGCACATCCTCAAAGCCTATGAGTTGGTTCCGGAAGCTTACAGGCAAAAATTCAGGAATGCCAGGAAGAGGGAGAGTGAGACCCATGTGGAGTTTGCCAGAGTGAAAGAAAACATGTTTGATCGGTGGTGTGAGTCAAAAGGAGTCGGGAAAGACTTCGAAACATTGCGGGACTTGATCCTGGTGGAGGAATTCCAGCAGTGTGTCCACGAGGACATCAAAGTGTACCTGCAGGAAAAGAAAGTACCAAAGTTGTGGGACGCAGCCACCATGGCAGATGATTATGCCTTAACCCACCGAATAGGGGTCCACGAACCTAACTCCTCGCCTAGATCTCCGCAGGGGAGGTGGGGAACAGCAGGTGCGGAGAACGACCATACATGGCGGCGGCCTCGAGATGATTATGGGGACAACTATGATACCCCACCGGTTCGAAATCAGAGGGATGCGGGCCCAAGACAAACTTATAGTTCGGGGGGCCCGAGGCAGACCCCGAGTTTTTCCTCCGGGCCTACTTGCGCGTTTTGCAAAAAACCTGGACACTTGAGGTCCAGTTGTTACCTCATGAAAAGGGACAACCCAGAGCGGAGTCCGACTATTACAACTCCGAATGCGATGGCTAGCGTAAGAAATCGCCATCAAGAGGGTTACCAACCATTTATTTCCGAGGGGTTTGTGTCACTGGATGGAGCCTCGACTCACCGGAGACCGGTTAGGATATTGAGAGACACAGGGGCCCATCAATCTTTAATGCTTGAAGGCATTTTGCCATGGTCCGAGGAGACGGCAACGAGGGATAGTGTTCGTTTACAGGGGATCGGGGGCGGTGTTAGTGCTCCCCTTCAGGTCATCCAGTTGGAGTCCGATTTGGTGTCAGGACCGGTCACCGTCGGTTTACAAGCCACGTTTCCTGTAGAGGGTGTATCTGTGGTTCTCGGGAATGATTTGGCCGGGGGTCAAGTTTATGGTAACCTGAGGGTTGATAAAGAGCCCAGCAGGGAAAATAACACCACACCAGCTCGGGATGGTGACAAAAGTGCCAAGTTATTTGTAGGGGGACTGAACTTCAAAACAGAGGAAGAAGTTCTGACCTCTGTCTTCAACAGATATGGGCCGCTGGTGGAAGTGCGGTTGGTAAGAGACTGGGAAACGCAACAGTCAAGAGGGTTCGGCTTTGTCACGTTTGCCAGCACAAAAGACGCCAGAGAGGCAGAGAAGAATTGGAATGGCAAGGATTTGGAGGGTCGGACCATAACAGTAGGGAAGGCATTTCGTAGGCGTCGAGAGGTCTACAGGAGAGGACAACTGGGCGGTAGTTTTGGTGGTGGCCGCAGTCAATATTATTATGGAGGCTCCCTGAGTTACGGCCGCTCCCGAAGGAAGAATTGGCAAAGTAGTGGCCGAGAAGAAGACCGGTATTCAGGGGACTACAGGGACCAGTGGTCCCACCCTAATTATTAGGGACGTTCTGAGAAGTTGAAGCACTGAAGGCGGCGGAGCCGCCGAGCCAAGATTCCTACACGAATTAACCGTGAACGCCGTTCCTAAAGGCGTCCATGTAGGGAACTTTCCTGCACGGACTAACCGTGAACTCCACGTTCCTCAAGGCGCCCATGTAGAGAACTTTCCTGCACGGACTAACCGTGAACTCCACGTTCCTCAAGGCGCCCATGTAGAGAACTTTCCTGCACGGACTAACCGTGAACTCCGCGTTCCTAAAGGCATCCATGTAGTGAATACTCGGCTTGGCCTCCCGGAAAAGTGCTATCGAGTGGCTTAACTGGCTTTATTTTTAAGTGATAACTGTGCCCGGGGGGAACTGATAATGTGGGGGGGTTGAGTTATCTGGTTTGTTTCTCCAAATTGGCCGGCAAAGAAAGTTTTCGCTGGGTTCAAACTTTCTTTCTTGAAGGGGGGGAGTGTTACATATTTAGGTGAATGTATGTAAATTACCATGCAGGTCTTTGCTTCCGTGTGTAGTATATTAAGTTGTTGTGTAGTTGTTGTGGTTGGAGGGTCAGGAGCCCTTCTGAAAGAGTGGCAGGAAACGGAAGTGGCCGGAAGCGGAAGTGACGGGAAACGGAGGAAAAAGACACGAGGGAAAGGAAGGTTTCTTCTTCCTCGCGGCGACGACGAGAAGGTGGAATCGACCTTACGCTGCGCGGAAAACGCGCCGTTGCGAAACGTCTGGCGAGAGGAGTTACCTGGGCGGTAAATACCTTTTGACACGTCCAGTCACCGTGAGTTCGTGCACGAAACCAAGCGTCCGGGACAGTTTGCCCCGTCTAAAAAGACGCGTACGGGTCCGCACGTTGGGCCTCGCTCGCGTCGGAAGCCGCGCTGGGTTTTGCCCCGTCTACAAAGACGCGTACGGGTCCGCACGTTGGGCCTCGCTCGCGTCGGAAGCCGCGCTGGGTTTTTGCCCACCTACAAGGACGCGTAAGGGTCGCACTTGGGGCCTCGCGCACGTTGGACGCCGCGCTGGGTTTGCCCCGTGGCTTGGCAAGGAGGTGCGCTGCAGCCGCGGCCCCAGTCCGAGACGGCACGTTTAGAGCACGTCCGCCCGGGGCTCGTTCAACCGCCCGTGTGCGGAGAGGAGAGACATTGACCACGGAGGGAGTCAGGAGTGGGGCTCACGTGAGGAATGTATAAGATTAAGATGGCCATCTTAGAGTTTGTGTAGATGAGTTCACATGGTTGTAATATTGATTGTGCATTGTTGATGGTGGTTGATTGCTCAGTGAATATATTATTGATTATTCCGGATCCTTGGTGTGGGGTTTCTTCTTGACCGGAATTCATATTGATTGCGTTACGAAAGCGTATAAACCATATATCTTTCTGGCGGGGTCCCTCCCACGGTCCGGGGGTCACCAAGACCAGGTAGTTACCGGGAGGACCACGTAACAGTATGATCAACTCGTAATAAGGTAAAACGTTTCTGAACTATATAATCAGTAACATGGTATGGTGGCCATCTTGGATTTAAGGAAAAATATTTGAAAATCTATATCTCCAGAACCACTCAACGGATGAATCCGAAACTTCACACATATGATTGACTACACATGAGGATTTTTTTTGCAAACTATGACATCTTCAGTCACATGTATGGCAGCCATCTTGTATTTAAGGAAAAAACATAAAATCTATATCTCCAGAACCGCTTGACTGATTTAACCAAAATTTACAGACCAAACCAAAACTTACAGATATGATGGACTACCCATGAGGAAAATTTATTGAAAATGATGACGTCATCAGTCACGTGGTAGGGCGGCCATTTTGACTGGAAGCCTATCATCTGCTCACAGCTCTAGTTCTAAATTGTAATTCTAAGGGGTAATTCTAAAGGGTTATAAAGGGTTATTCTAAATGGTTATAAAGGGTAATTCTAATGGGTTATAAAGGGTAATTCTAAAGGGTTATAAAGGGTAACTCTAAATGGTTATAAAGGGTAATTCTAAATTGTAATTCTAAAGGGTAATGCTAGAGGGTTCTAAAGGGTAATTCCAAAGGGTTATGAAGGTAATTCTAAAGGGAAATTCTAAACTCTAAAAGGTTCTAACGGGTAATTATAAAGGTTAATTCTGAAGGGTTTTGAGGGTAATCTAAAGGGTTCTAAAGGGTAATTCTAAGGGGTTCTAAAGGGTAATTATAGTGGGTTCTAAAGGGTAATTCTAATGGGTTTCGTCGTTTTTTAGGCTTTGCCTATTTCATATTACAAATGCCAAATGCTTCCTACACCAGTACGATTTTGACGATTCCCACACTTTAAGGATATTATTTTCTGGGAAGCATGATAAATCCCACAACTTGATGAGTCAAATAAGAATGAATGAACGAATACACTGTAGTTGCAGCAAAGCATGACGAAGCACAGATGCAATCAAGTTGATCTGGTTGATCCAGGTATGCTAACAGTCGTGGGACGCAAGCGGAAGCTGACGTTTTGGGCGTTGACCCTTCCTCGGAGCTAAATTGGAACGTTAGAGCGTTGCTACTTTGTTCCAACAAAGGGTTAACGCCCGAAACGTCAGCCTCCCCCTACTTCCCACGGCGATCAGAATACCTGTATCGACTTCCGTTGGTTCCATCCATCGCTCTACCTGTCCACCGACGGAGATTGATACCTGCCTTCATGATGAAACGTGGTTGGCTCCCAAAAGGAATCTCCTTAGGAAAATCGGTTGGCCGTTCTGCTCTCATTAAATATCCAGTACCGTTGTAATATTAGTAGAATCTTAGTCGAATATCAGTAGAAATATTATTGCAATTTATTGCATACAATCAAATATTATTGCAATTTATTGCATACAATCAAATATTATTGCAAAATATTATTGTCAAAATATTAAATACAATCAAAATATTATTGCAATTTATTGCATACAATCAAATATTATTGCAAAATATTATCGTCAAAATATTAAATACAATCAAAATATTATTGCAATTTATTGCATACAATCAAATATTATTGCAAAATATTATTGTCAAAATATTAAATACAATCAAAATATTATTGCAATTTATTGCATACAATCAAATATTATTGCAAAATATTATTGTCAAAATATTAAATACAATCAAAATATTATTGCAATTTATTGCATACAATCAAATATTATTGCAAAATATTATTGTCAAAATATTAAATACAATCAAAATATTATTGCAATATTATTGCAATTTCAAATATTATTGAAATATAGCTGTAATATTAATAGAATATTCGTGGAAATCCTGCAATTCGTCTTCCATTATCTGAAAATCCTCATGACGTGTTGACTCTGACCCTCACTTTCCCGGGTTTTATAATCATGAAGTACCAGTTCATTCCAAAATATTGAAGTTTTCACTGATGATGAACACTTCACCGCATCCCCCTCCTCCACCCTCCATTCACAAAATAAATAAATAAAACAAAGCGAGGCAAACCCCGTGACAAATGAGTTGAACATTTCGATGATTCTCATTAACACACGTGTGATATCACGTGGTTTTCATCACAACCAACACAAGGATACACACAGGTTGGTAAATGGGTATAAATGACGTCATAATGACACTGTTAACTAAGTCACCTTGTTCTCTTTTTCATCACAATCACAAATCTGAAAACCATAGCATACATTATTATCGTTTCCTATGTAGCCTGTGGCTGCTGGTTGCATCATTTTCTGGATGTGCCGCTGATGCAGTGCCCCGTTCCCAGCAAGCTGGTACATCATTTTGCCGACCTCGGAAGGATGACAGGCTGAGTCAACCCATCTATTATTATTTAACGGCGCGACAGGGACTCAAACTCAAGACCTTAAGACCATAAGCCAGCCACCTTAATGTCCTCAAGCGTTAAGCCAATGTACCAGGCTTAAAGGATATATTATGATAGTACAGCAATGCTAGTATGACGTCACTTATACCAATTCACCCTGTACGTGTATACTCGCTGCTTTGGTTGTGATTCGTGTACATCAAGAACAAGTGAGTATTTATTACTCGTGTTTTAATGAGAATAACCCAAATGTTCCTTTCTTTTCTTTAAACTCATTTGTCACACGGTTTGACGAGCTTTGTAATCGGTATTTGGGGGTTTCACAAGAAACGTACAAAACGTTATCGGAGTGATGGAACTGTTAGGTTACCTTTGAGGTATGCGCACTCACCTTTGTGCTGTTTTGCCTGGATCGACCAAGCTGCAAACTCTCGCCCTGGTGTTTCACAGGCACGGTCATTCATCAATATGTGCCGTCCCTCGGATGGGCGTTAAACTGGTCATCCCGTCTACCGACGTTCGTTGGTGGTTATATTAAAGATCCCACGGTGTCCTTGCTGAAGAGTAGTCGAGTTATCGCCGGCATCATGAGCAAATTACAAATCCCTGCTCCAACCTGCAGAGGGCACTGCATCAGAGACACAGTCATGTCCCCAGAAAAGGATGCTTCTCCCAGCCATGTTACATACAAAATAATAATGATAATAATAATAATAACTAGAACGGCACTCAGTAGAGAGCATACCTCCCTCCACCTGGTTGGCCATATCACTCAATGGTGAAGAATCACGTAAAAAATTTTTTTTAAATCATATCCGAATCCATATTCAGATCACCAAAATCGAATCGATTCTTCCTTGTCACACACACAACCTGTTCACCAAGTTTCGTCCAAATCCATCCATAACTTTTTGAGATATCCTGCTATGTACAGTTTTTGGCCCGATCTCCCAATGGTGAAGAATCACTTCAAAAAATAAATAATTCTCATATCCGAATCCATATTCAGATCTTCACCAAAATCGAATATATTTGTCCTTGTCACACACCCAACCGGTCCATCAAGTTTCGTCCAAATCCGTCCACAACTTATTGAGATATCCTGCTATGTATCGTTTTTGGCCCTATCTCCCAATGGTGAAGAATCACTTAAAAATTAAATAATTCTCATATCCGAATCCATATTCAGATCTTCACCAAAATCGAATATATTTGGCCTTGTCACACACACAACCGGTCCATCAAGATTCGTCCAAATCCGTCCACAACGTTTTGAGATATCCTGCTATGTATAGTTTTTGGCCCGATCTCCCAATGGTGAAGAATCACTTAAAAATTAAATAATTCTCATATCCGAATCCATATTCAGATCTTCACCAAAATCGAATATATTTGTCCTTGTCACACACACAACCTGTCCATCAAGATTCGTCCAAATCCGTCCACAACGTTTTGAGATATCCTGCTATGTATAGTTTTTGGCCCGATCTCCCAATGGTGAAGAATCACTTTTAAAATTCTAGTAGTTGGATCCGAATCCGGATCTTCACCAAAATCTAATCATTTCGTCCTTGTCACAAACGCTACATCACTGACAAATTTCGTCCGAATCCGTCCACAACGTTTTGAGATATCTTGTTCACAAACAAACAGACAAACGGACAGGGGTTAAAACATAACCTCCATCCACCTTTGGTGGCGGAGGTAAAAATAATAATTATTATAATAATTATAATAATAATAATAATAATAACAAGACGATTCATCAGTTTGTATGCCATCTCTCGGAATGCTTGGATAGACGTTAAGCTGGGAATCCCATGCGCTATCTGGAGTAGGTGGACGTCAACAATCCCAATCACGGTGTTGTCCGTGAAGAGTCGACGAGTTATCGCCGGCATCCTGAACGAATTCCAAATTCCTGCCTGGACTGCGAGTCGCTAGGGGTCTCCTCTAAGGGGTTCCTTAACACCAGGTTACACTGCCTATCCTCATGGAATGTGGGTGCTCTCTACATTATAAAACAACAAACTGAGAACTTTCGAACACTCCACGTTTTGTCCACCAGAAAGTGTAACAATCAGAATTTCTATTTCTAATCATGAAAACAATCCAGACCGAAATATTACAGGATTTGCAGGATGGATAACACCGGAAATCTGGTTTATTAGGACTTACGAGGCTCTAAAGCCTGGGGATATGAGGAGCAGAAGGGCAACAAAACCAAATCTTTATCCCACGTCGAAAAGGAAGCATATGTGTCCAACTAATGGATGGAGTCTTGAGACCTGAACGGGTATCAAGATTAAATTGAGCAATAGGATTATGGCTATCCAGAGTTAGTGATTTGCAGGAAGTGTTAATTACTATTGATAAGTGTTTATTGACTCAGAATTAATTAGACTTTAGTATACTAATTGCAGAGCAGCAACTGCAAATGAATGCTTAATTATGCCTTGCTAATCACCAGTGACTGCGCGAAAGGCTTATCAATGGAATCGCCTAAAGGTGCAACCGACCTTCGGCAGTATGTACGAGGAGGGTTGGGGGAAGAGGGGGAGAGGATTGGGGGAAGAGGGTTTGGGGAAGAGGGCGGAGCCTTCGGGGAACAGAGAGGGGAGGGGATGGAGCTCTAGAGGAGCCAGAGAGGAATGGACCTACAGCGTGATCCTAGAAGATCTTAGAAGGACCTATAGACTAGACGGATTTATGGAAAAAGGCCAGGTATAAGCTTCTAGGTGCATTTTTGGGTAAAAGTTGGGAACCTCACCTTTTAGCGTAATTAGGGTATGCTGAATTTGATTAAACCCGGTTCCCAAGCCGAATTTTGAGTTTTGAATTTTGAGAATTTTGAGGGTTACTCTGTTGATTCAGCATGCCATATGTTGTTCTCCAAGGCTGGTAAACCAGAAGCAATGTCACCGACAAGTGATGCTCTTCATTTCCATTTGATGCGAGTACACTATCAAGCCATGGTATGGAGAAATGCTCATTGTGCCATACCTGACCTTCCTGCACCTGTGGAAATGGGATGGAAACGTGGCGATTCAGGGCTAGAGCCTATTCTGATGTCACTGAGTCCAATCCCAGAAAGTTGCCTCGAGATGATTTGTCGTGCATGCCAGAAGAAATGCAAGACTCGACGCTGCAAATGTCGCTATTCGGAGTTGAGATGCACATCAATGTGTGTCTGTCAGCAACAGAGTGATGATCAGAACCCTTGTATGAATTTGATGTAGTTTGGCAAAACAACATGTGTTACATTCCTGAATGTTTGTGCTTCATGGCCATGGATACTTAATTTTAGAATAAATGGTTGTATGAAACATTGTCTTATTAAAACCATTTCCCATTTTATAGTGTCCAATTTCAATATCAGTGTGAATGTCTCTTTCAATATGTCACCAACCATAATATAGACTAGATGGATGTATGAAAAAAGGCCATGTATAACCTTCTGGGTGTATTTTGGGGTAAAAGTTGTAAAGTTAAAGTAAAAGAGCTGCATGTACATACATGATATGTTCAAAGAAATTGTCTTGTTCCAAGAATGAATGCTTATTCAAATAAATTGTCCAAAAATGGCAATTTGGTGGCCATTTTGTTTATGCTAATTAGAAGGTGAAAAACTCAAAATTCGGCTTGGGAACCGGGTTAATCGAATTCAGCATACTCTAATTATGTTAAAAAGTGAAGTTCCCAACTTTTACCCAAAAACGCACCAAGCATTCACATTTCTCAGAAATCTGTCTAGTCTACCAGGGATTTCGATTAGCATAGAGAATGGATTTTTTTTTTTTTTTAACATTTCTCCATTTGGGTAAAATTCTCAACCGCGAACACCAATTGAGTGGTTAATGACAGTAAGTCAATAAGATGATATATATATATATATATATATATATATATATATATATATATATATATATATATATATATATATATATATATATATATATATATATATATGTGCCTTTACATCATCGCACGACCAATGCATGATGAAACAGGTAAGCTACCTATGTGGAGTCACGATTTGAAAGACGATCGTTGAAGGGGATTTTAAACCGGTCGTGCATCGGATGAAAGCTGCCATTTGTAAGGGAGTATTTCGTCAAGGTAAGGGAGTGTGAGTCTGAGAGCGGGGTGGTGCTGCGCTGTACCTCCTGTCAAAGCCATTGGAGACACCGCCGTGAATCACCTTGACTATTATAGGACGAATGAGTCTGCAAGACCTTTTGAAATGTAGTGTTGGATAAACAATTCAGAAATACACACGTATTTTTGTCCGTACAACTCCACACCCCTAATAACGTGCACCTGTTCGGTCTCCAGGTTTGCTTTTCCTTAGTTCCCTTCGTTTTGGCGCGAAAACGTGTATTTCCCCATCCGAGCGCTATCTGTGTTTCGGAGGAACCCGACGTGTTGGTCTTAATTCAGTCCTCCAGTAGCTGTTGACTCTTGGCTTTAATTACCCTCTAATAATTGGAATTCCATGAGGGCTATCAGCAAGTGAAATTTGCCAGCTTCATTCTGAGCTTCTCGAGCCCACGCTAGGGCTTTGTGTTGATAACGCCTTGGAATGGCACGACTTACCATTGTTCCCTCGCGCTGCCATTGTCTCTGCCTTTATCTAATCAACATCCCTGAACTGCCGGCAGCCTTCCCGAACTCCCCTCTCGTTAGAGCTTTTATCTCGTAAGTCCAAGGCCTGCGCGGCAGGGCGCGATTGTGCAGGTGACGGGCGTAGCGAGTCGGCCAACCCTCGGGTAATGACCGGGGAGGGGACAAACAGAAGGCTCAGCGGGTCCGCTTTAACCACAGCGCCACGAGCGCGCCAAAAAAGCGGAGCCACGCGCGTGCGCACGCGGGGTTCGGGCAACTTTCGCCATTTCGTGTCTTCGCTGCGTGGTTTTGGCAACAGCTTTGTTTACGGACGCAATTTGAATTCACGCTACTGCAATAATGCTCACATCAACTGATGTCAAAATTCCGTTTCCAAAATTTACTCCCAAGAAAGCTGATTATTTTACTACATCGACGGCCTTCTTCACCTGTTGTACAACCACAACCACTCGAAAAGCTCGAAGTTGGAATATTTTCCCTGGCCGAAAAACCTCGCCTTTTAAATTTCCTTCTATGGTATGTTTTGCATGTTTTTTTTAGCAATCGAATGTTTCAATAAAATTGCATTTTGGAATATTTCGTCAACATTCGCGTTTAAATCCCTGTAGGTAATTTGTTTGAATTACAGATCATCACTTATTGACACACTTAGCAGGCTCCTGATACTCTTGGCATCAACTTTGGCACATGCGGCCTGTCTCTAAGGGAACCCACGCAGTATTATCCAAGCTCTGGAGCAGTATCTTGGGTGGATGGGGATTCTTAAGCCCAGTGGCAAAGGGTGGATGAAGGTTTTGTATCTCGTCGTTAGATTGCACACCATATTCAGAGTAGTCGTGCATGATGAGACTGACTCCATATGCACAAAGACTGCAGATACTTGTTCGAGTGGATAAGGCTCGTACAGCTCAATGGTCTTAATGACTCCCTAGAAAAGCTGCTTTAGTGAGTTCAGGGAGACAGCACATGCTCTAAGGTGCTGGCGGCCATCCACTGCAACCCAACACATCAGCAGTTGTCTCGGCTTTGTCTTGCCACTGGATTGGGGTGTAATGGACGAGGGAGTTTGTAAGGGGTTATGCACATCAATAAACACTGTGATAAAGATCATGCACATATTATTTTTGGGGCCTTTTTGGGTAAGTTTTGGGCCTTCAAAAGTCTTGTAGTGATAGTTCTTGCAGACGGTAACTGACAGACGATACTGCTTGAATTCGTCACCACAGATATACATGCAGGGTAACCTATTTCCATACTGAAACTGTCAGCTGACAGTGTAGTGTGTGTTCCTATCTGTGTGACAGTATAGCCAGATGCCATGGTGGCCCTCCTGCTCTCCCAGAATGGTGAACATATTTAAAGTGATGCCCTAAACAAAGTCTGGCCACCAGAAGCCTTCCAGCAGTTCGCTTGAAGTTAGACTTCAACTTCCAGTCACAAATGCTCTCTCATATGCTGGTGGTCCTCTGTGTTTTATCCCCACTCCTCGGGTTTAGTTACCTCCGCTTTCTCAGCCCTCACATCCTCCTTAACAACTTTATCGGTTAAACTTCCAATAATGCATTCTTCCAGTAACCCTCTACTGGCTAAACTTCCAAAGTCCAGGTGGACTGCACATTTGACCATCTTTATTCCACACGTCTGCTGCATGTGGAACCACCTTACAAAGATTGTGCCATACCAGCTTCCCTCCAGGGCTTCAACAATGTGGTGCACTACCATCTTATGTAATCCCCCATCCTGGACTATGATCTTTATTACTCCCAGTAACCCTTAGAAACCCACCCCTCTTGTGTACGTGAAGTTTGTATTGTTTACACCCCTGCCTCTCTTTCCTCTTTTCCTGTTCATTCATTCATTCCCTTAATTATTCTGTCCAAGAGTAGGCCCCAGACCCCTAGCTACTTACTATCAGTTTATACCCTCTGTCGTCCTACTATTTCAATGAGCCTTGATATTACAGAAAATTAAATATTAAAGCTCTCTCTTGCATCATGAAATGTACAAACTTTGCTTGACAACGACAACAAATCAACAATGCGGAACCACGATAATCGCAATATGAACTCAGTTACCATTGCATTGATATAGCCGCACTAAAGGAAACTAAGATGCCTGACAAATTTCAGTTCATTACGATAGGTGCAGGATAGACCTCCTTCTGTAGCTGCAAAAGTAAAGGTGAAATGATAACTTTCGGTGTGACTTTCATCATCTTGTCCTCCTTTGTACCCAAGTCGGAATAATTTCCAAAAAGTATAAGTGATTGTCAAATGGCATTCATCATCATTTTTGAGGATGGCAGGGAACCTTGATAAGTTTATACATATCCACAAAGCCAAACACATAAGAGAACCAGCTTCAACTGGAACAGCACTCGGTAGAGCGTATACCTCCACCAGGCTGAACACTTTACGTTTTGTATCCCACTGATGGGTTGGATCTGGATCCGGACCTAAATCAAAATCTAATCGGTTTGTTCTTGTCACTTACCCAACTCATCCACCAAGTTTTGTCATTACCCGTCCACAACTTTTTGAAATATCATGCTCTATATCGTTTTTTGGTTATCACTCAATGGTGAAAAATCTTTTTAAACTAGAGCAATACGACTGTGTCACCAATATGCCTCCGCATACTCCCACAACAGGTAGATGCCCTCCTCGTTCACTGTCCTAAAAATAAACAAGTTTGATTTAAATCCCTTCAGCTGTTTGCAAGTATCACATTTTCACCAGACAGGACAAGTTTCGTATTGATAGGTGAAGTTGTTTCAGAGAAGGGTTTTTTATATTGGCTTTCAAGCTATTATGGCTGCCACACCATGTGACATATGACCTTTAAAAAATGTACACTCTGCATATGTATGGGTAGGGGATCACGTTTGTCAAGTTTCGTGTTGATCGGATAAGGTTCGTTTTTCTATCCAAGATGGCTGCCAAACCACATAACCTACGATGTCATCATTTTCAAACTATATGTAACAATGGTGTTTGATGATATTTGTAAAATTTCGCATCAATAGGGTAAGCAGTTTCAGAGATATAATTCATTAATATTCTCCTTCTATCCAATATGACTGCCAAACCATGTGACCTATTATGTCATAATTTAATATTTCAATACAAATGGGTCATAGATCATGTGCATGCAATTTCAGATTTTTAGGATAAGGAATTCGATTAAAACATTTTTGGCTGGTATACCACTTCACCTATGATGTCATAATTATCATGCTTTTGTTCCCCATTGGGAGTACTTGATAATGTGCCAAGTTTCAAATTTTTCCATTCAGAATTTTCCGAGAAATAATTTTGTAATTATTTGCTTTTCATCCAAGATGGCTGCCATACCACGTGACCTATGACGTCACAATTATCATTAAAGCATTCCACGTGAGTGTCACTCCTACCCTGAAAGTTTCATCTCAATTGGACATGTGGTTGCTGAGAAAAGCAAGGTTTGGCCCGGACGGACGGACGGACGTACGGATGGATGGACGGACGGACAACCCGAAAACATAATGCCTCCAGCCACCTTCGGGGGCGGAGGCATAAAAAAAATTTTTTTAAAGATTGTATCCAGATTCGGATCTTCACCAAAATTGACTCGATTTGTCCTTATCACACAACCAACCAGGCCACTAAGTTTCATCCGAAACCGTCTATAGCCCTTTGAGATATCGTTATATAATCGGTTTTAGCCCTATCACTCAATGGTGAAGGACCACTTAAAAATTATTGGTTTAGCATCGAGATCCGAATCTTCACCAAAATTGAATCAATTCACACACCTAACCTGTCCACCAAGTTTCATCTGAATCCGTCCAAAACGTTTTGAAATATTGTTATATATATTTGCCCAATCTCTCTATGGTGAAGAATCACTTAAAATTCTCAGATATAAATCCAGATCCAGATTTTCACCAAAACCTAATCATTTCGTCCTCTTCATACACCCAACCTTACCACCAAATTTTGTCCAAATCCGTCCACAACATCTTGGGAAATCCTGTTCACAAACAAACAAACAGACAGGGGTGAAAACATAACCTCAATCCACCTTCGATGGCGGGGGTAATTAATACTATACTAAAGCGCGGCGTTACGCGCGCTGCTTGCGAGCAAGGAGGAAGCGGACAAGCGGTAACTTATAAGCGTCTTTATTTCAGGAGCTCACTGTAACACTGGCGCGCTCCGGGCTGCGCGCCCGGTGTATATCATGAGGCCACGCCTACCCCTCGGGCGTGGCCACCGCCCACTTGGTGCGCGGAATGATGTCACCACGCCAGTGGGCTTTTGTGTCCGCCACACGCGCCCCCCCAGAATTCCCGCGCACCTGGAGGGCCAGTTTGCGGGGCAGGCGAATGACCCGGCCGAAGCGCCCCCTGGCAATCGGCAGCGTCCGGGGTGCAGGGATGCCAGGTGGGATGCCCCTGGCTGCCCCTAGGATGGGTGCAGGACCGGGGGGCGGCGGGGCTGGGTGGTGCCGGGGGTCCGCCCGAAGGGGGGCGGCCCCGACGTGGGGGTCGGGCCACTGGCGGTGGATGGTCCACGTCGAGGTGGGCCGGCTTGAGGCGGTCTACCGAAACGCGGTCAGGAGTACCGCTGATGTCCAGGGTGAAGTGCTTCGCCACGGTCTCCAGCACGCGGAAAGGCCCGTCGTACGGGGGCCGCAGTGGTGTCCGGTGGGCATCGTGGCGGACGAAGACGTACTCCGCCGTGCGAAGCTCCGGGGCGACGTGCGTCGGTGGGTGCCCGTGGCATGCCGTTGGCACCGGGGCGAACCTCTGGGCGGTCTCTTGCAGAGCGGAGCGCTGCTGTGCCGCGGACCATGGTGCCGTGGAGTCGGGGAGGAACTCGCCCGGCACCCGCAGCGGTTGCCCGAAGACCAACTCCGCCGCGGATGCGCGCAGGCCCTCCTTGGGCGCTGTCTGGAGGCCCAGCAGGACCCAGGGGAGCCTGTCGACCCAGCCGCCGTCGCGGAGGGTGGCCCGGAGCGCGGCCTTCAATGAGCGGTGAAATCGCTCACACAGGCCGTTAGCCTGGGGGTGGTAGGCCGTGGTTCGGTGCAGCCGGACCCCGAGCCCCTGCGCGACCGCCCCCAGAGCTCCGAGGTGAACTGGGGGCCGCGGTCGGACGAGATGTCTGAGGGGGCGCCGAACCGGGCGACCCAGGTGGCGATGAAAGCCTGCGCAACATCGGCCGCCATTGTCGACGCCAAGGGCACGGCCTCCGGCCACCGGGTGGTGCGGTCCACCATGGTGAGGACGTAGGTGAAACCCCGCGAGGGGGGCAGAGGTCCCACCAGGTCCACGTGGACGTGGTCAAACCGGCGTTCCGGCACCGTGAACAGGGCCAACGGGGCCTGGGTGTGCCGGTGCACCTTGGCGCGCTGGCACGCGAGGCACGTCCTGGCCCAGCCGCGGACGGCCTTCCCGAGGCCATGCCAGATGAACTTGTCGGCGATCAGCCTTTGGGAGGCCCTCGCGCCCGGGTGGGACAGGCCGTGGATGGCGTCAAACACCTGGCGCTGCCAGCCCGCGGGCACGATGGGGCGAGGACGCCCGAGGGAGACGTCGCACAAGAGGGCCGCGCCCGCGCCGTCGAACGCCACCTCGGTGACGCGGATGCCCGTGATGGCGGTCCGCAAGGCCTGGACGTCGGGGTCAGCGGCCTGGTCCGCTGCCATCTGGGCATAGTCGATGCCGAGGTGGACTGCGTGGGCGACGGCCCGGGAAAGGCAATCCGCCACCGGGTTGTCCTTCCCCGCGACGTGCTGGATGTCCGTCGTGTACTCGGACACGGCCGAGAGGTGACGCTGCTGCCGGGCCGACCACGGCTCGGTGACCTTGCCCATCGCGAAGATCAGCGGCTTGTGGTCGATGAAGGCAGTGAACGCACGGCCCTCGAGCAGATGGCGGAAGTGCCTGACCGCCAAGTGAAGCCCGAGCAACTCGCGGTCGAAGGTACTGTAACGGCGTTCGGGCGGGCGAAGCTGCCGGCTAAAGAACGCCAGCGGTTGCCAAGCTCCACGCACCCATTGCTCATGCACCGCGCCCACCGCGTAGTCAGAGGAATCGGTGGTGAGGGCGATCGGTGCATCGGGCGCCGGGTGCGCGAGCATGGTGGCGTTAGCCAAGGCGAGCTTCGCGCCCGTGAACGCCGTGTCCATCTGCTCGGTCCAGGTAACGTCGCCTTTGCCCGGCTTACCTCGGAGAGCTTCGTGCAGGGGGCGCAGGAGCTGGGCGATACGGGGCAGGAACCGATGGTAAAAGTTCACCATGCCCAGGAACTCCTGCAGCCCTCTGATCGTGCGGGGGCGCGGAAACCCCTGCACCGCCTCCACCTTGGCCGGCAGGGGGACGGCTCCGTGCCTGGTGACATGGTGCCCCAGAAAATCGATTATGGTGGCGCCGAACTGGCACTTTGCGGGGTTCACAATCAGGCCATGCTGGCCCAGGCGTTCGAAGAGTGTGCGGAGGTGGCGTAGGTGTTCTTCGCGGGACGCGCTGGCGACGAGGATATCGTCCAGGTAGACGTAGACAAAATCCAAGTCACGCAGGACGCTGTCCATCAGTCGCTGGAACGCCTGAGCCGCATTCTTCAAACTGAAGGGCATGCGCAGGAACTCGAAGAGTCCGAATGGCGTGATGACCGCCGTCTTTGGGACGTCCTCCGGCCTGACGGGGACCTGATGGTAGCCGCGTATGAGGTCCACCTTCGAGAAGAAGGACATGCCCGCCAAACGGGCGGAAAAGTCCTGAATGTGGGGGACGGGGTAGCGGTCGGGAGTCGTGGCGTCATTGAGACGGCGATAGTCCCTGCACGGTCGCCATCCCCCGCCGGGCTTCGGCACGATGTGCAGCGGCCACGCCCAAGCGCTCTCTGAGCGCCGAACGATGCTGAGTCGCGCAAGGGTAGCGAACGCCGCTTTTGCCACCGCCAGCTTCGTCGGCTCGAGGCGGCGTGCCCGGGCGTAGACCAGTGGCCCGACGGTGGGGATGTGATGGGCCACCCCGTGCTTGACGGCCCCCGCCGAGAAGGTGGGCCGCGTGAGGGCCGGGAAGCCGGCGAGGAGGCGGGTGAATGCGTCCGCTGCCGGAAGCGTACAGACCAACGTGGCCGGAACCGAACCGTTCGGCAAGCCGCTTGGCAAGCCGCTCGTTGAGCTGGGCAACGCACAAGCGAGCGAGCTGAACGTCTCGGCCTGGACAATACGTCTGCGCTTGACGTCGACCAGGAGCCCATTAGCGCACAGGAAGTCCGCGCCAAGCAGTGCCATGGGCACGTCGGCGGTGACGAACGTCCATCGGAAAACCTGCCCTCCGAACCGCAGAGAGAGGCAGCGTTTTCCGTACGTACGGATGGGCGTCCCGTTCGCGGCAAGCAGCGCAGGGCCCCCACACGCGGCGTGCTTGTCTGACGTGCCGGCGGGAACGACACTCACCTGCGCTCCCGTGTCGCACAGGTAACGGCGCCCGGAGAAGGTGTCCGTTATGAACAGCAGGCTGCTCGAACGGCCGGCGCTCATCGCCACTATTGAGTGCCGGCCCGGGCGTTTCCCGACCTGTTGAAGGAGCATGGCGGATGACACTGCCGAGCTTCGTGGCCGAACTTGGCGTGGAACCAGCACCAGGTGGTGGAGCTGGAGGAGCGCGGCTGGCTTCGCCAGGCCGGTGGAGTTGGCGGGTTTCCCCGCGGTGGCGGTTTTCGCCGCGGCGGTGGGCGGGGCGTGGCGGCGGTCACGAGGTGCGTATCAGCATGCTGCGTATGCTGTATAAGCTGATGCTGTGGATCAGCAGCATCAGCAGCAGTATCAGCAGCATCAGCAGCAGCATCAGCAGCATCAGCCACGAGGGCCGTGACGGCCACGCCGACTCTCGCCCGCGTGTCCGAAGCGGCGAAGTACTTGTCCGCCTCGGCTGCCAATGCTCGGGGTTCCGTTAGCCCGGTCCCGGCTAACACGAGGTGAACCTGCGCTGGAAGTTGGCGATGGAAAAGCGCCCGAATAGAGAACCGGGGGCTTCGTCGCCCAACAGTGAGAGCATATGGTCCATTCGGACCGACGGGCGTGTGTCACCGAGCTCGGGGAGATCCAGGAGGCGGTCGGCCCGTGCGTCGTCCGTGAGGCCGAACGTGGCTAGGAGTAGCCGCTTAAGTGCCTCGTACTTGTGGCCGTCCGGTGGGTGGCGAAGGACGGACACAACTCGAGCGGCCGTGCCGGGCCCGAGGGAGGCGACGACGTGGCAATAGCGCGTGTCATCGCCGGTGAGGCGCCGAAGCTGAAAATGGGCTTCGGCCTGGACGAACCAGACTTCGGCCTGAGCCTCCCAAAATTCGGGAAGTTTGATGAAGTTGGCCATGGCAATGGCGTCGCGTGTGGAAGGATCGCTCCGGCATATCCAATGTCGAGGGGGTCACCAGTAAAGCGCGTTGTTATGCGTGCTGCTTGCGAGCAAGGAGGAAGCGGACAAGCGGTAACTTATAAGCGTCTTTATTTCAGGAGCTCACTGTAACTCTGGCGCGCTCCGGGCTGCGCGCCCGGTGTATATCATGAGGCCACGCCTACCCCTCGGGCGTGGCCACCGCCCACTTGGTGCGCGGAATGATGTCACCACGCCAGTGGGCTTTTGTGTCCGCCACAATACCATTAATATAAGAAAATACAGTGTTATGCCGCTGTCACACCTTGACGTTTTAGCCAGCGTATGCCGACGTATGAAAAATTTGGCGAATATGCTGGCACACGTCGAATACGTTATGGGTAAGTTTTGTATACGTTAAGAGCACGCTGAAGCACGCTGGCATACGTCGTTGTATGCCAAGCACGTCGACAAATTTTGTGCATGCACAAAATTTGTCGACGTATGCCAGCGTATGACTCACACCAGCACTCAATTTTGATACGTCGGCATACGCTGGCTAAATCGTCAAGGTGTGACAGGGGCTTAACAAACACAGTTCTGACCTGACGGCCAATACAGACGAATCTGCCAGCGAGCAAGGGCGGATACGAAACACTGTACAGAACAAAGCTCAAAATCACAATTGTATTGAGGAATTAATGAAATCCCCGACCCACCTTAGGACACTCAGTGGGACCCAAAAGTTTAGACAGAATATTTTGCATGGCTAGCACCCAAAACTGAGGGAGTAGTTTGGGGACGGATGGACGGATGGACAGACACTCCTGTTTTACATTATAATATTGATATTGTTGCGGATATGGGACTTGGCCTCAATATCCGCTTGTAAATACTCCCCTATTTCCCCAATACTCCCCAACTATCCCCAATCCCCCATTCCCTAGTCCCATTGCCTGTAAATAACACTCTGTAGAACCGACCTTCCCCTTTTTCCCCCATTAAATGTCGTGCCCAGGTCCACCGCATCTCACGTAGACAACTATAGGACATCTTGCTAGTTATTCTTAGTCTATGTCAGTTAAGGACTCGTTTCCATTAATTCTGACTCTTCGTTGCACCAGAATGTGATTGTATGGCACCAGTAGTGAGTTTAGGACCTCCCCTTACCTCCTCCCATCTTCCCCATGAAACAACAACTACAACAACAACAACTACAACAACAACTACAACTACAACTACAACAACAGAGGAGATTGGGGGCGGCGCGGCGCGGGGAGTGTGCGTCCTCACTGCGGCGTGGTTAGCCGCCATTGCCCATGCGCTCCACGGGGTTACCACGAAGGGGCCGGCTGTCAGCTCCTCGTCAAGGGCGGAGCCTGGTAACCCCCCCCCGCACCCAATAAGAAGGGCGGACCGATTCCATCTGGGGCGGAGCTAACGAGCCGAGGGCGTGTCACTCCCCGCCGGATATGCGCCGCCACTTACCGGATGTGAGGTCAGATGCGCCCCCAGCTTGAGAAGACAAGTCACCACCTCCGAGCGCTGAGTGAGACCTCCCGCATCTTTGGACTGGACCGGGTCGATTTTGCCCCTGAGCCAAGGTGCACCTTGAGCCATCGAAGACCTGCCCCTCCTTGCCATCAATCCCCGTGTGAGTCAGTTTTGTCCCGTTTATCTGTCATCTGTCGGGGCTAGATAAGACTGTGTCTAAGTGCCTATCTTCCTATGCTGTCCCTCTTGTCGTTGTAATCTGACCTTCCGCCCTAATATAACCTCCTCCGGAGGTCTTGAGAACTGAACCCTTGGTGTCGTGTCATTTTAATCCAGCCGTTGTGTCTTTTCCATCATTGATTTAGCATAGCGCGACTTAGTCAACGTTCGAGCATAATCGGGTAAACTGTGCGGACACGGCGGCCATTCCGCTCGGCCCACCATAACATCAAAGTCGTGTCTGTAACAATTGGTGTCAGGAGTGTCGGATTCGGACCTGGGACTAAATTTATTAGGCCCAAATTTTGGAACACCAATTGTACCGCTAGGGTAACAATTGGTGTTGGGAGGTAGAATTCGATCCGGAGCGCGTTTCCCGCGCTCGAAATTATAACGGCGAAATTTGATTTTGTTTTACGAAAATAAAAACCCGAATTTTGAAAGTCGCGCTATGGCAGACCAAGTCGGCTGGGTTCCGTTAGAGGAGAGTGAGGCAGGGTCGGTCCAGGACCAAATTGAGGGACGTGAGGAGAGCGAAGCAGCGAGGGTAGCAGACGCACAAAATGGCGCCTCGCTGGTCACGGCGACCGCGACCGTGGCAGCGCCCCTGGTGGATTCGAACCTTTTCCTCCTGCAAATGAGGGCCCTTATGGAACAAATGGGGAACCGGATGGATGCTCAGAGTGAGCGATTGGAGGGCCAAATGGGGGTAATGGGAAACCAAATGGGTGTAATGGGAAACCAAATGGGGGTAATGAGGGACGAAGCGAGGGGTACCAGTGAGGGGTTAGACAATAATTTTAAGGGATTAGACAAGAAATTTGGGAAGTTAGACAATAATTTTGAGGAGTTAGACAAGAAATTTGGGAAGTTAGACAATAATTTTGAGGGGTTAGACAACGGGATAAAAGAGGTGAGAAATGGGTTAATAGGGTTAGAAAACAGTATGGAAGGCAAATTGAGGGACATGAGGGACCAAGCGGAAAGGGAAGTTAAACAAATGGAGCAGCAGATAGAGGGGGTCAGAATGGGGGTAGAAACCAAACTGGATGCTCACAGGGAGGAAATGGAGCAGATGAGGGTGGCATCTGGGCAGGAGATGCAAGTGATGGGAGAAGAGATCAGAAGAGGTGTGAGTGAGGAGGTCGGAGGAGTGCGCGAGGAGGTGAGGCACTGTAAGGAGCGCATGGAGAAGGAGGTGAGAAAGGGGACTGTAAAATTGCAAGGGGGCATAGAGGACCTGACGCAGGAAGTAGAACAACTGACAGAGGGACAAAAAGAACTAACGGACCAGGTAAAGAAGAACACAGCGGTAATAGGAGGGTTAAAAGCGACACAAAATGACCTAAAAAATGACTTGGTAGCGACGAAGAGGGAATGTCAGATGGTACGTGAGGGACTGACAACGAGGTTGGACGAGGTGATAGAGGTAATGGAGACGAAGGACCGGCAGGTGAGGACGCACATGGAAACGGTCAAGGTAGCCTTAGAGGACGAGCTTGAGGAGACCTACCGGGGAATAAAAGAGGTGAAGCAGAAATTAGAAGAAGTGGAAGAAGGGGTGAGCGAAATTAAGAAGCGACGGAGAGGGGATAAGAAAGAGATAAAAGAGGAGATAAAAGAATTGGTCCAAAGTCTGTGTTTGGATCGTGATGATGTGCTCATTAACCGGATGAGGGATTCGCAGGTGATGGAGGAGAAGCGAAGAGGAAGAGGACCCGGTGTAAGTGGTGACCAATATGGTCGTGCGTATGATGCGCCAGGGGATTTAAGAAGCTTGGGGGTCGAGATGGACCCGGGTGTTCGTGAGAGGCCGTTGGTGAAGTGTGCGACAGGTCTGGTGTGCGAAAGAGGAGGTGTGCGAGAAAGTCCGACTCTGGGGTGTGTGAGGAAAAAGTGCGTGCCAAGGAGTGAGGGTGCTGGCGAGAGTGAGTCGGTCGTAGCGCGTGTGCGAGGGAGCACATGGAAGCGCGGTGTGGTAAGTGTTACAGAGGGTGTGACGGGAGAGTGTGTGCAAGAGTGTGCGCGAGAAAGGTGTGTGACGGACGGGTGCATGGGGAAAGAGTGCGCTGTCAAAGGCAAGGAAGAATGCACACCTGTGGTGAGTGTTACAGAGGGTGTAACGGGAGAGTGTGCGCGAGAAAGGTGTGTGACGGACAGGTGCATGGGGAAAGAGTGCGCTGTCAAGAGTAAGGGTGAGTGCGTTGTCAAGAATGGAGGTGAGAGTAGTGAGAGTGACAAGGAGAGTGAGTTGGTTGTGACAGGTGAGCGAGGATGTACACCTGGGATGGAAGGATGCACACCTGGAATGGTAGAGCGTGAGTGGGAATGCACGCTGGAATTGGTAGTGAGGCACGTGGTTGGGTGTGCGAATGAGAGCACACCTGTGATTGTCACAGAGGAGGTGACAGAGGAGGGGGCGCGAAGAGGTGTGTTGGTGAGGTGTGCGACCAACGAATGTGTGCCAAAGTGTTCGGTGGTCAGGTGTGTGACCAAGGCTGTGAGTGGAATGAGGGTACCTGGGTGTGTAAGGAAACGTACGAGGAGCATGGGCACGGCTGGATGTGTGAGCAAGGAACGGGCTGGGGGGTGTAAGCGTCCAGGTGAAGCATCGACGGTAACCAGGTTAGAGGTTAGGTCGACTTTTAGCCGAAGCGGGCCCTCGGTGCGTGCCGGGCCTCGCTTTGAACGGCCGCGTCCGTGCTCCACTAGGCGGAGCTGGCAGCCCGATAGAAAGGGTCGTCATGGCGACCACTTTTTGGTGAGACGTGCCGGCAGGTCGAGAGCGGGACATTGGATGGCTCCGTGCCGAGATGGTGCGTGGGATCTCGGCACGGGTAAGCCCCCGTCCCTGCACCGAGTGCCGGACGCATCCAGCCGCTGGCACAGAACAACCCGCATTCATGGCTTGGCTTTACAAAGCCGGGCTTTGGACGGGAATTGGCGCACCGAGAGGCAGTAGTGAGTAGACTGGGTGATGAGGTTAGTGTTTTGGACCCAAAATTAGAGTAAAGCAAAATTTGATGATTGGCAAAGGAGTGGCAGTAATGATTGGCAGTAATGATGGGTAGTGATTGGCAAATTTTTAATTTGTTGAAATTTGATGTGCCAAATTGGTAGTGAGCGATGGGCCCGGTGGGTAAGGGGGGCATCCCTGCCACCCTTCCCATAGTGGGGCAAAGGAGCAATAGCTTATGGGGTGTATGGCAGTGAAAACTAGCCCGGGTGGGTTAGGTTATATTGATAGGGATCTAGCGAAGATGACATTAGGTGACGTTAAGTTTAGTTAGTGACTGATACCTGTAGTGGGGACGCAGGTAGATTAGTATGGATGATAATGACGAGGGAGCGCAATAGTTTAAAGGGACGACTGGGAAGCGCAAGTTTTAGAAGGGAGTAGTTAGCTGAGATGATGCCGTGTGTGTGAGGATTGAACAGGTGAGAATTGAACAGGTGTGATTGCACAGGTGTGCAACTGGACAGGTGTGTGGAGCATTGTATGAGTAGTGAGTGTGTGGATCAGCGCGAATGCGCTTGGGGAGAGAAGGGTGCAGGTGGCACCAGGTGTGAGAGCACAGGTGTGCAGGTACAGGTGTGTGGAGAGAGTTGGAGTAAGTGGTACGGAGTGGTGTGCATGGTGCGAAGGTGTGGATGGGGGAAGAGTGGACCCCTTTCACGAGTACCCGGGGCGGGTAGTGTAAGTGTTAGGTAGAGGGTATAGGTAAATTGTGGTTGGATATTGGCATTTGTGGTGCGGTTGCAGAATGGTATTGTGGATGGGTGCATTAGTGTTGTGGAAATGGCTGGGCGTGTAGCCTGTTAGTGTGTGTAGTTGGTTGGGCACTCCACCACTGTGAGGATGTCGGCCAGGTGAGGCCGCAGGTGGGCTCTGGGAGCCGTTAGTGTCAGTGGGTGCCTGAGGATCCCGGGTGTGGATCGGGTAGCCCAGTGCCAGAGAGGGCACCGAGTGGGGAGAGCGCCAGAGGGCCTTCCCCAGGTAGTTAGGTTAGGGTAAGGAGCAGGTAAGCTCGGAGGCAACTGCAGTGGTGGGGGTGTGCAGGTGGGTAGACCCGCTGGGAGAGGTACACGTCGCGGCCCAGAAATTGTGCGAGGGCACCGGGAGATGAATCGGGGGAGTGAGACCCCAAATTGAAAAGCACCACAGTTTGGCCAATGGGAATTGGTTTTTAGAACCCATAGTGTAAGAGGGCCAATGGTTTGGCCGGAGAAAGACCCCGGGTAGTGTAAAGTTGTTAAAGTCATTTAGGAAATAGTTAGGATGGATGAACCTGTCGCACCATACGCAGCCACTTACCTGTGGTGATGATGATGACTCCACACCTGTGTTTTCTTTGTTCTGTGTGCAGGAAATGAGAATTGCTGTGAGGATTTGTGAGACGCATCACGACGTGGATGAGACATTGGGGTGATTCCATCTCTCCCTCCTTAGGAGGGACTGATGATGAATTGGTAATGGCAAATTTTGATGTTCAGTTGGAGATGGCAAATTTTGATGAGAGTTGAAAATGGCAAATTTGATTGGTTAGGAGGGAGAGAAGACGAATTTGGTTTATGGGAGGAACGGGGAAGACAGTAGGGTAGTTTGTTGATTTGTAAAGTAGATGTTTATGGGTAGTGTTGTGTTTTGTGGATACAGTAAGGGGTAAGGGAGGGGCCATGTAGGTTACCTGGTGGGGGGGGGGGGGGCGTACGGTAGGAACGTACCTGTCTCACCTTGTTCCCATGTGCCCCCAGTGTGCATTACCTTACATTGCGTGCACTTTTGCGCCCTTACCACCTTACTCACTTGTCTGCTTCTTTTGTCTCCCACCTCCGAGGATCTGGCTTTGGGGCAGAGAGAGAGGAGAGAGAGAGAGGTGCTGGCTACACAGTTGTGGGCCTGCACTTTCGCTGCTTGCTGCCTGGATCGATACACCATATGGACCGCAATGTTGGTGGCCACCCACAATGGACCGCAGTTCTTTTGCGGCCAAGCACCACCCGTGGATGGACCTATGGGTCAACGTGGCACCTATGCCATACAGGTGAACCACTTTTAGTTGACACCACTGAAGGCCACAATACAGAAATGGACGCGGTTGGTGCCTTTCTTTATTTTTGAAAGAAGCCAGAAGGCCAGTGCACCACACGAAGAGCAAGAGACACCTGCAGGGTTAGGGGTTGTTGAATTTATTTTTATTCATTGAACAATGGTGACTGCACCGATTGGTGCTTGGGGTGGTGCTTTTGGTGCTTGTATGGGGTGCTCTGCACATTATTAAAGGCCGTAAGGCCACAGAGCACTCGTGGGTTGGTGTATCGATGCTGGCATGCGTGCTCTCTCTATGCGTAACATCTGCATGTGTTCCTCCAAAAACAGGTCCTGGATCGTAGTGTAAATATCAGCGTAGTCTTGTAAATAATGCTCCCTACCGGCTGTATGTTTAGTTTGCGAATTCTTTCTGCAATTCGGTTATCCTGTGGGTGTGTTTCTGTGAGGAGAAGGGTGCAACGTCGCAGGGGGACATATTTACTCATTTGTGAACATCTGTAAAACTGTCGCACTCAGGGTAGAGTTAATAGTAGAGGGAACTACATCTGAGTGCCACACTAAAATAGGTAAAAATTTATCGGGTCGGGATGCCCCGAGGGTAGAGAAGGGTGCAATGTTGCGGATATGGCATTTGGCCTCCATATCCGCTTGTAAATATTCCCCTATTTCCCCAATACTCCCCAACTATCCCCAATCCCCCATTCCCTAGTCCCATTGCCTGTAAATAACACTCTGTAGAACCGACCTTCCCCTTTTTCCCCCATTAAATGTCGTGCCCAGGTCCACCGCATCTCACGTAGACAACTATAGGACATCTTGCTAGTTATTCTTAGTCTATGTCAGTTAAGGACTCGTTTCCATTAATTCTGACTCTTCGTTGCACCAGAATGTGATTGTATGGCACCAGTAGTGAGTTTAGGACCTCCCCTTACCTCCTCCCATCTTCCCCATGAAACAACAACTACAACAACAACAACTACAACAACAACTACAACAACAGAGGAGATTGGGGGCGGCGCGGCGCGGGGAGTGTGCGTCCTCACTGCGGCGTGGTTAGCCGCCATTGCCCATGCGCTCCACGGGGTTACCACGAAGGGGCCGGCTGTCAGCTCCTCGTCAAGGGCGGAGCCTGGTAACCCCCCCACACCCAATAAGAAGGGCGGACCGATTCCATCTGGGGCGGAGCTAACGAGCCGAGGGCGTGTCACTCCCCGCCGGATATGCGCCGCCACTTACCGGATGTGAGGTCAGATGCGCCCCCAGCTTGAGAAGACAAGTCACCACCTCCGAGCGCTGAGTGAGACCTCCCGCATCTTTGGACTGGACCGGGTCGATTTTGCCCCTGAGCCAAGGTGCACCTTGAGCCATCGAAGACCTGCCCCTCCTTGCCATCAATCCCCGTGTGAGTCAGTTTTGTCCCGTTTATCTGTCGTCTGTCGGGGCTAGATAAGACTGTGTCTAAGTGCCTATCTTCCTATGCTGTCCCTCTTGTCGTTGTAATCTGACCTTCCGCCCTAATATAACCTCCTCCGGAGGTCTTGAGAACTGAACCCTTGGTGTCGTGTCATTTTAATCCAGCCGTTGTGTCTTTTCCATCATTGATTTAGCATAGCGCGACTTAGTCAACGTTCGAGCATAATCGGGTAAACTGTGCGGACACGGCGGCCATTCCGCTCGGCCCACCATAACATCAAAGTCGTGTCTGTAACAATATATTCAAAATGTTTTTCCTTTTGAAGTATTACCAAATAGCAATATAGAATCATATCAATATCGCATGATGAAGTGATAAACTTGGGGGCAATAGATACTGTGTAGGGGATGACAATAAAATTGTCAAGTATTACAGATAACACTACATTTTATACACGGTAATTATCATGCACATCATTCATACATGCAGAATGAGTTGATGAAAAAGAGCCAATCTCTGTTACTCACAGGGTAGAGCCAATCTCTGCAAGAGATCCATCCCTACCAGAGATTGTTTGGGCCAACGCCATTGGAACATGAATCCTTGTGTGTATCGTGAGCACTCTTTTTCCCAGATGGCTTAATTCCTCTGTGCACTGACAAAAGTAAACTCGTGATCCAGTTAGAAACTCTTGGCTCTGACACAGCTGGCCACATGACAGAATTAAACTTGGAAAGTGACAACACAACATGAGGTCCAACATCACCCACGTTTTTTCTAATCTCTTCATTTATGGAATGGCAATTATTCAAGAAATCAGTTTGATACATATAACAACCCACAAAGATTTCCCACAGGTATTCATCAGAGTGCTTAATGCACAAATGCGTGGATATGACAAAATGCACATGATATTTGATCATTATGATGTGGCCACGTCATTAAAAGAAGCCACTGAGATTCAATGTAAGAGGCATTTGTTGGAAAGACATATATGCATTGGGCAGACATTCCACGTTGCTTCAGCTATCCTTCAAGCCAATCATCAGAAATTCTAAGATGAAGACCTCGAAGAAAAATGCTGCCAGCATGGAATTCTTTCATTGTCCATATTATTGTATTATCATGCAATGTGGCACTATCCCATCAGACCATGTCGACTATCTCAGAACCACCCAAGAAGAAACCGACACACACTATCCTGATACTGTATGCCCTTGGTGCTGCAAATATGGAGCAGATGTGCACATTATGAGTCCTGGCACCGATGTTCTTGTGCTCAGTATGTCTCATGTTCCACAACTATGTAGAAGTCCTTAGATAATAGCAATCGATAAATCAAAATGCACAAACATTCCGATAAAAGCTTATCTCATGCTCTTGACACTCCACTGGCTGCAGCTCTCCCTGGGTATGATGGTCTCACTGATTCTGATACGGGCATTCGTTCTCATGGGAAGGGAAAGATCATTCGCTCAAAGGTGTTCAGGAAAGCTAACTCGTTACATTTGCATTCTCACAAATTGAACCTATCTGGTAAGTGTCACAACATATCCAACAAGTACAAAAAGTTTTAATCAAAACAAAAGCCGCGTCGATGTTACACAATGCCTAGATGCAGCTGTGCCTATAACGTCGATGTTATAGGCACAGGACATTCCTATTGATTCGATTACTTGATGTTATTTTTGTGCAAAGTGAAAATATATCTCGGCAATTTCCCGTGTGTGGCGACGAATTTTTAATATATCTCGGCATTTTCCCGTCTGTTATTTCAGGCGGTGTATGACTGACCATGCCGCGATTTAAAAAAAATATATCTCGGCAATTTCCCGTGTGTGGCGACACGTGAACGAAGCTATGCTCCTCTCTCCACATTATTGTGACGACGTATAAATTAAATATTTCATCGTGACGATTGTCATCAAATGGACGAATTTTTAATATATCTCGGCATTTTCCCGTCTGTTATTTCGGGCGGTGTATGACTGACCATGCCGCGATTTAAACAAAATATATATATCTCGGCATTTTCCTGTCTCTTATTTCGGGCGGTGTATGACTGACCATGCCACGATTTAAAAAAAAAAAAACCTCAATGGACTTGAAGTTACAGGCCTTTGAGAATTCATTTCGTTCTATAAAGGGCAACTTTCATCGGATTTACTTCCCGTTTTTTTTCAACCGAGTCTAAAACTATGTTAGCGACTGTGAAAAATGAAATGATATATCGAATTTGATTTGAAATAAAACTGTGTGAGAGAGGAAGACACCACGGGCCTACAAAACAGGCCTCAAAGCTATGCGAGTTAATAAAATGGTGGATATTTCTTTATATGAAGGCTCTCCCAGAATGGGTGGAGCTATGGTTCCCAGAATGGGTGGAGCTTTGAGGTTTTGTCTTCTCTGCAAGAACAAGAAGAAGAACAGCAAGAAGAACAACAACAACAGCAGAGGGCACTCTATGAGCAGCGTCTGCGACGCGGCTAAAAATGACTTGGAGGGGTTTGTGCATCTCAATTATGGTCTGCAAGACATTAAAGTACATTATTGAAGTTACCATCTTGCACTGGTAACTATTCAAACATTCTCATGCTGTAACTCAGAAACTGCCTTCAACTGTTGGAGCACAATACAGAACTTTCGAAATGACATAAACTGCACCAGAATGATCGGTGCGCGTGCGGAAAAAAACCTCTGGAAATAGCGGGTCATGTTAGCATACATCATGTATGTGAGATAAGGATTGCTACCTAAAATGGCTCACAAAGCTTCTAACATAAATCGAAAATACTTGGAAAGAAAAGGGGATGTGCCTCTGCACAATGAAAGAGATGGAGTGAGACATCATATCAGGTGTAGGTGTTTCTGAACACTAATGGGAAGATGATACACGGGACTTGTGAATGCACAGGGTAAGTTTAAAAACAACTTTTAAAATGATGATATTTACCATTAATGATGTTGGGGGAGGGAGTGGGCTGTGAGGACTGTTATAAATTTATTGTTTGTTGGGTTCTGGGGCCACAAGATAAATTATATTCGATTTTTGCATCAATTGGTAAAAGTTGAACCATATGTGCGTGTGTGTGTGTGTGTGTGTGTGTGTGTGTGTGTGTGTGTGTGTGTGTGTGTGTTTTAGCGACACCTCTCATGCATGGATATTTCTCGCACAGATATTCCTCGTATTTTTATAGTCCAATTTGCATCCCAGAGCACAACGATTAGAGTTAACCATTTTGAAATTGCAACTCTTTTGTTTAAATGCTGAAAACTATGTTAAAAGACTATTTCACTTACAGATGTAGCGCTAACAACGGCAGGTTAAATGTGTCAAATCAAATTTCAAGTCAATCGGATGAAAATTGAGGATTTTAGAAATTTGACAAAGTTGGTGACCTTTGGCCTATGTTGACCTATTGACCTCTTAATCCCCAAAAATTGGCTTCTTGCTTATGACCAAATAGGTGACTGACATACAGACAGACAGAAAAACAGACAGACAAGCAGATAGACAGAATAACGCACAAGACTAACCAATATACTTGAATGAAAAATATTCGATTTTCACAAGTAACAAACATACAGTCACGTGAAAACGTAAGTACACCCCATGTAAAGTTTTGACTTTTTCAACATATTTCAACATACAGCTATTTGATCTTCATTTCAACAATATTGATAGATAAAGGTGATATAATATAACAAATATCATGAAACATTTACATTTTGTAGTCCATTGTATAATTTAAATAAACATAAATGCAAATTTCGCATGTAGAAAAAGGAAGTACACCCCCACATTTATCACTGCTTCAAATACCTAAAATTAGAATCAGGTGCACCAACTCAGGTGCAAATGATTAGAACATCGTTAGAGAGGATTTTGGAGGAACCTGTCTCATTTAAACCTCAGACATTTAGTTTGGTTTGCTCTTTGTTGTTGAAGTGTGTGGTGTCACCATGCCTAGATCAAAACAGCTCTCTGAGGCCTTCAGAAAGAAGGTTATAGATGCCTACGAGTCTGGGAAGGGATTTAAAAAGATCTCCAAACAATTTGAAATCAATCATTCGACTGTCCGGAAGATCATCTACAAGTGGAGAAGATTCCAAACAACTGCCAACTCGTTCAGGCCAGACCGTCCCAGCAAGTTCAGCCCGAGAGCAGACCGCAAGATGCTGAAAGAAGTCTCTAAGAACCCCAGAATGTCATCACGGGACCTACAGGTAGCTCTTGCCACTGTTGATGTCAAAGTGCACGAGTCTACCATTAGAAAGAGGCTGCACAAATTTGATCTACATGGGAGGTGTGCCAGGAGGAAACCTTTGCTGTCCAGAAAGAACATTATGGCAAGACTAAAGTTTGCCAAAGAACACCTAGGCAAAGACCAGCACTTCTGGAACAATGTGCTCTGGACAGGTGAGTCAAAGGTAGAGCTATTTGGCCACAGTACCAAAAGACATGTTTGGCAAAAACGAAAGACAGAATTTGACCACAAGAACCTGATACCAACTGTAAAGCATGGTGGTGGAAATATTATGGTTTGGGGCAGCTTTGCTGCATCAGGGCCTGGGCAGCTCACCATCATAGAATCCACTATGAATTCTTCATTGTACCATAGGGTGCTGGAGGATAATATGAGGCCATCTGTCGGAAAGTTGAAGCTCAACCGAAGGTGGACCTTGCAACATGACAATGACCCTAAACATACCAGTAAATCCACCAAGGAATGGCTGAAAAGAAAGAAATGGAGGGTTCAGGAATGGCAAAGTCAAAGCCTGGATCAAAATCCCATCGAGATGTTGTGGGGGGATTTGAAACAAGCTGTGCATGCAATAAACCCCTCAACATCGCACAGCTGAAAGAATTCTGCATGGAGGAGTGCGCAAAAATTTCTCCCAGTCGATGTCAGAGACTGGTAGACAGTTATAAGAAACGCCTACTTGAGGTTGTTTCTGCCAAAGGGGGCAATACCACCTATTAGAGCCAAGGGTGTTCTTACATATTTCCACATGCGAAATTTGCATTTATGTTTATTTAAATTATACAATGGACTACAAAATGTAAATGTTTCATGATATTTGTTATATTATATCACCTTTATCTATCAATATTGTTGAAATGAAGATCAAATAGCTGTATGTTAAAATATGTTGAAAAAGTCAAAACTTTACATGGGGTGTACTTACTTTTTCACGTGACTGTCTGTATATATATATATATATATATATATATATATATATATATATATATATATATATATATATACATATATATCCACACCTATGACATTCACCCACCCCTCTTCTTTCCCCAGAAACCAACAAACCATATTTTTGCAGTGCAAATAGTAGCATAATACAAGGTGTCAACATGTTTATGCTTTAACCATGGTTTGATGGCTGAAATTTAATTGGGGTTGCGATTCGGGATCTGAACACCACTAAGACAGATGTACTCTATCCCCATCCCCCACACTTCCCACTCTGGAGCCACAATCCTTCCAAAGAAAAGAAAAGTCCCACCAAAGATTTTCCCATCCAGTAAAGTTAAAAGAAAAGGTTTATAGATATGAAAATATCTAACATGCATATATAATAACGAGTAAAAAGCCTGTCAAATATGATGTGTTGGAACAGTTTAATCTACGGTGCAGCCTTGTGAACTTGCCAAAGCCTGAAGCCTCGGCCAAGTGTCAGGTGTGCTTATGTCTTCTTTATTCGACATCATATGGATGATGACATATGACATCATATTGAATTAGTAGACATTATAGCCTGGTGTTGGCTTAGCGGTTAGGGTGCCGGCTTGGGATCCGAGCATCCTGAGCCCGAATCCTGGTTGATCACTGAATTAACGCCAGGGGGGTTGACTCAGCCTGTCATCCTTCTGAGGTCGGCAAATTGAGTACCAGCTTGCTGGGATGAATGATCCAGGTGTGTACCCCGAATTAGAATCGGCACACCGTATTGACTCAGGGTTGGCGTCAGGAAGGGCATCCGGCTATAAAAACATTGATTGTCATGGGGCCCGCAAGGCTAACCCCTGCTCTCGCGGGGAAAAATGGCCTTTAAACGATCATTCATTCATTAATTCAATATGGATGTAAATGAACACTCGTTTTACTCTGCACATGTTGCACATCACGTGCAGCGAATTTCACCTCCCTACACCTTGCATTTGTTGTTATTGAAAAAAAAAATGCTTCTGTACACCGCTCAAAAAAAATGCGTCATTATTCAGCGCAAGAAGTTCACATTGAGTTTGTGCTGTTTGAGTTTGTTGGATTTGGGTTTGAGTTTGGGTTCAGGTTAGGTTAATAAATTCCATGCGTTTGTTAACTGCCGTTGTTGCACATTCAGAAAAAATGAAGAGACGTTCCCAGAATATTCAAAATTGATTTATATTTTTACTTTATGCTCAGCAGTCGCTAAGACAACAAGCTAGGATAAAACAATCTCGATATCGAGCGTTAACAGCATACGATTGAAATCTTTATTAAAGCTTGTAATTTATCCACTGCTCCTTAATTGCTGTCGGTGCGTTTTGTACTCTCGTGCTGCGTTTTGAGAATTTCTAGCACGACAGATGATCAAAACTCAGAAGATCGTTTCAAACGGCAGTTTGACCGCGCGAAAGCCGCAGAGCGCACATCACGCCCGCCCGGCTCATTATGGGTTAATGAGTCTGCTTGAAGCGCCAGTGGCGAGGGGGGAGCTAGGACTAATAGAGGGACGGCTGTACGGTTGGGGGAGGGGACGAGGCATTAATAAGATGTGCAAATATTTCCCTTGTGTGAGCTTATCTCGTTTTCCTTACTGCATAGTCCATGGTAATAGCAGCGGTACTGCACCAGCTTATTATACCCAACTCTGCAACTGTAACATTTAGATTATTTGAAAAGTTTGCGCAGCTGTTTTGTGAATGGATATGCTAATGGGGCAAAAGCTCTTTCACTACGACAGACATGTACTCTTCAAGAACACTTGACTTCCAAGAATAACATCAATTAATATCATCAAAAAGCATATATTATTAAACAGAACAATAAATTACACTTTTTGTGAGAATTAAGTGGGGATTAACACAATATAGTGTGTGACTGATTAGGGTTAGAGTATGGCTGTGAGAAAGTGAAGACAGTTGTGACGTCAGAGATTTTAAGTGAAAATCTTTCCTCTATACATTGACAGAGGAAAGGTAGCCACCAGTGCTACAACTAACAAGTTGGCTTTAATGGATGGGGGAATGCAAGGTTGGTGTTGTTGTTGTATAGCCCCGGACAGTTCTCTCGAACAAGCCCGTGACACTGAGACAGTCGATCGATCTCGCAGGAGCGACCCAGAGATCCACCACATCCAAGATGGTTTACCGCCGCCTTCACAAAGTCAGTGTACCGACAGAGTTAGAGTTAGACAGAGAGACAGAGAGACAGAGAGACAGAGAGACAGAGAGACAGAGAGAGAGAGAGAGAGAGAGAGAGAGAGAGAGAGAGAGAAGAGAAAAGAGAGACAGAGACAAGAGGGAAAGAGCCGGTCCGCGAGTATCGATCGGCACTCTGACCGTGACTGTGACTCTGCTGCACTGACGAATCCGGGCAGAAGGGAAGAATGGGAATATTTTGCCCCCGACTTCCATTAGGGGGTACAACCACCATGAAGAGGCGTCCCCGATAATTGTAGGAATGCAGGGTTGTTGAGAGGTGCACTGTACAGTGGTTAGCACAGAGGATGTTTCAGGAAGAAGTTTGAGAGTAGACCAAACTTCAGAGCCAGAGGGTTTGCATCCAAGTTACCAATAATATGACATCCCCTTGGGGGCATTGTTCAAACAAAATTTTAAAACTTCAGTCTTGGACATGCGTTTCTCTGCTAAAAAAAGAAGCTTTTGTACATAAAGGTATTAGAAAATAAAAGCAATGAGCCAAAGCTCGACGCACGTGCTTCAGCCCAAGTACCAATACGTAGATGGTCATGGAAAGCTTGTCAACAGCTCTAAGGCCAAAATGCATGGTCTTTCAATTGTACTTGCTGTTTCTCTGTTTAGAAACGCCTTTTTGTATAAATAAAAAAAAGAAGACTTTTTTAAATATCCAAACATTATTACAAAGCTAAACGTGTACTTATCCTCAAACAAATGCAGGTGAGCAAGTTTGTTAATGCAGGTGAGCTAGTTGGCCATTTGGTATCAAGCCAAGCAATACCTGGTGAAATGTGTAATGTTTTTACTATTGAACTCAGGGATGGAGAGAAGGGAGGAAGAACACAATGACAAATGGAACACTCGAGCACGTGAACACAAGAGGGCACCCTTCATTTATATTTATTTATTATTTATTCCAGAACCGGGCTGGGAAAAGTCTCGATATAACAAATTTTCCATATACCGACCCATCCCTGGAATGTATTAGTTTGTTATAACAAGACTCCACACCATATCATAATGAAAAAGCAATAAAAGAGCAATAAAACCATAGTGATCCTCAATATTATCCTATGCCAACCATCGTAGCACTTAACATTAAAGGAAATGCAAAAACGTCATACAGTTTTAGATTGGGAACAGTTTGTTTCGAAGCTCGTACTGCAGTCTGAAGGAGGGAGATGTTGAATCGGGTAATATGACTTTCAAAATGACGTAATCCACCCCCAGAAAGCTTGGCGGGAACCCACAGAAATCTCTAGAAACAACAGACATCAGGGCAGGCAATGTATATTGTGGATGCCAGATAAGGGTTGTTACCTAAAATGGCTCACAAAGCTTCTAAAATAAGTCGAAAATACTTTTTTTAAGTACCTGAGATAAAGGGGTATGTCTCTGCACAACCAAAGATTTGAAGAATTTTCTGATTGACTCGCCCAAAAAATTGTTATCTTGCACCCGAAACTGCAAAAACTCCTGACGACGTCGGCCCATGCAAAGCCTGTGGACGGGGCTGTGAATGGCACGTTCTATCCGACCGCCCCGATCATCCCTGCCAGTGAGTGGACTTTGAACCTTGCGGGATTACCTTGTCTGAACATGACAGCCTTGGTGATTTATTTAATGGAGTCTGCAATTCGAAAGACGATGGCGTCATTACCAACATTCAGGCATACTTTGTTAGCATTCATTAGCATTAATATGTCATGTTGAAAGTCCCATGTTGTTGGTGGTGAGGTAGTATATAGCTGCGTTGGTAGGAAAAAATGGCCATGTCCAAATGACAGAGGATATACGATTATTGGTATTTGTAAGATGACCAAACACTGTTAGTGTCTCACAAGACCATCGTGACATCACAAGGTGTTCAATAATTAGTTTCAGTGATGGAAGCACAACTGTAGTTCAGGAGGGACAGAGTTTCCAAGATGGTGGCGGCATTGCGACCCAGAAAAAATGTGCCTATCAGAAAGCATGGGCAGAAGACACATCTCAACTTGAGGTCTTGGAGTCTGTGACATTGGTTACACAACCCAAGGTTACAATACCATCCATAGCTTGCGCTTGGAACATTGTGATCGACTCAACCTGAAATAGATGGCTGCTGTGGTTTTGTGTGAGAAGAGCAGTGAATGGTCTATTCCAATTGGTCCTGATCTTTCTCTGATGATAGGCCCAGTCAGGTGAACTTTATTCACTCCTTTTTCTGCGGAACTCACATAGTTCAAATTGCTGTCTTTCAGACAACCTTTTATCGGCTCTCCCCACACGTACTCTACCCCTGCACTCGGTCCAATCCCATTTTATCCTACATCCATGCCCTGCTCATAGAACGTTCTGGGTTTCAGGCCAATCCACACCATTTCCCATGAGACCCTTGATGTGCTGACCAATTGGCTGCATTCCAGAGTCCCTAGGAATGGTCTGACAAGACCATGTGGAGTGGCATCATTGTTGCCTCATGTTTGTGGAATGTGGCTGTCATTGTACTAATGGAAAATTGGTGAAGTGCGTCTCATTTTTAATGAAGTGGTACATGGATTTCCCTGAATGTAAATGTAAATTCTGAAAACAGACTCGGCGGCGTAATGGTTAGAGCATCAACTTTGAGTCTGGGAGGTTGGTGATTTGAACCCGATCCCAGCCGAGTCATACCAAACACATTCAAAATGGTACGTGCTGCTTATTTGCTTGACGCTCATCATTTAAAAGGATCGAGTATGGACAAACAATCATAGGTTGGTAACTGTTGCGCAAGCTCGATGGGCCTATTGGCCTCCTCCTGCATTGAAGTTTCTTGGAAGAGAACTCATATTAAATGTTATTTTGATGCTTGGGTATGGTTTGGCCTATTGGAGAGGGCAACGGATTAGGATTCCTGAGGTTGTGGGTTAAAATACATATATCTGAAGGCAGCAGTATGAAGGATTTGGATTCTAATCTTCAGGAAGTCAAGAATTGCCTACTTTGCTCACATCATCATCGAATTGTCCATAAAACTATAGATATCTCCATTACATTTCCAAGGAGAATTGCCATGCTACCATTCGATTGTTGGTTTGAAAAAACCCAACTGGCCAATAAACGACGCCTGGTGTGATCTACATGCAATCTGTCATCCATGCACTTCGGTTCACTCTTATTCCCTTCCCTTGTTACATGAGGTGGTTTTGAATGACCATGGGTTCTGTACCTTTCTCCTGTCTTTTCCACAAAAAGTGTCACACAGTGTCAACCACTGATGTAGAGAGGGAAGACTTAGGACTCGCAGGGCCATGTGGAAATTTCACGTAATGCAAAATTGAACTTCAACAATATTATGTAAAGAATACTTGATAAAATAAACTCCCCCTCTACCCCACCTCAAGTCCTCAATCCCCCTTAACCCAAGGTCTTCACTTGCCCACCCAAATCCCAAGTCCTCAAATTCCAGCCCCCCACCCCTCCTCTCCCCACAAACTACAAGTCCTCAACTCTCTAGCCACAACCAAACTCTGTTCCCCTCCCCCTTTCTTCCCATTCTTCAAAGCAAAGCAGCATTCTTACATCATTACATATTGTTTATTCCTTACCTCATTAAAATGATTAAATATTTAAGTCTCTTTCCAATGGAAATTCGAAGGAATTGCCACTCTCAAGTGGTTGTGAGTAGTCTAATTGTGTTAATAAATGCATATCCAACAAAAAATTAAATAATGACAAAACAACTTTTAATTCACAATCTTGTGAAATGATATAATCTTGAGAGGAATGATCACCCAAAATGTAATACAGTATACATAACTACCTTAGTTGATGTAACCGGCGTTGCCTGGGGAAATTCAATGAAATATGTTCTTACATATTTCCTGCGTGACAATAACAAAATATATTACTCGATCACTCTGGGGAAAAACTCAGGCAATGTATAAGCAACATATTTACTGGTGGCCTGAAAAGAGAGATGTTATAAATAAACCTAAACCTGTGTAATAAAGGCAATCTTTTTAATAACAGGTGCATGTGTAAACACAAAAATAATTAAAATAGTGTTGTGACATCAAATCACTACAACCTCAACATACGATCTACACAAAACATATTACTCAATCGCTCCCCAGAAAAAAAACCCAGGCAGTGTATAAGCACAAGACCCGATCGGGGCCTGAAGACGAATTATCTGGTTTTATCTGGGGTCAATTTTTTTATCTAAACATAGCCCTCAACCTTCCCCTGGATGAAAGAGGAGGCCTTGCAAAGTTTGGTTGTACTGGTTCCTGCAGGGTCGGAATGTATAAACAAATACATAAAAAACAAACAAACAAACAAACTTTCTTCTTTATGTATTACATATATTTAAAAAAAATCATGTGACAGAGGGGCAGACAGATAAGTGCATTATTATGTAGATAAAATACGAATGAACAGATGAAAAGTGTGTATTAATATACAAAACAATAATACTGTAATACAAAATGTAATATACATAATATACAAAATGTAATGCACAGTATGCAGAACAGCAGGAAAACAAATAAATTTTAAAAATCTGCAGGAACAACGACAAATGAATGACTTGCAGATGAAACACATGGGTTGACTGTCTTGCAAAACAAGGGTGTGCCCAGCCTCTGATGTATTGCATTTTTTTGAGATATGGTGCGTCATGCCTACTTGTTGTTATGACCATCATGTCATGGGATTTTCTCGGATGCCTACACACAAGTTTTGCATATGGGATTTGCTCGGAACCGAGGCTTTCAGTTTCTGAGATGCCAGTTCTTATTTAATCAATTTGTATTTAGCCACATTAGGCTATATGGGGGCTTCAGCCTGTATCTGGATCATTAAGTTTAAAATAAGGAAGGTCGAAAGACACTTAATGGGAAACTAAATTTAAAAATCCCCAAAAATGAGAATTTTTCTATTTCGTCATAATGGAAATTTCTCATTTCACGTCCTTACTTAGGTGAAAAAAATACATCATTACACAATGAATGAAACTTCATGAATTGCTCATTGATTTCAAATGAGTCAACAATGTCTTCCTATTGGAGCTCCCTGATTGGCTCTCAAACGTCACATGCTTTGCACAGTCAAAAGTGGACCGACATAGGCAAGACATGGCTGCAGGCACAAATATGAATAGGAAATTCTAGAAGTTTTCATTACTAATCAATGTGAACATAATTTTACATAATCGTGATATGAATGCTGAGTGAACATTTTTGAAATAGCTGTCCTGACTGGGTTTGAATCTTGACTCAGCTGTAAACTATCATCCTGGGATTTCGCATGCAGGATGAGGCATCAATGAGTGTGCCATCCATCGGGAGGACGTTAAACCGGACTGCCATTCTATCAGCATTGGTCGGTGGTGGACATCAAAGATCCCATGTTTAGATCTCCGGCACCTTTCAATGGGCAAACAACGCAGGCGAATTACTCCCAGCACCGTTCAATCAAATATCACACCTGGCCAGCCGGATCGTGAATGGCTTGGACAAAAATGTTCCCACCAGAAAATCGGACTAATTGGGGCCTTCAAAGGAGGAGAGTATAGTAGAGCAATTGAAAAATTCTGAAATGATCGAAATGTAAGTTTTGCTTCCCTTGAAGAGTATATTGAAAGAACGATATGCCACACAGGGCTTATCATCTAGAAGCGACTCAACTAGTAGGAGACGAATGGTATCAGAGATGTCACCACTCACTGTAATTTCACGTGAACCTTTTCTGTGACAGACACGTGATCGGAGACGGATTCCAATTCGCTTCTTCTACTTTTTCTCGTAGTTATTCATGTTGAAGCGATTAGTCAGAAAAATTTCCACCCATACAATCAACCCTTTGCTCAGAGAGGACATTCGGGCATGTTAGATGCGAGACGCAAGTACAAAGAGGATTATTGTGCGATTCAGAAGAGATTTCATACACTTACGGCGAAACTCCACCATTTCATTTCTCTCACCTTTCAGACAAGTGATGTTATCTTCTTTCTACTTCCAGAGCCGTCACAAAATGATCAGCCTATAGGGTAACGTACACATGGGTGAGCACAGATTGATGGGAATACGCGTATAAGGATGGAGCTCGTACACGAGAGTGAAGGATGCGTACAAAGCTTTCTTGGGAAGCATTGTGTCTGCCCGGGCCTGGCTATTTACATAGCAATAAGCTTTTTAGAAAAGAACGCACAGGGGAATACTGCAGCGAGATCCTGCAAATCAATGCAAATTTGTGTAGATCCACCAGAGTGAGAATGGCCTCGATGAAGGCAATTTCGTTTACGCCCGTAAACAAAAGATTATGCTACTGTTTGTATTTCCAGCAAGCAGGTTACAAATACAAATTTGAACATGTAGTCTTGTCAAATCTCTTACCGGTACTTGTGTATTGTAACCAGAACTTGCAAGTACAGCATTTGCTGACTCAAAACTGACAAAGCACGGACAAAGCAGACAAAGTCATATTGAGAAGTTTCTGAGCATGTTTGGCATCTAGATTGATCAATGAGATTTTAGATATTGTACTTTGAAGGAAAGACTTGTTCTTTGAACAAATAATCATGTTCTGCATACCGTACTTTGTGATTTTTTTCCAATCAAATAATCATGGCATTAAGATCAAAACATGCCCTCAACAGCAAACATGCAATAATGACTTCCTGTACAGCAAATAATGACTTCCTGTACACCAAATAATGACTTCCTGTGCACCAAATAATGACTTCCTGTACACCAAATAATGACTTCCTGTACACCAAATAATGACTTCCTGTACACCAAATAATGACTTCCTGTACAGCAAATAATGACTTCCTGTACACCAAATAATGACTTCCTGTGCACCAAATAATGACTTCCTGTACACCAAATAATGACTTCCTGTACACCAAATAATGACTTCCTGTACACCAAATAATGACTTCCTGTACAGCAAATAATGACTTCCTGTACACCAAATAATGACTTCCTGTACAGCAAATAATGACTTCCTGTACAGCAAATAATGACTTCCTGTACACCAAATAATGACTTCCTGTGCACCAAATAATGACTTCCTGTACACCACATAATGACTTCCTGTACACCAAATAATGACTTCCTGTACACCAAATAATGACTTCCTGTACACCAAATAATGACTTCCTGTGCACCAAATAATGACTTCCTGTACACCAAATAACGACTTCCTGTACACCAAATAATGACTTCCTGTACAGCAAATAATGACTTCCTGTACACCAAATAATGACTTCCTGTACACCAAATAATGACTTCCTGTACACCAAATAATGACTTCCTGTACACCAAATAATAACTTCCTGTACACCAAATAATGACTTCCTGTACACCACATAATGACTTCCTGTACAACAAATAATGACTTCCTGTACACCAAATAATAACTTCCTGTACACCAAATAATAACTTCCTGTACACCACATAATGACTTCCTGTACAGCAAATAATGACTTCCTGTACACCAAATAATGACTTCCTGTACACCAAATAATGACTTCCTGTACACCAAATAATGACTTCCTGTACACCAAATAATGACTTCCTGTACAGCAAATAATGACTTCCTGTACACCAAATAATGACTTCCTGTACAGCAAATAATGACTTCCTGTACAGCAAATAATGACTTCCTGTACACCAAATAATGACTTCCTGTGCACCAAATAATGACTTCCTGTACACCACATAATGACTTCCTGTACACCAAATAATGACTTCCTGTACACCAAATAATGACTTCCTGTACACCAAATAATGACTTCCTGTGCACCAAATAATGACTTCCTGTACACCAAATAACGACTTCCTGTACACCAAATAATGACTTCCTGTACAGCAAATAATGACTTCCTGTACACCAAATAATGACTTCCTGTACACCAAATAATAACTTCCTGTACACCAAATAATGACTTCCTGTACACCACATAATGACCTCCTGTACACCAAATAATAACTTCCTGTTCACCAAATAATGACTTCCTGTACACCAAATAATGATTTCCTGTACACCAAATCATGACCTCCACACCAAAATCGAAATGGAAACCAAAAACAAAGTCTTTACATAGGAATGAGCTGGATAAATAGGACTGGAGAGAAGGCAAGTGGAAAGTTTAGAATAAATTGTCTGATAAGGTGGCAGCTCATCCTCAGCTACAGTCACGATTCCCCTCCCCACCATACTTCAACTTTCACTTTATTCTTAATATTTTGTCTCATTACAACTACATTTTTTTTTGCTCTTTTTATAGAGCGTCCTTTTTGCATAGCAAGCATAAGCATAGCAGGTCATATGACCAATCTCTTTTTAGCCTCACCAATTGCTGAAGGAACAAAAGACTATTATAATCAGTCTGTGTGTCAGTGTGAGTACACACAGAAATCTACTTAGTCCGTTTGTTCATTCTCAGATCTACTACTAATACCCTACTGCAAAGCTGCAATGATCCGGCAAAGCCAAAGCCTCTTGCCACTATTTTACCCATCACTATGGCATCAGTAGGATAGGTAGCTGGTAGTAGGTAGGTGTAGTAGGTACCGTACCTGGTTCAAAATGACACCATTTGCATTCTGGATGAGATTAAAATTTATAAAATTTCCTTCTTCATTAATTCGGTGAATTCCGTCTCAACTTCGGATATTTCCGGCCGTGAAAAACTATCCCCTATGGCCGTGAGATTTCTAAAAAATAATTCTTCGTCAATTTTAGAATATTTGACGCCGTTTTCAGCCTCCTTAACGCGGTAATAAGCTTTTTTGAAATACTTTTTCAAATGCTCGAATCTCATTGGTTCCGTTGTTTGGTGACGATTTTCGTTGAAGATAACCAGGGCCCGTGTGGGCCCGGGGAACGAGGTTGATCTTAAAGTATTTTAATTACAAATTAGAGGTGCATAATATTGTGAATCAAAAAAAGACGGGTGAAACAAACTCCTATTGAACTTTTTCTCAATTTTTTATGCATACTTCCGCATCCGCAAGATGGCGGCCTCCATGGAGCGATTTGGTTTTTTAAATATTTTTTCAAATGCTCGAATCTCATTGGTTCCGGTGTTTGGTGACGATTTTCGTTGAAGATAACCAGGGCCCATGCGGGCCCGGGGAACGAGGTTGGTCTTAAAGTATTTTAATTTCAAATTAGAGGTGCATGAGATTGTGAATCAAAAAAGATGGGTGAAACAAACTCCTATTGAACTTTTTCGCAATTTTTTATGCATACTTCCGCACCTGCAAGATGGCGGCCTCCATGGAGCGATTTGGTGCGTTAAAGCTTCGAAATTCTCATAGGATTCAGCAAAATCTGGCTTTTCAACATAATACGTACACATTCATTCACAACACCGGCTTCGCCGGCTATAATATATGTGAATATTATATTAATTACGTACTGTTTGAACACGAGTTGGACTATGAGCATGTCTATTAATTACTTATTATTGGACCTTGACTGTCTATTAATTATGGACTATTGGAACATACATTTTAGACATGGAGACCTTGAGAGCCCTTACACCTTTTAGACACCTTCAGGCCATTTTAGACATTTTTAGGCCATTTTAGACATTTCTAGGCCATTTTAGACATTTTAGAATATTTGCAAAAAAAATTTTTTTTTTTTTTGTATACAAGATCGAGGCTCGTGTAAGAGCTAACATTAATGACAAAAACAAACAAACGGGCACATAAGACATAATAAAGGGAGCGGGAGACAATATGGGGAGAGAGGGGAAAGTACACAAGTTCAACATTTGAGAGCAGGGACAATCGGAGATCTGTGGGAGGGAGAGGGCTTGGGGGAGGAGGCGTGGAAAGGGGGGTGGGGGGTGGGGGGTGTGGGAAAGGTAAAAAAAACACATGGACACATAAAAACACATAATAGACCTTCGAAGATACCTCGATTCCTGAAGACCTTTGCAAACTTTAGACCACTTAGACCCCTTTGCCCTTAGACCTTTTAGACCTGTAGACCCATTAGACCCTATTTGAGCACATTAGACCCCTTTCGACTCTCTCGACCCAAAATACCCCTAAAATCCATTGGACACTTTATAACCAACTCTGAGACCATTTAAGACACATAATACTCTTAAGACCCCTAAGACCACTTCAACCCTTAAAATTATTTAAGGGCCCTAAGACCCTTTACACTGTAGACCCTATATATCACATTCGAACCCTTAGACCCTTAAAAACCTATAGACCCCATTATACCTCTCTGAGTGCCTTCTGCAGTAACAGTTGAGAGTCACCAACCATAATGAAAATGCCCCCCATTGGTAGACCACTAACGTACCAAGCTAAGAGGGCACAAATTGGAAAACGTTAATCAACTTTCTCTTGCTTTTTTTCAGGTTCTACTCATCTTGGTTGGTAACACAGCGAAAAGTCCCACGTGTCATAGATAAATCTTACATGCCATAGAAAAAGTCACACATGGCAAAGAGAAAAGTCCCACATAGCAAAGAGAAAAGTCCCAAATAGCAAAGAGAAAAGTCCCAAATAGCAAAGATAAAAGTCCCAAATAGCAAAGATAAAAGTCCCATGTGGCAAAGAGAAAACCGTATCCATGACAATAATTACACCAACATGATGATCAAATGGGATGTTTTTGAGATTTTATTATTGCCAAACCTCAGGAATTTTTGAATAAATCAGATTTAAACTCACGTGGCTTATTTGTACGCATGTGTAGTATCCATGTCTAAAATTAGTCAAAGGTCAAGCAAGGTCAATGCCATCCAAACACCTATTAGGCTGCAATTACAACATTGATCAACCAAATTTATTATGCACAACATTCAATCACGCAAAACACTTGGTATGTCAAATTTTCGAAATTACCAAATTGCTGTTTCCATGGCAACTATTGTTTATTTGGATTCTGCAAGTATCATGCTATGCACGACATTTTCTTGTTTGTCTTTTTGTTTGTCTGCCTGTATGTTTGTGAGTAGGATATCTCAAAACGTTATGGATGGATTTGGACGAAAGCTGGTGGACAGGGTGGGAGTGTGACAAGGACGAATTTATTACATTTTGGTGAAGAACCAGATAAGGATCCGGATATTATAATTTTCTAAGTGATTCTTCCCAATTGAGAAATAGGGCGAAAACATTATATGACATGATATTTCAAAAAGTCGTGGACGAGTTATGACAAAACTAGGTGGATGAGTTGGGTAGGTGAAAATAACAAGCCGATTAGATTGTGGTTCAGGTCCGGATGCAGATCCAGCCTATCAGTGACATACTAAACATAACCTGTTCAGCCTGGCAGATGTATGTGCTCTACCGAGTGCCATTGTTGTTGTATTCTGTATTTATTTGTATTTTCTAATGGAAAAAATGCTTTTTGTCTTTTGGAAATCATGAATGAAGGTTATGCTATGTTATGATTTTTAGTTACGACCCTCGTAAACTCTTTCGTTGTTTGTGTTATACTTTGTGCATAAAGTTAAATTGAGAGTTTTTGGCCCATTGAGCATAATGCACCAAAATGGGGGATTTTGGGGGCTTTTTCGCATACATAGTCGAGGCTCATGGAAAAACTAGTACACTGAACAGATCAGGAAGAAACAGACAAAATCAAGACGCAAAACACGCAAAAGGAACAGTGGAGATGCATGCAAAATGAGCAGTAGAATGAGGGGAAAACACCAATAGCAGAGTTGAACAACAAGATAGACATTGGCAGACTTGGACAAACAATGGGTGTGGAGAGGTATCGCAGGAAGGAGAGGATGCATGGGGTGGACAAGATGGATACAGAAGGAAACTCAAAGGAGGTCAAATTGGAATGAGGATGGATTTGGGTGGAGTTTATGGGGTATAAAAGATCATGGTTTTGGATTGAGATGATCTGAGATGGTAGTGCTATCTTGAAGACCTGGAGGGTATAATGAGATTTAAGAGGATGTTGAAGTTGATTCCACAGGCAGGAAAAAGATGAAAGAATGAGTTAAGGTGAGTAATGATCCTGGATTTAGGTAATTTCACCAGAAGGAGGTTGATGGTGGACCCTTTGAGCTCTGCATAAACCTGGGGGCACAAAGTACAGAGAGAATAAAATACAGACAAAGTACAAAATGACAGAAAGAGAAGGACAAAGTACAGAAAGACCAACGTCTTTAGGTAGCCTTCGGGCTTATGGTGTACCACCACATACATAAAGGCCAATTTGCCAATTCGCAAACACATGCTCACGCACACTCATACAACACCAGATCACGTGTAAGTAATAACAAAAAAAGAGTAGAGCAGCCCATCAATGATGTTTCTTGATGTTTATTTGCTTGAGGTTTGCGAAAATAAAAAACTCCTCCATTTGACTTCGAGCACTGGTACGTGACCAGAAGCGGCCAAATGGTGAATAAAAAATCTGGTAAGTACAAGGGATCTGGTAAGATATGGTAAGTGGACTATTGGGCTGAGGAAGCCTGCTGTGAAGCAAGTGAAATGTTGCCTGAGACCAGGTCTGCTTTTGCTTATTTGCTCAAATTTGTGGAGTAGATCTAGTTTTATTTTCGGGTTGAAAGCGCCATTTTGTACACTGAGTGTATATTCATATACACATATAAACATATTCTTCTTTTTTCTTCTTTTTAACGGCCACTATTATCCCACCTTGTCGGATCGGCTGGGGGAACTTTTACATTTTGTCGATTACTGATGCAATCAAAGATGGCCGACCGGCGGCCATTGTAGATGTAAATAAATAGCACCTCAAAGCGGGCGTAACCCCTCAGCCCATGCATGGTGGAAACCAATTTCAAGATGGCTGCCGTGGCGGCCATATTGAAAATCGTAGCGCGCCCATTTTCGAAAGGCACCTTCCTCTACTCAACCCCAACACACACTGCAAACATGGATTTAATCAGACAAGCCGTTCTGCTCGAAATTGATGGAAACCAATTTCAAGATGGCTACCATGGCGGCCATATTGAAAATCGCAACGTGCCCATTTTCGAAAGGCACCTTCCTCTACCCAACCCCAACACACACTGCAAAAATGAATTTAATCGGACAAGCCATTCTGCTCCAAATTGATGGAAACCAATTTCAAGATGGCTGCCGTGGCGGCCTTATTGAAAATCCCAGCGCGCCCATTTTCTAAAGGAACCTTCCTGTACCAAACCCCAAGAGACACTGCAAAAATGGATTTAATCGGACACGCCATTCTGCTCGAAATTGACGGACACCAAAAGTTGACGGACGCCCGGATGGCTGCCGTGGCGGCCATATTGAAAATCGCAGCGCGCCCATTTTCGAAAGGAACCTTCCTCGACTCAACCCCAACACACACTGAAAAAATGGATTTAATCGGACAAGCTGTTCTTGAAATTGACGGAAACCAAATGTTGACGGACGCCAGGACGCCCTGACGCCCGGGCGACGCACGTGACGACAATACCCCTTAGCCCAATTTGGGCTGAGGGGTGAAACCCCGATGTTGACCACGTCCTCAACCACTTCACAGACATGCATTTACCGATTTTGTTCATACTTGGCAAAAGCACAGCACGTGATGGCATAAACAGTCACGTGAAAAAGTAAGTACACCCCATGTAAAGTTTTGACTTTTTCAACATATTTCAACATACAGCTATTTGATCTTCATTTCAACAATATTGAGAGATAAAGGTGATATAATATAACAAATATCATGAAACATTCACATTTTGTAGTCCATTGTATAATTTTTAAAAACATCAATGCGAATTTCGCATGTGAAAAAAGTAAGTACACCCCGACATTTATCACTACTTCAAATACCTAAAATTAGAATCAGGTGCACCAGCTCAGGTGCAAATGATTAGAACATCGTTAGAGAGGATCTTGGAGGAACCTGTCTTATTTAAACCTCAGACATTTAGTTTGGTTTGCTCTTTGTTGTTGAAGTGTGCGGCATCACCATGCCTAGATCAAAAGAGCTCTCGGAGGCCTTCAGAAAGAAGGTTATAGATGCTTACGAGTCTGGGAAGGGATTTTAAAAGATCTCCAAACAATTTGAAATCAATCATTCGACTGTCCGGAAGATCATCTACAAGTGGAGAAGATTCCAAACAACTGCCAACTTGTTCAGGCCAGGCCGCCCCAGCAAGTTCAGCCCGAGAGCAGACCGCAATATGCTGACAGAAGTCTCTAAGAACCCCAGAATGTCATCAGGGGACCTTCAGGTAGCTCTTGCCACTGTTGATGTCAAATTGCACGAGTCTACCATTAGAAAGAGGCTGCACAAATTTGATCTACATGGGAGGTGTGCCAGGAGGAAACCTTTGCTGTCCAGAAATAACATCAGGGGAAGACTAAAGTTTGCCAATGAACACCAAGGCAAAGACCAGCACTTCTGGAACAATGTGCTCTGGACAGATGAGTCAAAAGTAGAGCTATTTGGCCACAGTACCAGAAGACATGTTTGGCGAAAACCAAAGACAGCATTTGACCACAAGAACCTGATACCAACTGTAAAGCATGGTGGTGGAAATATTATGGTTTGGGGCAGCTTTGCTGCATCAGGGCCTGGGCAGCTCACCATCATAGAATCCACTGTGAATTCTTCATTGTACCAGAGGGTGCTTGAGGATAATGTGAGGCCATCTGTCGGAAAGTTGAAGCTCAACCGAGGGTGGATCTTGCAACATGACAATGACCTTAAACATACCAGTAAATCCACCAAGGAATGGCTGAAAAGAAAGAAATGGATGGTTCTGGAATGGCCAAGTCAAAGCCCGGATCTAAATCCCATTGAGATGTTGTGGGGAGATTTGAAATGAGCTATGCATGCAAGAAACCCCTCAAACATCGCACAGCTTAAAGAATTCTGCATGGAGGAGTGGGCAAAAATTTCTCCTAGTCGATGTCAGAGACTGTTAGACAGTTATAAGAAACGCCTACTTGAGGTTGTTTCTGCCAAAGGGGGCAATACCACCTATTCGAGCCAAGGGTGTACTTACTTTTTCCACGTGCGAAATTTGCATTTATGTTTATTTAAATTATACAATGGACTACAAAATGTAAATGTTTCATGATATTTGTTATATTATATCACCTTTACCTATCAATATTGTTGAAATGAAGATCAAATAGCTGTATGTTGAAATATGTTGAAAAAGTCAAAACTTTACATGGGGTGTACTTACTTTTTCACATGACTGTACATGCACCTCACTTTATTTTTGCAATCTGATCAAAGATGGCTGACTGGTAGACTGGCGGCCATTTTAGTTGTAAAAAACCCAATGTTGACCACGTCCTCAACCATTTGTCAGACGTGCATTTGCCGATCTTATTCAAACTTAGCACGCAGCAAAAAGCATGGTCATTACATATACCCATCATATTATTTCGAGATCGGATCCAACATGGCCGACTGGCAGCCATTTTAGTACTAAAAGTGTCCCCAACCATTTCTCGACATACATGGACTGATTTTGTTCAAACTTTGCACAAAGACAACACATGAGAGTATACATATGCAGAAGATTTTGTTTTGTAATCCGACCAAATATAGCCGACTGATGACCTGTAACACCGCACACCAAAATAACAAAACCACGGGACACCATCGGATCTATGACATTTTGTATTTTTATTCTTGGTACCTCCGCCACCAAAGGTGGATGGAGGTAATGTTTTCACCCCTGTCTGTCTGTCTGTTTGTTTGTCCGTTTGTTTGTGAACAAGATATCTCAAAAAGTTATGGACGAATTCGGCGAAATCTGGCAGAGAGGTAGTGTATGTGAAAAGGACGAAATGAATAGATTTTGGTGAAGATCCGGATTCGGATCCGGCTACTATAATTTTTAAATGATTCTTCACCATTGGGAGATAGGGCCAAAAACGATACATAGCAGGATATCTCAAAAAGTTATGGACGGAGTTGGACGAAACTTGGTGGACAGGTTGTGTGTGTGACAAGGAAGAATCGACTCGATTATGGTGAAGAGCTGAATATGGATTCGGATATGAGAATTACTTAATTTTCTAAGTGATTCTTCACCATTGAGAGATAGGGCCAAAAACGATACATAGCAGGATATCTCAAAATTTATGGACGGAGTTGGACGAAACTTGGTGGACAGGTTGTGTGTGTGACAAGGAAGAATCGAATAAATTTTCGTGAAGATCCGCATCCGAATCCAGCTAGTGGAATTATTTAAGTGATTCTTCACCATTGAGTGATATGGCCAATCAGGCGGAGGTTTGCTCTCTACTGAGTGCCGCTCTAGTTGATGATGTAACTAATGATGGCAGCAGCAGGATTAATTCGGAAGTGTACAAAAACATTTTGTCTGCCTTTGTACTAGGAAGTGCTTCCAAACATATTGGGTGGCGCTTCACCATGCAGTCAGACAATGATTCAAAATACACTGCCAACACAAACAAGGAGATAATCAGGGGAAAAAAGTGGAAGGTTTTAGACTGGCCAAGTCAATCTCTTGACTTATATCCATTGGAGCAAGAATTTCACTTGCTGAAAAGGAGACTAAAGTCAGAAATTCCCCAAAACAAAAAAAAACAACTGAAAATGTCTGCAGTAAAGGCTTGGAAAAGCATCTCAAAGGAAGATACAAATAGTTTGTTGACGTAAATGGGTCACAGTCTCGATGCAGTTATTGCATGCAAGGGATATACAACCAAATACTAACTAAAGTACGACCTGTACTTTAATTTACTTTAAGTTAATCTGTTCCAATACTTATGCCTACCTAAAATGAGAGACTGAACATTAAAAGTGCTATTATCCTACAATGGTAAAACATATAAAACCAATGGCGGCGAGCTTTACACCACTACAGCCGACGCTTGGCATTGTGCATGGTGATCTTAGGCTTGTGTGCGGCTGCTCAGCCATGGAAACCCATTTCATGAAGCACCCGACGAACAGAAGTTGTGCTGACGTTGCTTCCAGAGGCTGTTTGTAACTCAGTAGTGAGTGTTGCAACCGAGGACAGACCATTTTTATGCGCTACGCACTTCAGCACTCAGCGGATCCATTCTGTGAGCTTGTGTGGCCCGCCACTTCACAGCCCAGCTGTTGTTGCTCCTCGACGTTTCCACTTCACAATAACAGCACTTACAGTTGACCGGGGCAGCTCTAGCAAGGCAAAAATTTGACGAACTGACTTGTTGGAAAGGTGGCATCCTTTGACGGTGCCACGTTGAAAGTCACTGAGCTCTTCGGTACGGCCCATTCTATTGCCAATGTTTGTTAGCCAACTCTTCTGTCTATGGAGATTGCTTTTGCTGTGTGCTTGATTATATATAACTGTCAGCAATGGGTGTGGCTGAAGCAGCCGAATCCACTAATTTGATGGGGGTGTCCGCATACTTTTGGTCATGGAGTGTATATATATATATATATATATATGTATATATATATATATATATATATATATATATACATATATATATATATATACATTGTTACGGTTTTTAGAACCTTCACTTTGTAAATTTAGTATTAAAATTTCCTATGTACATTTCCCCTTTAATTGGCTGTTAATTGAAATGAGTGCACCGTAGCTAGTCCATATACAAGCATGTAGGCCACCATAGAACCTTTCTATAGTTATTTCTTTATTCTATGTCAGTATAAGGCTCTGTCTCCCACTAGTTGACTCTGCATTGCACCGAATCAAATAAGATAGATCCCCTTTCAATTGCCCAAAAACCTCCATTGCCGACCGCATTGCCAACCGCATTACCAACTACACCAGTCCTCCATTACGCACGCGGTCAGCTCGAAGAAGAAAGGCGTGTCTCCACCTCGTCATCAAAGGGAGGAGTGAACCAGCCCCGATCAACCAACCAAGGATGAGGGGTTTGGCTTGAGAGGGCGACGAGAGAACGATCGGGCAGTTTCTCGAACGTTCCAGGGTGTGGCGCTATATCACCTGTCACGCGACGCCCCCACCGAGAGATGAGTGAGCAGTCCACCGGAGTCCAGTTGAGGAGGAGCTGGGACGTGCGTTTGAACCAACCGCAGCTTTGAACCAACCGCAGCTTTGAGACCACCGCAGTTGAGACCACCGTAGTCCAGCCCCCCGTGACACGCAGCTTCGACCCGCTGCTAAGCGTGAACCAGATTGTGGTGGCATCGGTGGCATCGGTGGCCGTCGACGTCCAGCCCGACGTCCCAGGCAGGAGCAAGCTCCAGCTGAACCTTCCTCCCCTTCCAGCCATTCGTTCCTGCCTTCATTCCCCATTCGTGTAAGTCTGATTGTCGTCTGTTTTGTGTGTCTTGTCCTGGGGTATAAGTAAGTAAAGCTGGTATAGGTAAGCTAGTATTGCACTGTGTCTTCTTCTTCTGTAAATTATTTTTGTATTTTTCCCTCTTCCTTGGTTTCTTTGGTCTTGTACATAATAGTTAGTAATAAATCCTGTTCTTCCTACCTTGCCTTCTTTCCTTCACATCCGTTCGTCCTTGTCTTTTCCACATTGAATACCTGTGGCACGATTTGGCCAGCGTTCAGAATCGGGTTAGTGAATGCTAATGGTTCGAGCCGCGGCTGCTAATCCGCTCGGCAATTAACATCTTGTCCGCGGTCTCGAACGAGGTTGCTCACCTGCCTCCCTGGAGGGAGCTGGGCAGCTTCAGGACTCACGTCGGTCAGTCACAGACAAGGGGATTAATCCCCCCTTGGTAAGGGGAAAAAGGGCCGACAGGGAGATCCGCAACAATTGGAGTCAGGAGTGGGATTCGGACCTGAAGTGCGCTTAGCGCACTCAAATTACGAGTGGTAAAAAAAATTTTTTTTATAACATCCAAATTAAAAAAATCGTGCCATGGATAGTTAAGGCGACCAGATGCCGGTGGGTGAGTTAGAAGGGGGGGTAGAAGCGACCCAGGACCCCATGGAGGAGGTGGGAGTAATAATGGAGGAGGAGAGCAATGAGGATGTGGTAGCAGAGGGTTCAGGCGCACGAGATGGCACCCTCGCGCACGAGGTTGCAGCAGCACCAAATTGCGCCGTGCACGAGGTTGCAGCAGCACAAAATGGCACCTCGCGCGTGGGTGCGGTAGCCGAGCCCGCTCTACCAGCGGGCTTTGACATGCAGGGCCTCGTGGCGCAGCTGCAGGCAATCATCCAAATGGGGAATATGGGATTGAGAAATGAATTGAGGAATGACATGGGAAACCAAATTGTAGGATTGGGAAACCAACTTGTGGGATTGAGGGCTGATGGTGAGAAATTGGGAGGCCAAATGGGAGCAATGAGGGACGAAGCGAGGGGTACCAGTGAGCAATTGAGAGACAGGTTAAGTAATATGGGAAATCGAATCGGGGGGCTAGGAAGCAAATTGGAGTGAATCGGTAAAGTTGGGGATAGAAGGGGTGACCGCATACAAAAATGTGGGGAGAGCATACAAAAATGTGGGGAGAGCGCACGAAAATGTGGGGAGATCATGGATCGCATGTTGGGCGAGAGGGTCCCAGGGGTGCACAACGACGTAAAGCAGGTCGAGAAGCGCTGGTTGAGCGAGGCGGAGGAAAGCGCGGGTAAAATGACGGGTATAGAGATCGCGACCCGGGGTATGGAAAAGCCGGCGACCGCTGAGGTAGAGGGAATTTTATTAAAGCCAACGGTCGTCGAGGTGAACAAAGAAATAATGGGTATAGTTGAAATTGTAGAGACGACAGACTTAGAAGAGCAACAGTTGGAGGAAGGAATGGATAATGTACAAAGTCTGAATTCACATCCTGATGCCGTACTTGCTAATCCTTACAAAGATTTGCAGGTGCGCGTGGAGAAGAGGATCCCAAAGCTGAGTCGTGCTGTGTATGGTGCTGAGGTTTTTCGGCAGAGTGTTTGGCGCGAAGAGAATTGTCGCGCGCTTGGGATCGCGAAAGCACCCGGGCGTTCGTGGAAAGTCCTTTGTGTGCTGTGTTAAAGCAAAGGGCACGCGTGTGAGGAAAAAGTGTGCGTCAAAGAGTGAGTGTGTTATAAAGAGTACGGAGTGTGACACAGAGATTGAGAGCGATACAGAGTGTATGTGCGAGGGTGAGAGTGACCGGAGAGTGAGTTGGTGGAGGAGCGGGTGCGAGGATGCACATTTGGGATGAACGGCGAGAGTGTGCGAGAAAGCACACCTGAGTTGGTTGTGGCGCGGGTGTGGGAGAGCCCATTGAAGCCCGTGAGTGGGTGGATGCGAGAGTGCACGCCCATGGTGAGTGGTATGGAGTACGTACCGAGGGAGAGTGCGCAAGATGGTGCGTGAGGTGTGTTAAGGAAGTGTGTGAATGGCGAGTGTGTGCGAGAGGTGTGGTGTGTAACAGGGAGTGTGGTGGTGGAATGGACGGAGTGTGTGGGATGCACTGGAGGCACCGAGACGCCAGGTTTTGTGAGTGTGAAAAGGGTCGCGTATGCGAGTAAGGCATCGATGTTAAACGGGGCAACGTTTAGGGCAATGGTTAGCCGACGCGAGCACTCGGGATGCGGTGCGCTTTGTTGGATGGGAGGCCCGGCGCGGGTCGGTGTTGCGTCGCTTCTCTTCGAGCGTCATCGCCGATTCGGGCCTGGCCCCGCCCTGCACGGTCGCGTCCGGGCTTCGCCGGGCAAGGCGACCGGTCCGGTTCAAGGGCAAGTAGGAGGAAGCGGAACGGTGCCCCCTTGCGGGGGCGGGGTTCCGACCGGGCGAGATTGAGCCATCGGGCTGGGGACCAGAAGGTGTCGTGCCGAGATGGTGCATGGAATCTCGGCCCGACCAAACCGCCTCCCCTGAACCGAATGCCGGACGGATTCAACCTGCAGGCGACCAAACCACCCGAAGTCATTGCTCGGCTTTGCGAAGCCGAGTTTTAATGATGTAACGACGCACCGAGGCTCAGATATAGCGGACTGTGATGATGATAGTGTTTTGGATTCGAAATATTGGAATAGGGAATTTGTGATTGGCAAAAATTTGATTGGCAACTGATTGGTAGAATGATTGGCAGTGATTGGCAAATTTTGATTTGTAGGAAATTAGATGGGCCAAATTGATAGTAGAAGATGCCCGATGTGGAGGGATGGCAAATCCACCATCCCTCACAAGGGGACACATGAGCTATAGTTTTATGGAGTTTATGGCAGTGTAAGCTCGCCGAGCGAGGGTTAGGATAAAATGATAGGGATCTAGAGAAGATTGACCATAGGTAACGGTAGAGGTAAGTAGCGACATTGGACAGGTAGTCGGGGACATAGAGAGGTTAGAATGGATGATAACGACGTGGGATGTGCTTAGTTTAAAGGGAAGACGGGGAAGCGCGAGTTTTAGCAGGGCACCAGGTAGATCAGATGATGCCATGTGTTTGAGAATTGAAAGTGTATTCGGAAGTGTATTGTGAAAAGTGAGTGAGGTGATTGTGGATTGTATTGAGCGTTGAAGTGTATGGAGCAGTGCATGAGGAACAATTGTGGTTGTGCATTGTATGGAATGATTGAAGAAGCCTGGGAGGAAGGAGGGTGCAGGAAGCACCAGGAGTGATGGCACAGGTGTGCAAATACAGGTGTATGGAGAATGGTTGTGTGGAATACATGGAGTATGGAATATATGGAGTATGGAATGGATGGTGTGGAGTGAGTATGGTGGAAACTGTGGAGAGGAGTGGATGGTGCGAAGGTGTGAATGGGGGAAAAGTGGACCCCTATCACGAATACACGGGGAGGGTAGTTTATGAGTTAGGTAGAGGGAGTAGGTAAATTGTGGTTGGATATTGGCATCTGTGGTGCGTGGTGGAAGAATGGTGTTTGGATGGGTGCATTAGTGATGTGGAAATGGCTGGGCGGGTGGCCTGTTAGTGTGTGTAGTTAAATGGGCACTCCGCCACTGTGAGGATGTCGGCCAGGTGAGGCCGCAGGTGGGCTCTGGGAGCCGTTAGAGTTGTTGTGGATGGGGCCCGAGCATCCGGAGGACGGACCCGGGTAGCCCAGTGCCAGAGAGGGCACCGAGTGGGGTAAGCGCCAAGGAGGGCCTTCCCCAGGTAGATAGGTTAGGGTAAGGAGCAGGTAAGCTCGGAGGCAACTGCAGTGGTGGAGGTGTGCAGGTGGGTAGACCTGCTGGGAGAGCCACATGACCCAGTCCTGAAATTGTGCAAAGGCACAGGGAGTTGAATCGGGGGAGTGAGACCCCAAATTGAAGAAGCACCACAGTTTGGTCAATTTGGAATTTGGTTCTTAAAACCGCATAGAGTGTAAGATGGCCAATGGATTGGCAGGGAAAGACCCCGGGTAGTGTAAAGTGTGTTAATGTCATTTAGGAAGTAGTTAGGATTGAAATCTCCTCGCACCATCTAAATCCACTCACCTGAGGTGACGTAACTCCACACCATGCCATGTTTTGGTTATTTTTGTGCAAATGTTTGGAATGTGAGACGCATCATGACGTGGGTGTGACATTGTGCTGATGTTCCATCTCTCCCTCCTTATGAGGATTGATGATGAATTGGGGATGGCAAATTTTGGATTAATGGGATTGTGACGAATTTGGTATAGGGGAAATATGGGGAGGACGAGACATAGTGACGGATTTGTAAAGGTGTAGATTTTTGTACATACGGGGGTAAGGGGCAAGGCTAGAACAGGTGACAGGTGGGGTGACGTACGATAGGGACGAGCTTTTCTCCGCTCGGTCTCCAGGCGCACCTCACCTTGCATTGCCTTTATTGATGTGTACCCTTGTGACTTTACCCCTCGCTAACCTGTCGTCTCTGTCTTCCTTCCACAAACCATGGATCGTGCTCTTTGGGCACTGAGGGGAGCTTGCAGGAGTCCGCCATTGTGTGCCCGAACCCCCGCAACCAGCTTCCTGCATCGATGCACCACTTATGGACCACATGTCTGTGGCTGGGCACCACTCATGGACCCCACGGGTTGGGGCATGGCCCCTCTGCTGGGACCGGCCACGATAGCCCAAGATCTTGCTTGCGGACCTCGGTGACGTGGCACCTATGCCACACAGGTGAACCACCCATAGTCGGCCCCTGTGGGCCATAAATAAAAAAACACTGGACACGGTTGTGTATTTTTATTATTGCAAATAGGCCGCCAGCAAGAAGAACATGAAGAAAGACAACATCAGGAAGAACAATGGCCAGCAGAGAAAGACCACCAGCAGGGGTTTGTTTATTTTTTTTGAACTGTGGTGACTGTGCACTGACTGGTGCTTTATGGGGCTTTTTGGTGCTTTATGGTGCTCTTTGTTGGTGCTGGTGCGTCGATGCAGTGCAGGCTGTCTCCCCCCCCCCCCCCAAAAGAACAATCGCAGGTCCTGGGTTGCAGTGTAAATACAATTAGCATCACTTGTAAATAATGCTCCGCACCGTTCATGTTTAGTTTGAGAACCATTCCGCAATTCCGTTATCCTGTGGGCATGAATCTGTTAAGTAGGGTGCAATGCAGCAGAGGGACATATTTATTTGTGTTTTAAAACTGTCACACTCAGGGTCAGGTTAATTGTAGAGGGAACTACACCTACATGCCACACTAAGTTAAAGTTTTGTCGGCCCGAGCCGTACCGTGAGGAATGAGGGTGCTGTGTTACGGTTTTTAGAACCTTCACTTTGTAAATTTAGTATTAAAATTTCCTATGTACATTTCCCCTTTAAATGGCTGTTAATTGAAATGAGTGCACCGTAGCTAGTCCATATATAAGCACGTAGGCCACCACAGAACCTTTCTATAGTTATTTCTTTATTCTATGTCAGTATAAGGCTCTGTCTCCCACTAGTTGACTCTGCATTGCACCGAATCAAATAAGACAGATCCCCTTTCAATTGCCCAAAAACCTCCATTGCCGACCGCATTGCCAACCGCATTACCAACTACACCAGTCCTCCATTACGCACGCGGTCAGCTCGAAGAAGAAAGGCGTGTCTCCACCTCGTCATCAGAGGGAGGAGTGAACCAGCCCCGATAAACCAAACAAGGATGAGGGGTTTGGCTTGAGAGGGCGGCGAGAGAACGATCGGGCAGTTTCGCGAACGTTCCAGGGTGTGGCGCTATATCACCCGTCACGCGACGCCCCCACCGAGAGATGAGTGAGCAGTCCACCGGAGTCCAGTTGAGGAGGAGCTGGGATGCGCGTTTGAACCAACCGCAGCTTTGAACCAACCGCAGCTTTGAGACCACCGCAGTTGAGACCACCGTAGTCCAGCCCCCCTGTGACACGCAGCTTCGACCCGCTGCTATGCGGGAACCAGATTGCGGTGGCATCGGTGGCATCGGTGGCCGTCAAGGTCCAGCCCGACGTCCCGGGCGGGAGCAAGCTCCAGCTGAACCTTCCTCCCCTTCCAGCCATTCGTTCCTGCCTTCATTCCCCATTCATGTAAGTCTGATTGTCGTCTGTTTTGTGTGTCTTGTCCTGGGGTATAAGTAAGTAAAGCTGGTATAGGTAAGCTCGTATTGCACTGTGTCTTCTTCTTCTGTAAATTCTTTTCGTATTTTTCCCTCTTCCTTGGTTTCTTTGGTCTTGTACATAATAGTTAGTAATAAATCCTGTTCTTCCTACCTTGCCTTCTTTCCTTCACATCCGTTCGTCCTTGTCTTTTCCACATTGAATACCTGTGGCACGATTTGGCCAACATTCAGAATCGGGTTAGTGAATGCTAATGGTTCGAGCCGCGGCTGCTAATCCGCTCGGCAATTAACATCTTGTACGCGGTCTCGAACGAGGTTGCTCACCTGCCTCCCTGGAGGGAGCTGGGCAGCTTCAGGACTCACGTCGGTCAGTCACAGACAAGCGGATTAATCCCCCCTTGGTAATGGGAAAAAGGGCCGACGGGGAGATCCGCAACAATATATATATATATATATATATATATATATATATATATATATATATATATATATATATATATATATATATATATATATATATATATATATATATATATACAGACTTGGCATTTAATATGGAATATATTTTTTTTCTTGACTTGGGTTTACTTTCTTAACTCAGTATATCAATCTGTTGAGTTTCTTTTACACTTTGGTGATTTATTTGTTCAAAGAACCATGTAATTGATTGTCTGTCGCAGCAAGAAGTCAACAACAGGATTATATCACAGGTGGCATGGCAAAATGTACGGACAGGTGCATTTGATGATTGGCTTCACAGTCGGGTATACAAGGGTTGTTGCGTTCTGTATTCGTGGAAAACAACTGCTGCACTTCTCCAAAAGTTATTGCCGCTTCCTCTGGAGATGGTCCGTCAACTCGACAATGCTGTTTGTCATGGAGTGGTGGCTTTATGAAATTACGGCATGAAACAGCGTGCTATTGCTCGGCAGTATGGCATCACTCAAGGTCAGGTGTCATAGATCCTGAAACGAAATGCTCAGAGGGGTGTCCCTACTCCAATACCGAGGCCAGGACGTCTCCGCAGAACCACAAGGAGGGATGATCGCCAGCTGCACCGGTTAGTCTGCAATGGCCGTACCAAGTCAGCTAATCGGCTTAGGGCTGAGTGGCAGCAACTGACAAATGTGCTTGTATCCAGAAGGCCAGTCAACCAACGACTGGTTCAAGCAGGCTATCGTGCCAGGCGTCCCCTGAGAAAGCCACGCCTGACCAGTCAACACTGCCAGCGCCGATTGCAGTGGGCCAGAGAGCACCATCAATGGCAGCCAGGACACTGGAATCACCTGATCTTCAGTGACGAGTCTAGATTTCTGGTCTATCGTCAAGATGGCCGTGTCCGAGTGCGCAGACAATGCATGAAGCCTACAACAAAGATTGTATAGTGCCAAGAGTCCAAGCTGGAGGTGGTGGGGTGACCGTTTGGGCTGCTTTTCATGCAGGGGGCAAAACTGACCTGGTTGTTCTGAATGGAAACCTGAACCAGTTCAAGTACAGGGCCATTCTGGAAGAAACATTGCTTCCATTTGCTCGTGCAGCCTTTCGAGGAAACTTTGTCTTCCAAGATGACAATGCACGGCCTCATCGTGCTCGCATGATCCAACACTTTCTTGCTGACCGTGGTGTAGAGCATATGGAGTGGCCTGCCATGTCCCCGGATATGAATCCGATAGAGAACTTGTGGGCGGAATTAACGCGTCAAATCGACCACTTGGACCAGCAGCCGACCTCTGTGCATGAATTGCAGCAGGCTATTGTCACTGCATGGCAAGCGATTCCTGTCCAAACCTTGGCAAATCTCGTGAACAGCATGCCTCAACGTGTACGTGCTCTCCTGAATGCTCGTGGGGGTTACACGAAGTACTGAACTGTAATTTTACTGTCCGTAATCTCAGTCGTAATTTAACTTTTGTTAAAAAATTTTTTGGCTAATGTGCAAAATAAAGAGATACTTCTGTAAAACGTACAGAAGTTTAACACAGTACTGTCCATGAATTGAGTTCGATATCAGTTTACATCACTTTCAAGGATCAATTTATTTGTTTCGAAATGTCAAATGTGGTTTTTGTTTCTTTTAAAGGTGACATTAACAAAATCTAGAATAATTTCAACATAATTCCAATGAACTTTTGGTTCTAAGACATCTTGAAAAGTAAGTTCACCCCCACAAAAAAAATACCCATATTAAATGCCAAGTCTGTATATTGTTACAGACGCGGTTGTGGATGTTGGTTTACCGAGCGGTTTGGTATGACCGCGCCTGCACGTTTACCCGATTATGCTCGAACGTTGACTAAGTCGCGCTATGCTAAATCAATGATGGAAAAGACACAACGGCTGGATTAAAATGACACGACACCAAGGGTTCAGTTCTCAAGACCTCCGGAGGAGGTTATATTAGGGCGGAAGGTCAGATTACAACGACAAGAGGGACAGCATAGAAAGGTAGGCACTTAATTACGGTCTTATAGTAGCCCCGACAGACGACAGATAAACAGGACAAAACTGACTCACACGGGGATTGATGGCAAGGAAGGCGGGTAGTCGATGGCTCAAGGTGCACTCTTGGCTCAGGGCAGAATCGACCCGGTCTGGTCCAGAGATGCGGGAGGTCTCTCTCAGCGCTGGAAGGCGACGTTCTTTCTCCAAGCTGGGGGCGCATCTGACGTCACGTCCGGTAAGTGGCTGCGTATATCCGGCGGGGAGTGACACGCCCTCGGCTAGTTAGCTCCGCCCCAGATGGAATCGGTCCGCCCTTCTTATTGGGTGCGGGGGGGGCCACCGGGCTCCGCCCTTGACGAGGAGCTGACAGGGAGCCCCTTCGTGGTAACCCCGTCGGAGCGCATGGTCAATGGCGGCTAACCGAGCCGGTGTGAGGACGCACACTCCCCCGCGCCGCGCCGCCCCCATTCTCCTCTGTTGTTGTAGTTGTAGTTGTTGTTGTTGTTGTTGTTGTTGTTGTTGTTTCATGGGGAAGATGGGAGGAGGTAAGGGGAGGTCCTAAACTCACTACTGGTGCCATACAATCACATTCTGGGGCAACGAAGAGTCAGAATTAATGGAAACGAGTCCTTAACTGACATAGACTAAGAATAACTAGCAAGATGTCCGAAAGTTGTCTACGTGAGATGCGGTGGACCTGGGCACGACATTTAATGGGGGAAAAAGGGGAAGGTCGGTTCTACAGAGTGTTATTTACAGGCAATGGGACTAGGGAATGGGGGATTGGGGATAGTTGGGGAGTATTGGGGAAATAGGGGAATATTTACAAGCGGATATGGAGGCCAAATGCCATATTCGCAACAATATATATATATTGTTGTGGATCCGGGGGTCGGCGCTCCCCTTACCAAGGGGAGGTTAATCCCCTTGTCCTTTAAGCTGGCCGTCCCCCACGCCTTGAAATTATGACGTCACTTCCGGTCAGGAGTAGCCAGGGTGATTGGTCAATAAAGTCCCAAATACCTGAGTGCTACCCCTGGCCATAAAGCGAGGAGATAACTCCCACCCGGGCCGCAGCATTAATGGATAGGCCGAGCGAAGCGAGCTGCGACTCGGGCCGTTACCAAAAAGACTAACCCGATTCTGAGCGGTTCTAATCATGCCACTGGTACTCAATGGGGAGAAAAGACGAAAGCGATCGAATAGAGGAAACCAAAAGGTAAGGAAAGAACAAATATGATTTATTAACTACACTAATGAAAGAGGAAACGAAAGAAGGGCATGTACAGGGAGAAGAGCAAAAGGACACAGGGCAAGCTTACGCAGTCTTAAATATCATGCCCAGGACAATACAGACAGACTTACACGAAAGGGGAATAGCAGTAAGGAGGAGAAGGTCCAGGCAGATGGCAGGCGTGGAGGTCCGGCTCCAGGTTCACGCTCCACTCCGGTCCACGCTTTGGTTCCGTGGCGAAACCCGGCAGGCAGCGCGATTGGTATTGCCACGGTATTGTCGGTGCGAGCGGACCGACTCTCTCACTCAACTTCGTGTCTGGTCTCGTTCTTTGGCTCCTTGGCTCTCCCTTCTGCTCTGCCTCACAACCTCTTGACTCACCGCGGCTCTCTTGCTCTCCCTTCTGCTCTGCCTCGCAACCTCTTGACTCACCGCGGCTCGGTTGAAGTAGTCCCATGCGAGCGCTTTTATCACGCGCTCGCGTATCAAGCCGCATGCTTTTTAGGTCCGCCTACCGGTGAACACGCCTCGGCCCTGATTGGTCGCGAGGGTTCACTGGCTCCTCCCTTCGTGGCACGTTGAGGGGGCCACGCCTTGCTCCGACAACTCCTCCTCCTTTTTCTCCAGCTTGACCGCATGGTTAATGGCGTTTGGAGCCAGCGCTGCGGCTGGCAGAGACGCGCAATCCAATTTGGAGGGAGGCTAAGCCGCAAAATGAACAGAATTGAATAGGGGCCTAGGTTATTTGATTAATGCAACGCAGAGTCAAACTATTGGAAAAAGAGCCTTACCTGAAACACATACTAATGAAATAACTGAAGAAGTTCCTATGGTGTCCTACGTGTTGCTCGTGGACTAACTATGGGTGCAACCTTTTTAAATGAAGAGAATTATTTACAAGAATTATTATTTACAAGTGACGGTTCTAAAAACCATCACAATATATATATATATATATATATATATATATATATATATATATATATTGTTACAGACGTGGCTTGGATGTTATTTACCGAGCGGTTTATTGGTATGACCACGTCTGCACAAGTTACCCGATTGTGCCCGAACGTTGACTAGTCGCGCTATGCTGGCTCAATAAGAAAAAGAAGACACCCGGCTGGATTACAATAACACAATACGACACCAGGGGTTCAGTTCTCAAGACCTCCGGAGGAGGTTATATTAAGGCGGAAGGTTAGATTACAACTACAAGAGGGACAGCATAGAAAGACAAGCACTTAGACACACTCTTATATTAACCCCGGACAGACGACAGGTAAACGGGACAAGGCTGACTCACACGGGGGTTGATGGAAAGGACAGGCGGGTAGCGATGGCTCCAGGTGCACCTGGGCTCAAAGGTCAGAATCGACTCGGTCCGGTCCAGAGATGCGGGGAGGTCGCAGCGCTCGGATGGCGTCTTGTCTGCTCAAGCTGGGGGCGCATCTGACTCAGCGCTCGCAGGTGGCTTTCCTTCTCCAAGCTGGGTGCGCATCTCACTCAGCGCTCGCAGGTGGCTTTCCTTCTCCAAGCTGGGTGCGCATCTCTCTCACATCCGGCGCGTGGCCGCGTATATCCGGCGGGGAGTGACACGCCCTCGGCTCGTTAGCTCCGCCTCGTGGAATCGGCACGTTGCTTCTCATTGGGTGCGTGCGGGGGGTTTACCAGGCTCCGCCCTTGACGAGGAGCTGACAAGGAGCCCCTTCGTGGTAACCCCGTGGAGCGCATGGTCTATGGCGCTAATCGAGCCGGTGTGAGGACGCATCCTCCCCCGCTCCGCCGCCATCTCCTCTGTTGTTGTTGTAATTGTTGGGGAAGAAGATGGAAGGAGGTATGGGAAAGGTCCTAAACTCACTACTGATGCCATATAATCACATTCTGGTGCAACGAAGTCATAATTAATGGAGACGAGGCCTTAACTGACATAGAATAAGAATAACTAGGAAGATGTCCGAAAGTTGTCTACGTGTGGTGCGGTGGACCTGGGCACGACATTTAATGGGGGAATAAGGGGAAGGTCGGCTCTACTGATTGTTATTTACATGCAATGGGACTAGGGAATGGGGGATCGGGGAAAGTTGGGGAGTATTGGAGAAAATAGGGGAATATTTACAAGCGGATATGGAGGCCAAATTCCATATTCGCAACATTGCACCCTTCTCTACCCTCGGGGCGTCCCGACCCGATAAATTTTTACCTACTTTAGTGTGGCACGCAATGTAGTTCCCTCTACTATTAACTCTACCCTGAGTGCGACAGTTTTACAGATATTCACAAATGAGTAAATATGTCCCCCTGCGACGTTGCACCCTTCTCCTCACAGAAACACACCCACAGGATAACCGAATCTGGAAAGAATTCTCAAACTAAACATACAGCCGGTAGGGAGCATTATTTACAAGACTACGCTGCTATTTACACTACGATCCAGGACCTGTTTTTGGAGGAACACATGCAGATGTTATGCATAGAGAGAGCGCGCTTGCCAACATCGATACACCAACCCACGAGTGCTCTGTGGCCGACGGCCTTTAATAACGTGCAGAGCACCCTTCCCGAGCATCAACAGCACCACCCCACCACCAATCGGTGCAGTCACCATTGTTCATTGGAATAAAAATAAATTCGACAACCCCTAACCCTGCAGGTGTCTCTTGCTCTTCTTGTGGTGCACTTGGTGGTGTTAACTATTAGTGGTTCACCTGTATGGCATAGGTGCCACGTTGACCCATAGGTCCATCCCCGGGTGGTGCTTGGCCGCAAACGAACTGCGGTCCATTGTGGGTGGCCACAAACATTGCGGTCCATATGGTGTATCGATCCCGGCAGCAAACAGCGAAAGTGCAGGCCCACAACTGCGCAGCCAGCACCTCTCTCTCCTCTCTCTCTACCCCAAAGCCAGATCCTCGGAGGTGGGAGACAAAAGAAGCAGACAAGTGAGTAAGGTGGTAAGGGCGCAAAAGTGCACGCAATGTAAGGTGATGCACACTGGGGGCACATGGGAACCAGGTGAGACAGGTACGTTCCTATCGTACGCCCCCCCCCCCACCAGGTAACCTACATGGCCCCTCCCTTACCCCTTACTGTATCCACACAACACAACACTACCCATAAACATCTACTTTACAAATCAACAAACATCCCTACTGTCTTCCCCGTTCCTCCCATATACCAAATTCGTCTTCTCTCCCTCCTAACCAATCAAATTTGCCATTTTCAACTCTCATCAAAATTTGCCATCTCCAACTCAACATCAAAATTTGCCATCACCAATTCATCATCAGTCCCTCCTAGGGAGGGAGAGATGGAATCACCCCAATGTCTCATCCACGTCGTGATGCGTCTCACAAATCCAACAGCAATTCTCATTTCTGCAACACAAACAAAGAAAACACAGGTGTGGAGTCATCATCATCACCACAGGTAAGTGGCTGCGTATGGTGCGACAGGTTCTTCAATCCTAACTATTTCCTAAATGACTTTAACAACTTTACACTACCCGGGGTCTTCCTCCGGCCAAACCATTGGCCCTCTTACACTATGGGTTCTAAAAACCAATTCCCATTGGCCAGACTGTGGTGCTCTTCAATTTGGGGTCTCACTCCCCCGATTCATCTCCCGGTGCCCTCGCACAATTTCTGGGCTGCGGCGTGTACCTCTCCCAGTGGGTCTACCCACCTGCACACCTCCACCACTGCAGTTGCCTCCGAGCTTACCTGCTCCTTACCCTAACCTAACTACCTGGGGAAGGCCCTCTGGCTCTCTCCCCACTCCGTGCCCTCTCTGGCACTGGGCTGCCCGATCCACACCCGGGATCCTCAGGCACCCACTCACAACAACTACTACCGGCTCCCAGAGCCCACCTGCGGCCTCACCTGGCCGACATCCTCACAGTGGTGGAGTGCCCAACCAACTACACACACTAACAGGCTACACGCCCAGCCATTTCCACAACACTAATGCACCCATCCACAACACCATTCTGCAACCGCACCACAAATGCCAATATCCAACCACAATTTACCTGTACCCTCTACCTAACACTTACACTACCCGCCCCGGGTACTCGTGAAAGGGGTCCACTCTTCCCCCATCCACACCTTCGCACCATGCACACCACTCCGTACCACTCACTCCAACTCTCTCCACACACCTGTACCTGCACACCTGTGCTCTCACACCTGGTGCCACCTGCACCCTTCTCTCCCCAAGCGCATTCGCGCTGATCCACACACTCACTACTCATACACTGCTCCACACACCTGTCCAGTTGCACACCTGTGCAATCACACCTGTTCAATTCTCACCTGTTCAATCCTCACACACACGGCATCATCTCAGCTAACTACTCCCCTCTGAAACTTGCGCTTCCCAGTCGTCCCTTTAAACTATTGCGCTCCCTCGTCATTATCATCCATACTAATCTACCTGCGTCCCCACTACAGGTATCAGTCACTAACTAAACTTAACGTCACCTAATGTCATCTTCTCTAGATCCCTATCAATATAACCTAACCCACCCGGGCTAGTTTTCACTGCCATACACCCCATAAGCTATTGCTCCTTTGCCCCCTATGGGAAGGATGGTGGATTTGCCATCCCACCACATCGGGGGTCTCTCACTATAAATTTTGCACATCAAATTTCCACAAATTAAAAATTTGCCAATCACTGCCCATCATCTGCCAATCACTACTGCCAATCCCTTGCCAATCATCTAATTTTGTTTTTCTCTAATTTTGGGTCCAAAACACTAACCTCATCACCCAGTCGACTCACTAATACCTCTCGGTGCGCCAATCCCTGTCCAAAGCCCGGCTTCGTAAAGCCAAGCAATGGATGCTGGTTGTTTTGTGCCAGCGGCTGGATGCGTCCGGCATTCGGGGCAGGGACGGGGGCTTACCCGGGCCGAGATCCCACGCACCACCTCGGCGTGGAGCCATCCAATGTCCCGATCTCGACCTGCCGGCACGTCTCAACAAAACGTGGTCGCCATAACGACCCTTCCTATCGGGCTGCCCGCTCCGCCTAGTGGAGCACGGACGCGGCCGTTCAAAGCGAGGCCCAGCACGCACCGAGGGCCCGATTCGGCTAAAAGTCGACCTAACCTCTAACCCGTTTAATGTCGATGCTTCACCTGCATGCTTACACCCCGCAGCCCGTTCCTTGCTCACACATCCAGCCGTTTCCATGCCCCTCGTACCTTTCCTTACACACCTCGGTACACCCATTCCACTCACAGCCTTGGTCACACACCTGACCACCGAACACTTTGGCACACATTCGTTGCTCGCACATCTCACCAATACACCGCTTCGCGCCCCCTCCTCGGTCACCTCCTCTGTGACAATCACAGGTGTGCCCTCATTCGCACACCCAACCACGTGCCTCACCACCAACTCCAGCGTGCATTCCCACTCACGCTCTACCATTCCAGGTGTGCATCCTTCCATCCCAGGTGTACATCCTCGCTCACCTGTCACAACTAACTCACGCTCCATGTCACTCTCACTACTTTCACCTCCATTCCTGACAGCGCACTCACCCTTACTCTTGACAGCGCACTCTTTCCTCGTGCACCTGCCCGTCACACACCTTTCTCGCGCACACTCTCCCGTTACACCCTCTGTAACCCTCACCACAGGTGGACACTCTTCCTTACTTCTGACAGCGCACTCTTTCCTCATGCACCTGTCCGTCACACACCTTTCTCGCGCACACTCTTGCGCACACTCTCCCGTCACACCCTCTGTAACACTCACCACCCCGCGCTTCCATGTGCTCCCTCGCACACACGCTACGACCGACTCACTCTCGCCAGCACCCTCACTCCTTGGCACGCACTTTTTCCTCACACACCCCAGAGTCGGACTTTCTCGCACACCTCCTCTTTCGCACACCAGACCTGTCGCACACTTCACCAACGGCCTCTCACGAACACCCGGGTCTATCTCGACCCCCAAGCTTATTAAATCCCCTGGCGCATCATACGCACGACCATATTGGTCACCACTTACACCGGGTCCTCTTCCTCTTCGCTTCTCCTCCATCACCTGCGAATCCCTCATCCGGTTAATGAGCACATCATCACGATCCGAACACAGACTCTGGACCAATTCTTTTACCTCTTCTTTTATCTCTTTCCTATCCTCTCTCCGTCGCTTTTTAATTTCGCTCACCCCTTCTTCCACTTCTTCTAATTTTTGCTTCATCTCCTTCATCTCTTCGTGCGCCCCTTTAAGTTCTTCCTCTAACTCCACTTTATTTTTTTCTATGTGCTCCCGCACCTCCCGCTCTTTAACCTCCATTACCTCTACCACCTTGTCCATTTTCCTCGTCAGGTCCTCATGTACCGTCTGACACTCTTTTTTAATTACCCCTACGTCCTTTTTCATCTCCTTCTGTGTCGATTTTAAACCCTCTATTACCGCTGTGTTCTTCTTTACCTGATCCCCCAACTCCTTTTGTCCCACTGTCAGTTGTTCTACTCCCAGCGTCAACTCCTCTATACCACCTTGCAATTTTACAGTCCCCTTTCTCACCTCTTTCTCCATGCGCTCCTTACAGTGCCTCACCTCCTCGCGCACTCCTCCGACCTCCTCACTCACTCCTCTTCTGATCTCCTCTCCCATCACTTGCATCTCCTGCCCAGATGCCACCCTCATCTGCTCCATTTCCTCCCTGTGAGCATCCAGTTTGGTTTCTACCCCCATTCTGACCCCCTCTATCTGCTGCTCCATTTGTTTAACTTCCCTTTCCGCTTGGTCCCTCATGTCCCTCAATTTGCCTTCCATACTGTTTTCTAACCCCTCTAACCCATTTTTCACTCCCTCTATCTGATTCTCCTGGGCAGCCATTCTATTTTCTACCCCTTCTAACCCCTTTTGCATCCCTTCCATTTGATTCTCTTGAGCGGCCATTCTGTTTTTTACCCCCGTTAACCCATTTTTCACTTCTTTTATCCCGTTGTCTAACCCCTCAAAATTATTGTCTAACTTCTCACTGGTACCCCTCGCTTCGTCCCTCATTACCCCCATTTGGTTTCCCATTACCCCCATTTGGCCCTCCAATCGCTCACCCTGAGCATCCATCCGGTTCCCCAATTGGTTACTCTGCAGTTTGAGGGACGCCTGCATTTGCGCCATAAATTGCTCCATGAGGACCTGCATCTGGGCCATCCCTCCCACTTGTGCAGCGGGTGCGGCCGCCGTAGCTATGTGCGAGGCGCCATTTCGCGCGTCTGCTACCCCCGCTGTTTCGCTCTCCTCATGTCCCTCAATTTGGTCCTGGACCGACCCTGCTTCACTCTCCCTAACCGGACCCCAGCCGTGTTGATCCGCCATAGCGCGACTTGCAAAATTCGAGTTTCGTAAAACAAATACAAATTTCGCCGTTATAATTTCGCGCGGGAAACGCGCTCCGGCTCGATTTTGTCGAGCGCAGTACGCGCTCCGAACCGATTTTCCCTCCCAAAATTTGGGCCTAACTAATTTAGTCCCGGGTTCGAATTCCACTCCTCGACACCAATTGTTACAGACGTGGCTTGGATGTTATTTACCGAGCGGTTTATTGGTATGACCACGTCTGCACAAGTTACCCGATTGTGCCCGAACGTTGACTAGTCGCGCTATGCTGGCTCAATAAGAAAAAGAAGACACCCGGCTGGATTACAATAACACAATACGACACCAGGGGTTCAGTTCTCAAGACCTCCGGAGGAGGTTATATTAAGGCGGAAGGTTAGATTACAACTACAAGAGGGACAGCATAGAAAGACAAGCACTTAGACACACTCTTATATTAACCCCGGACAGACGACAGGTAAACGGGACAAGGCTGACTCACACGGGGGTTGATGGAAAGGACAGGCGGGTAGCGATGGCTCCAGGTGCACCTGGGCTCAAAGGTCAGAATCGACTCGGTCCGGTCCAGAGATGCGGGGAGGTCGCAGCGCTCGGATGGCGTCTTGTCTGCTCAAGCTGGGGGCGCATCTGACTCAGCGCTCGCAGGTGGCTTTCCTTCTCCAAGCTGGGTGCGCATCTCACTCAGCGCTCGCAGGTGGCTTTCCTTCTCCAAGCTGGGTGCGCATCTCTCTCACATCCGGCGCGTGGCCGCGTATATCCGGCGGGGAGTGACACGCCCTCGGCTCGTTAGCTCCGCCTCGTGGAATCGGCACGTTGCTTCTCATTGGGTGCGTGCGGGGGGTTTACCAGGCTCCGCCCTTGACGAGGAGCTGACAAGGAGCCCCTTCGTGGTAACCCCGTGGAGCGCATGGTCTATGGCGCTAATCGAGCCGGTGTGAGGACGCATCCTCCCCCGCTCCGCCGCCATCTCCTCTGTTGTTGTTGTAATTGTTGGGGAAGAAGATGGAAGGAGGTATGGGAAAGGTCCTAAACTCACTACTGATGCCATATAATCACATTCTGGTGCAACGAAGAGTCATAATTAATGGAGACGAGGCCTTAACTGACATAGAATAAGAATAACTAGGAAGATGTCCGAAAGTTGTCTACGTGTGGTGCGGTGGACCTGGGCACGACATTTAATGGGGGAATAAGGGGAAGGTCGGCTCTACTGATTGTTATTTACATGCAATGGGACTAGGGAATGGGGGATCGGGGAAAGTTGGGGAGTATTGGAGAAAATAGGGGAATATTTACAAGCGGATATGGAGGCCAAATTCCATATTCGCAACAATATATATATATATATATATATATATATATATATATATATATATATATATATATATATATATATATATATATATATATATATATATATATACATACTAGCTGAGGTACCCGGCTTCACCCGGGTTGAATAAGAATAATACAAATATATGATGAAAAGAACATGTATATTTTAGAGCAATATCACAGTACATTTCCTACATGACGTTTTGTCAATTTTCAATTTCTCAAAACCTCTTGGTATACAACATTTCTGGTTAACTTTGGGGCAGTGTGACTTTGGCAGTGTGACTGTCAACCGAGCGGGATTCTGGTCTCGAAACAACATCGTTCTGACGATCGCTTCAACATCACCCGTCCCACAATACCCAACCTGTCCCACAGTACCCGAGCCGTCCCACAGTACCCGAGCCGTCCCACAGTACCCGAGCCGTCCCACAGTACCCGACCCGTCCCACAATACCCGACCCGTCCCACAGTACCCGACCCGTCCCACAGTACCCGACCCGTCCCACAGTACCCGACCCGTCCCACAGTACCCGACCCGTCCCACAATACCAGACCCGTCCCACAATACCCGACCCGTCCCACAACACCTGACCAGTCCCACAACACCCGACCAGTCCCACAACACCCGACCAGTCCCACAACACCCGACCCGCCCCACAACACCCGACCCGCCCCACAACACCCGACCCGTCCCACAACACCCGACCCGTCCCACAACACCCGACCCGTCCCACGTACCCGACCCGTCCCACAACACCCGACCCGTCCCACAACACCCGACCCGTCCCACAACACCCGACCCGTCCCACAACACCCGACCCGTCCCACGTACCCGACCCGTCCCACAGTACCCGACCCGTCCCACAGTACCCGACCCGTCCCACAGTACCCGACCCGTCCCACAATACCCGACCAGTCCCACAATACCCGACCAGTCCCACAACACCCGACCCGTCCCACAACACCCGACCAGTCCCACAACACCCGACCAGTCCCACAACACCCGACCAGTCCCACAACACCCGACCAGTCCCACAACACCCGACCAGTCCCACAACACCCGACCCGTCCCACAACACCCGACCCGTCCCACAACACCCGACCCGTCCCACAGCACCCGACCCGTCCCACAACACCCGACCCGTCCCACAACACCCGACCCGTCCCACAACACCCGACCCGTCCCACAACACCCGACCCGTCCCACAACACCCGACTCGTCCCACAACGATTGAAATGGCAGACTTTGCAGCACCGAGTCAGCTCTGACTGGAGCTAAAAAGCTTTGGACTCTCACAATCGGCAAAACCAGAGGAGCCCAGGGCCTGGAAGCAGGATGAGGGGAGGTCGGGGAGTGGAGGAGGAGGTCCGTGCTTGGAGCCTTCAAGTTCAACATAAAGTTTTTTTATGAAAAATAATGCAGATGTATAACAATCCACCAATGCAAGTTCAGAAATGAATGCAGATCCTTTACTTTGCGATACAAACGCAATTCCCGCCATTTCCACTCACGATCGAGGCCTCGAAAGTGACCGCCCTCTTCTTCGTCCTACAACTTCGTCTCACTTCTTTCACTCAAAATGCACGAAATTCTGCCACATGAAATTATGTAGAGGCCTCGTCGGGGGGATATAAGGTAGATAAGGAAGGCGTTGTAACAAAAGAATCAAAATAAAAGTGGAAGAACATAAGGAAATGGGAGCTATTCTGGACCCACAGCCAAACCCGACAAACCATTGCAATACACCCCGAACGTTTAGCGCCGCCTCAAACATGGAATTGCAGCTGGCGCGGTTTTTTTAAGCAATTGATATTAAAATAAAACGTAGCCTAAAACCACCGGGATTTTATGCTGATTCCGAATCTGTGTCCAAAACTTTTCTCCGATGTGTAGTTCTTGAGTTTTAAGCGGACATCCAGACAGACACACACACATATACACACACAGACAGTCCTCCTTTATATATAGAGAGATATATATATATATAGAGATATATATATATATATAGAGATATATATATATATATATATATATATATATATATATATATATATATATATATATATATATATATATACTAGCTGAGGTACCCGGCTTTGCCCGGGTTGAATAAGAATAATACAAATATATGATGAAAAGAACATGTATATTTTAGAGCAATATCACAGTACATTTCCTGCATCACGTTTTTTCAATTTTCAATTTCTCAAAACCTCTGGGTATGCAACATTTCTGGTTTTCTTACTTGGTGCCAAGACATAAAGATTGCTTGGTTTTCCAACCCTCGAGCAGCCCATGTACAGCTGGCCATGGGCAAACACTTGTTCTGTGAAGTTCAGGCCTACAACCTTCATTGATTGCCCCTGCGCCAGAAATATGTCTTGAAATATTCCTGAAATAAGTTGTTGACCTTTTGGCCTATGTTAACCTCAAAAATAATTGGTGGTTTAATTCAGTGATCTGATGTGCAGATCCTCTTCAAATTTCAAGTCAATTAGATGAAAATTGACGATTTTAGAAATTTGGCCCATATTCATATTTTCACCTTTAGACCTCAAAAATAATTGGTGGTTGAATTAGGTGACCCGATATGCAAATCCTATCCAAATTTCAAGTCAATTGGATGAAAATGTAGGATTTTAAAAACTTCACCTTAAGTTGTTGACCTTTGGCCTATGTTTACTTTTTGGCCTATGCTGACCTCAAAAAGAATTGGTGGTTCAATTTCAGTGACCTGATATGCAAATCCTCTTCACATTTCAAGTCAATCAGATGAAAGTTGAGGATTTTAGAAATTTGAAATTGTTGTTGACTTTTGGCCTATGTTGCTCTTTTGGCCTATGGTGATCTCAAAAATAGTTGTTGGTTGAATTCAGTTTGCTGATATGTAAATCCCATTCAAATTTCAAGTGAATGGGATGAAAATTGAGGATTTTAGAAACTAAAAAAAAAAGTGGTTGACCTTTGGCCTACGTTGACCTTTTGGCCTAAGCCGATCTCAAAAATAGTTGGTGGTTTAATTCAGTAAGCCGATATGTAAATCCTATTCAAAGTTCAAGTCAATAGGATGAAAATTAAGGATTTTAGAATTGAGGCTGACGACTGTTGAGAAACTCAGTTGGGAGATTTACTGCCTGATCTGCATGTCACTTTGTCAAAAGAATCATAATTTATTTCATGACCGGGCAGCGAACGTCATTATGTGTGACATTACGTCACTCCTACGGACGTGAAAACATTTGTTTTCCTAAAAAATATATTTAAAATAAATAAAATAGTTCATAAATTAACAATAAAAGAAGCTAAAAAACAATTTAAAATACAATAAAAAGCACATTAAAAATATATAAATATGTACATACAGTATACTGTACGTATGCGCAACCGCTGATTCTCATTCAAAACAGAGGTGACGTACAGTATTCCTTTACTGTGTCTGTGTTAGCCATGGGTCCGAAGAAGGATAATGCTAGTGTTTCCAAGCGTAATGTGGTTATGATGGACGATAAGGTAAATCTGATTAAAAGGTATGGAAAAGGTGGAAAAGTGTAGGTGATAGCGCATAGACCTTATCGCGAATCGGAACAGCAATGCGTCATGGGATCGGAAAGGGGCAATAGCGCCGCCACAAACTACACCATGGAATTGCAGCTGGCGCAGTTTTTTAAACCATTGATATTAAAATAAAAAGTAGCCTATAACCACCGGAATTTTATGCTGATTCCGAATCTGTGTCTAAAACTTTTCTCCGATGTGTAGTTCTTGAGTTATAAGCGGACATCCAGACAGACAAACAGACACTCCTCCTTTATATATAGAGAGATATATATATATATATATATACAGTATATTGTTGCGGTTTTGCCTAAAGGCAAACCCCCTATAGTTAATTGCACGACAACATGTAGCCTGCAGTAGTTAGTTATTTCTTATTGAATGTAAAGATTCGCCCTTCCCATTGTGTAGTAATAGAGACCAGATATGCGTTGAGTAGTCAGGATGTCAAACCTTTGTGGTGTTAAAGGAAGCCATTTAGATGTGCAGGAAGGCGTGGCCAAAGACGGAGCCCTCAATGAAAGGAGGAAAGAGGACTAAAACCTTCCAAGGAGGAGGAAGGATTGAAGGCCAGCATGCGGCAAACCTCAGCCAATGGGAGGCGGTGGAACATTCAGGGAGTTCTTGGGGTCAGGTATATACCCCCGCCCATCGACCACGAGGGCCTCTTGGATTTCGCAGCGCCGAGGACAGTCCTCTTGCTTTTTGGCTGCACCCACGACACGGCCTCTTGGAATTCGCAGCACCGAGGACACTCCTCTCGCTTTTTGGCTGTGCCCACGACACGACGCCTTTTGGATTTTTCCTCGTGGATGACACTTCTTGGCTACGCCCATGACACCCTTGGCTACGCCCATGACGTTTTGGCTACGCCCATGACGAGACCTCGCTTGCTTTTTTGTTTCTCCCACGACACGTGTTTGGCCCTTGTGTTTTCGTCGACACCCATCGTTTCTTCGCTGATCTCTTGCGCCATCCGGCTGACCTGCAAGCTTTGGCTTTCTACACGACTCACCTGAGCTGAAGTTTGTCTGCCTGCGTGGCAGCTTGCCCAACCTGTGGTAAGTTTGTCCGTGCTGACTTCAAGGCGGCGGTTCGTCCTTCGGACATCACCACATCGAACTGCACGTCCGGATCGAGGATTGGACTGCGGACACCACGTGGCCATTGAGGCAATCCCAGCAAGCACGTACATCGGTACGCCCTTAACCAGTGTGTCTTGCCCTGTGTGAGAGTGAGTTTGAAGGCGCCAAGTCGGGTCGATAATTAGGTAAGGACTTGATAAGCTGTATCTTTTGTGTATTCTGTGTGCCTTCAAAATAAAAGGCTGTACATTTGATTCCTTTCCAACCTGTTCGGTACGTCCTTTCTCCATTGGCCTAGCATCATCCGAGACCGAATTTGGCTCGAATCGGGTCCATAAATCATGTCAGGTAATGATGCTTTCCACACCATGCAAATCCGCTCGGCACGCAATTGAATAAGGTGTGTGAAAGCGAGGGTTTGATCCCCGGTTTCTCCAGTCACGTGTCTTGAAGGTATTTGGGAATATTTGACCAGTGAACTCTTCGGCGTGTGGCTGGGAGATTGGCGATCGGAATTGCTTAGCAATCCGTCAATTGCGAGTTTAGTAGTCGTGGACGGCGGCCTCAGTAGACCCGGAGTTTGAGGGGGAGCGGGGCATAAACACCCCTTAGTACATCGACGAACTCGGGAACCGCAACAATATATATATATATTGTTGTGGATATGGGATTTGCATCCATCCATATCCACTTGTAAATATTCCCCTATTTCCTCAATACTTCCCAACTCTCCCCAATCCCCCATTCCCTAGTCCCATTTTCTGTAAACAACACTCTGTAGACCCGACCTCCCCCTATTTCCCCAATTAAATGTCGCATCCAGGTCCACCGCATCTCATGTAGACAACTATAGGACATCTTGCTAGTTATTCTTAGTCTATGTCAGTTAAGGATTCGTTTCCATTAATTCTGACCCTTCGTTGCACCAGAATGTGATTGTATGGCACCGTTAGGAGGTTTAGGACCTCCCAATACCTCCCCGCAGCTCTTCCTCACAGTTCTCTTCAGCAACAACAACAACAACAACAACGAGCGCAGGGAGTGCGCGTCCTCACTCCGGCTTGGTTGGTAGGAGTGGTGGGAGGGCACCAGGCCTTCCCAACGAGCCGCCATCGGACATGTGCTCGACGGGGTTACCCATCAGGGGCAGAACATGGCTCCCTGTCGGCTCCTCGTCAAGGGCGGAGCCCGGTAACCCCCGCACCCAATGGAAGCGGCGGACCGGCCCCAGTTGGGGTGGAACCAACCAGCCGAGGGCGTGTCACTCCCCGTTGAGCATGCGCAGTGAGAGAGAGGTGACGTCAGATGAGCGCTGAGCTTGAAGAAAGAAAGACGTACCCTCCGAGCGCTGTGAGACCTCCCTGCATCTTTGGACCGTGCTTTATCCTGTCCCCGAGCCAAGGTGCACCTTGTGCCATCGACCTACCTGTCCATTCCTGCCATCAACCCCTGTGTGAGTCTACCTTGTCCATTTGTCCGTGGTCTGTCTGGGTATAAATAAGCTTGTATTTAAGTGCCCATCTCTTCTGTGTCTTTACCTCACTCTGCCTTGTAATCTACCCCTTTTCTCCACCACTGTAATTACACCCTCCTCCGGAGGTCTTGAGAACTGTACCCCCTTGCGTCGTTTCATCTTTCCCAGTCGTCGTGTCCTTTCCATCATTGATTTAGCATAGCGCGATTTGGCCAACGTTAGAATCGGGTGTAGTTTGTTAATGGTTCGAACTACGGGTTACTAAACCCGCTCGGTAACCTAAAACCGTAGCTCGAACGGCCGTCTCTTCCCTGTCTCACGACCGAGCGTTGCACTCAGGTCCCGGGAAGGCCATTCCGACTTTCTGGCCCGAATACCCTGGCGGCGCTGTGGGCGGGAGGGAGCGTTGGGACGACCAGGAACGGAGAGTGGTTAGTAGAAGGAACGGCGGGTTAATCTCCGCAGGGCAACGAGGGAAGCCCTCTCCGTTTCCGTAACAATTGGTGTTGGGAGTGGAATTTCGAGTCCCGCACTAAAAAATTTGTGCTTTTTGTGGAACATTTGGTCAAAATTGGAGCACCCGATATTTAGTTTAAAAAATAAAATAAAATAATAATAATAAAATTTGAAAGTCGCGCTATGGGAGATCAAGACGGCTGGGTTCCGGTAGAGGAGAGTGAGGCAGGGTCGATCCAGGACCAAATTGAGGGACATGAGGAGAGCGAAGCAGTGAGGACGGCAGGTTCGCAAAATGGCGGCGCTAGGCATGGGGAAGAGGAGCGCGAACAACAGGTCGGCGCCGCGCAGGGGATTGCGGTAGCTGTACCCGTGCCGCCAATGGACATGCAAGTCCTCATGGCACAAATAGGGGCCCTGTTGGCCCAGAATAGCGAACAATTGGAACAAAGAATGGGCAAGCAATTAAGGGATGACATGGGAAACCAGATCGGGGGTTTAAGGAATGACATGGGGTCCAATAGCGAGAAATTGAGGGAGGACATGGGGGCCCAGATCGGAGGGTTAGGGAGTAGAATAGAGGGATTAGGAAACAAATTTGAGGGGTTAGACAATAGATTAGGGGAAATACAGGAGGGGCTAACGGGGGTAGAAAACAGAATGGCCGCTCAAGAGAATCAAATGGAAGGGATGAAAAAGGGGTTAGAGGGGTTAGAAAACAGTATGGAAGGCAAATTGAGGGACATGAGGGACCAAGCGGAAAGGGAAGTTAAACAAATGGGGCAGCAGATAGAGGGGGTCAGAATGGGGGTAGAAACTAAATTGGATGCTCACAGGGAGGAAATGGAGCAGATGAGGGTGGCATCTGGGCAGGAGATGCTAGTGATGGGAGGGGAGATCAGAAGAGGTGTGAGTGAGGAGGTCGGAGGAGTGCGCGAGGAGGTGAGGCACTGTGAGGAGCGCATGGTGAAGGAGGTGAGAAAGGGGACTGTAAAATTGCAAGGTGGTATAGAGGAGTTGACGCTGGGAGTAGAACAGCTGACATTGGGACAAAAGGAGTTGAGGGACCAGGTAAAGAAGAACACAGCGGTAATAGAGGGTTTAAAATCAACACAGAAGGAGATGAAAATAAAAAAGAGTGTCAGACGGTACATGAGGACCTGACGAGGAAAATGAACGAGGTGGTAGAGGTGATGGAGGTTAAAGAGCGGGAGGTGCGGGAGCACATAGAAAAAAATAAGGTGGAGTTAGAGGAAGAACTTAAGGGGGCGCACGAGGAGATGAAGGAGGTGAAGCAGAAATTAGAAGAAGTGGAAGAAGGGGTGAGCGAAATTAAGAAGCGACGGAGAGGGGATAAGAAAGAGATAAAAGAGGAAGTAAAAGAATTGGTCCAAAGTCTGCGTTCGGATCGTGATGATGTGCTCATTAACCGGATGAGGGATTCGCAGGTGATGGAGGAGAAGCGAAGAGAAAGAGGACCCGGTGTAAGTGGTGACCAATATGGTCGTGCGTATGATGCGCCAGGTGATTTAATAAGCTTGGGGGTCGAGATGGACCCGGGCGTTCGTGAGAGGCCGCTGGTGAGGTGTGCGACTGGTGCAGAGTGCGTGGAAGGAGGAGGTGTGCGAGGATGTCCGACTATGGGGAGTGCGAAAGGTATTGGTGAGCCAGGGTGTGCGGTGGTGATTGGGTGTGTGCAAGAATGCACCCCCATGAGTGGTATGGAGTATGTACCGGGAGAGGGTGCGCAAGAAGGTGCACGAGAAAGGTGTGTAAGAGAATTTGCAATAACAAAGTGTATGGAGACACCTGGATGTGTGAGTATGGGAAGAGTCGCGTGTGGATGTGAGCATGTACGGGGAGCATCGACGTTGACCGGAGCAACGTTTAGGCTGACGGATAGTCGACACGAGCACTCAGTCCGTGTCGGGCTTTGGGTACTGCGGGAACCGGCGAGGGTTGTAATCATGGCGATTTCAAAAGAACCGCCATGCGCGATCCGCGCCGGGCCCCGCCCTGCACGGTCGCGTCCGTGCTTTGCCGGGCAAGGCGACCGGCCGGGTTTGAGGGGAGGCAGGAGGGGTCGGAACGGCGCCCCCCTGTGGTTGCGGCGTTCCGGCCGGGCAAGACTGAGCCATCGGGCAGGAGACCGAAAGGCTCCGCGCCGAGGTGGACCTTGGAATCTCGGCCCGAGTAAACCTCCTCCCCTGCATCGAGTGCCGGACGGACCCAACCGCAGTAGACGAACCACCCGCATTCATTGCTCGGCTTTGCGAGGCCGCGCTTTGAGAAAGTAATTTCCTGCACTGAGGCTCGTAGTTTAATGGACGATGGTAGGGATAGGGAATATGATTGGCAAAAATTGGATGGGCAAAATTGATAATGGGAGACGCCCGATGTGGAGGGATGGCAACTCTGCCATCCCTCCCATCCACCCGGGCAAATGCGCTATAGTTTATGGGGTGGCTATGACAACCGAGCCAGGGAGGGCTTGGTTATATTGATAGGGACTAGAGGTGACAAGAGGTGACAAGATTTAAGTAGGAGACTTGGTACCTGTAGTGGGGACGTAGTAGCTTAGTGTTTGATAATGACGTGGGAGCGCTGAGTGTAAGGGAAGACGGAGGAGCGCGAGTTTTAGAAGGGAGTAGACAGAGCAGATGATGCAGTATGAATGGAAGTGCTGGTGAGCAGCTTCAAATGAGGCATTGGTGAGGCAATGCTCCGAGGTGTGTGTGAGTGTACAAGTGATGAATGAGAGAGCATTGCGGATGAGTGTCATGGTGAGTAGTGAGTGTTGTGGATCAGCGCGAATGCGCTTTGGGGAGAGAAGGGTGCAGGCGGCACCAAGTATGAGAGCACAGGTGTGCAAGTACAGGTGTGTGGAATATATGGAGCAGAGAATGAGTGGTGTGGAGAGAGTTGGAGTAAGTGGTACGGAGTGGTGTGCATGGTGCGAAGGTGTGGATGGGGGAAGAGTGGACCCCTTTCACGAGTACCCGGGGAGGGTAGTTTAAAGAGCAGTTAGAAGGTATAGGTAAATTGTGGTTGGATATTGGCATTTGTGGTGCGGTTGCAGAATGGTATTGTGGATGGGTGCATTGGTGTGGTGAAATTGGCTGGTCGTGTGGCCTGTTAGTATGAGTGTGAATGGTTGGGCACTCCGCCGCTGTTAGATGTCGGCCAGGTGAGGCCGCAGGTGGGCTCTGGGAGCCGTTAGTGTCAGTGGGTGCCTGAGGATCCCGGGTGTCGATCGGGCAGCCCGTGCCAGAGAGGGCACCGAGGGGGTGAGAGTGCGAGAGGGCCTTCCCCAGTTAGTTAGGTAAGGGTGAGGAGCAGGTGAGCTCGGTAGGCAACAACAGTGGTCCACAATACCATTCTGCAACGCACCACAAATGCCAATATCCAACCACAATTTACCTATACCCTCTACCTAACACTTACACTACCCGCCCCGGGTATCCGTGATGGGGGTCCACTCTTCCCCCATTCACACCTTCGCACCATCCACTCCACTCCACAATTTCCACCATTCTCACTCCACGTATTCCACACACCTGCACTTGCACACCTGTGCTCTCACACCTGGTGCCACCTGCACCCTTCTCTCCCCAAGCGCATTCGCGCTGATCCACAACACTCACTACTCATACACTGCTCCACACACCTGTCCAGCTCTCACACAGCATCATCTCATCTAACTACTCCCCTCTGAAACTTGCGCTTCCCAGTCGTCCCTTTAAACTATTGCGCTCCCTCGTCATTATCATCCATACTAAACTACCTGCGTCCCCACTACAGGTATCAGTCACTAACTAAACCTTAACGTTACCTAATGTCATCTCTAGATCCCTAACAATATAACCTAACCAACCCGGCTAGTTTTCACTGCCATACACCCCCTAAGCTATAGCGCATTTGCCCCACATTGTGAGGGATGACAGAGTTGCCATCCCACCACATCGGGCATCTCCCACTACCAATTTTGCACATCAAATTTCAACAAATCAAAATTTTTGCCAATCACTACTCATCATCTGCCAATCCTTTGCCAATCATCAAATTTTGTCTTTTTCTAATTTCGGGGCCAAAACACTATCCTCGTCATTACAGTCTACTTACTAATGCCTCTCGGTGCACCAATTTACTTCTAAAGCTCGGCTGCGTACAGCCAAGCCATGAATGCGGGTTGTTCTGTGCCAGCGGCTGGATGCGTCCCGCATTCGGGGCAGGGACGGGGGCTTACCCGGCCCGAGATCCCACGCACCATCTCGGCACGGAGCCATCCCATGGCCCGATCTCGACCTGCCGGAATGCCTCAACAAAAAGTGGTCGCCATGACGACCCTTCCTATCGGGCTGCCAGCTCCGCCTAGTGGAGCACGGACGCGGCCATTCAAAGCGAGACCCGGCACGCACCGAGGGCCCGATTCGGCTATAAGTCGTTCTAACCTCTAACCCGGTTACCGTCGATGCTTCACCTGCATGCTTACATGCATACGCTACCCCTTTCTTGCTCATACCTCCAGCTGTTCCCATGCTCCTCGTCATACCTTCTCTAACACACCCAGGTACACTCATTCCACTCCCAGCCTTGGTCACACACCTGACCACCGAACACTTTGGCACACATTCGTTGGTCGCACACCTCACCAACACACCTCTTTGCGCCCCTTCCTAGGTCACCTCCTCTGTGACAATCACAGGTGTGCCCTCACTCGCACACCCAACTACGTGCCTCACGACCAATTCCAGCGTGCATTCCCACACACGCTCTACCATTCCAGGTGTGCATCCTTCCATTCCAGGTGTACATCCTTTCTCACCTGTCACAACCAACTCACGCTCCGTGTCACTCTTACTACTCTCACCTCCACTCTTGACAGCGCACTCACCCTAACTCCCGACAGCGCACTCTTTCCTCATGCACCTGTCCGTTACACACCTTTCTCACGCACACTCTTGTGCACACTCTCCCGTCACACCCTCTGTAACACTCACCACAGGCGTGCATTTTTCCTTGCCTTTGACAGCGCACTCTTTCCCCATGCACCTGTCCGTCACACACCTTTCTCGCGCACACTCTCCCGTCACACCCTCTGTAACACTTACCACACCGCGCTTCCATGTGCTCCCTCGCACACGCGCTACGACCGACTCACTCTCGCCAGCACCCTCACTCCTTGGCACGCACTTTTTCCTCACACACCCCAGAGTCGGACTTTCTCGCACACCTCCTTTTTCGCACACCACACCTGTCGCACACTTCACCAACGGCCTCTCACGAACACCCGGGTCCATCTCGACCCCCAAGCTCATTAAATCACCTGGCGCATCATATGCACGACCATATTGGTCACCACTTACACCGGGTCCTCTTTCTCTTCGCTTCTCCTCCATCACCTGCGAATCCCTCATCCGGTTAATGAGCACATCATCACGATCCGAACACAGACTTTGGACCAATTCTTTTACTTCCTCCTTTATCTCTTTCTTATCCTCTCTCCGTCGCTTCTTAATTTCGCTCACCCCTTCTTCCACTTCTTCTAATTTCTGCTTCACCTCCTTCATCTCCTCGTGCGCCCCTTTAAGTTCTTCCTCTAACTCCACTTTATTTTTTTCTATGTGCTCCCGCACCTCCCGCTCTTTAACCTCCATCACCTCTATCACCTTGTCCATCTTCCTCGTCAGGTCCTCATGTACCGTCTGACACTCTTTTTTAATTACCCCTACGTCCTTTTTCATCTCCTTCTGTGTCGATTTTAAACCCTCTATTACCGCTGTGTTCTTCTTTACCTGGTCCCCCAACTCCTTTTGTCCCACTGTCAGTTGTTCTACTCCCAGCGTCAACTCCTCTATACCACCTTGCAATTTTACCGTCCCCTTTCTCACCTCCTTCTCCATGCGCTCCTTACAGTGCCTCACCTCCTCGCGCACTCCTCCGACCTCCTCACTCACCCCTCTTCTGATCTCTTCTCCCATCACTTGCATCTCCTGCCCAGATGCCACCCTCATCTGCTCCATTTCCTCCCTGTGAGCATCCAGTTTAGTTTCTACCCCCATTCTGACCCCCTCTATCTGCTGCCCCATTTGTTTAACTTCCCTTTCCGCTTGGTCCCTCATGTCCCTCAATTTGCCTTCCATACTGTTTTCTAACCCCTCTAACCCCTTTTGCATCCCTTCCATTTGATTCTCTTGAGCGGCCATTCTGTTTTCTACCCCCATTAACCCCTCCTGTATTTCCCCTAATCTATTGTCTAATCCCTCTATTCTACTCCCTAACCCTCCGATCTGGGCCCCCATCCTTTGTTCTAACCCCTCACCGGTACCCCTCGCTTCGTCCCTCATTACCCCCATTTGGCCCTCCAATCGCTCACCCTGAGCATCCATCCGGTTCCCCATTACCCCCATTTGGTTTCCCATTACCCCCATTTGGCCCTCCAATCGCTCACCCTGAGCATCCATCCGGTTCCCCATTACCCCCATTTGCTCACTCTGCAGTTTGAGGGACGCCTGCATTTGCGCCATAAATTGCTCCATGAGGGCCTGCATTTGGGCCATCCCTCCCACTTGTGCAGCGGGTGCGGCCGCCGTAGCTATGTGCGAGGCGCCATTTTGAGCGCCCGCAACCTCGTGCGCGAGGACGCCATTTTGCGACCCTGCCACCCTCACTGCTTCGCTCTCCTCATGTCCCTCAATTTGGTCCTGGATCGACCCTGCCTCACTCTCCTCTACCGGAACCCAGCCGTCTTGATCTGCCATAGCGCGACTTTCAAAATTCGGGTTTTTATTTTTGTAAAACACAATCAAATTTCGCCGTTATAATTTCGAGCGCGTTTCACGCGCTCGGGTCCGATCTCACTCCTCGACACCAATTGTTACTGACACGACTTAGATGTTATGATGGGCCGAGCGGAGTGGCCGCCGTGTTCGCTCAGTTTACCCGATTACACTCGAACGTTGGCCGAATCGCGCTACGCTAGATCAATGAAGGAAAGGACACAACGGCTGGGATTAAGGCAACGACACAAGGGGTACAGTTCTCAAGACCTCCGGAGGAGGATATAATATTGGTTATGCAGAACGGTTAGATTACACGACAAGAGGTAAAGCACAGCAAGATGGGCACTTAGACACAGTCTTGTCTTATTCCCGACAGACCACAGACAAACGGGACAAGACTGACTCACACAGGGATTGATGGCAAGGAAGGGCAGGCAGTCGATAGCTCAAGGTGCACCTTGGCTCAGGGGCAGAATCGACCCGGTCCGGTCTAGAGATGCGGGGAGGTATCGTCGCGCTGGAGGTGGCGTCCTTTTCTCTCCAAGCTGAGGCGCATCTGACGTCACCTCCGTCTTCCTGCGCATGTCCAGCGGGGAGTGACACGCCCTCGGCTCGTTAGCTCCGCCCCAGATGGAATCGGTCCGCCGCTTCGAATTGGGTGCGGGGGGTTACCGGGCTCCGCCCTTGACGAGGAGCTGACAGTGAGCCCCTGCGTGGTAACCCCGTCGGAGCACATGTTCAATGGCGGCTAACCAAGCCGGAGTGAGGACGCGCACTCCCCGCGCCGCCGCCGCGCCGCCGCCGCTGTTGTTGTTGTTGGTGTTGTTGTTCCATGAGGAAGAGATGCGGGGAGGTATTGGGAGGTCCTAAACTTACTAATGGTGCCATACAATCACATTCTGGTGCAACGAAGAGTCAGAATTAATGGAAACGAGTCCTTAACTGACATAGACTAAGAATAACTAGCAAGATGTCCGAAAGTTGTCTACGTGAGATGCGGTGAACCTGGGCACGACATTTAAGGGGGGAAATAGGGGAAGGTCGGTTCTACAGAGTGTTGTTTACAGAAAATGGGACTAGGGAATGGGGGATTGGGGATAGTTGGGAAGTATTGGGGAAATAGGGGAATATTTACAAGCGGATATGGATGGAGGCCAAATCCCATATCCGCAACAATATATATATATATATATATATATATATATATATATATATATATATATATATATATATATGAAGATCTTTCTAACCATTGACTCAATGACTGATATTAATGTTCGGAACCTTCCGGGTGTCGTAGAAAGCTGAGATTTGGCATGCTGACGGACATTGAAACTGGTACACTGGGAAACAACACGGAACTATCGGAAAGCATCCATAAATAAAATTTTACGTTGAAAAACTGTTAACGAATAGGCAAAAAAACAACCCTCAAACAATATATAGCATTTAAAAATTGTGATGTCTTTAACTGTAAATTATGAAATAAACATGACAATAATGTCCATAAATGATAAAAAAGAAAAAGCATCTGTAAATTAAAATTTTATTTACAAAAACGGTAAACACGTCTGCGATAAAAACAACCTCAATCGATATCTACCATTTGAAAATTGTAATTTCTATAACTGAAAACTGTGAAACAAAAATCTCAATGAAAATTTAAGTAAAAACCGTAAACGCGTCCGTAAAATAAACCAGCCATTTCATTGTCATAAAATGAAATGAAACAAGTACTGAAAAGGATTACATAGTCAAACAAGATGGTATTCATATAATACTTACCCTGTGCAGTCAACTTGGTGCGATCCAAATCTTCTGTTTTCATGGGGTTTTTTTCTTTGAACCAATATGGCTGCCAGACCACGTGACCGATGACATCATAAATTTCCAATCTCCAATATAATTGATGCATAGATCACACTCAAAAAATTTCAAAGTGATCGGTCTAAGCATTGTATTTGTCGAATTATGACGTCATAATTAACGCAACAATGACATCGTCGTTAGCAACACTTATTCCCCATGTGGAGTTCTTTACAATGAGCCATGTTTCCATTTTTCCGTGGAGTAGTTTTGGAGATATAGAGGTGCAACGTTTTTCAGTTTTTCCAAAATAGCGCCTGTACCAACTGACTATGACGTAATAATTATCAACAAAAATTCTGCAGGATGAGGCACACCTACGGTGAAAATTGTGTCCAGCCCAGTAACAGTTGCAGAGAAAATAAAAATTTCATACTGATTAGATTAAGCGTTGTACTTGTCGAATAATAACTTCAAAAGAAGGCACCGATGAAATCACCAACAACATATATTATTCCCCATGGTGAGTACTTGAAAATGAGCCATGCTTCAATTTTTTCCATTGAGCTGTTTGGGAGATATAGAGGTGTAACGTTTTTCCAAGATGGCGTCCGTTCTACGTGACCTATGACGTCATAATTATGAATAAAAATGTTTTACTTGCGGAGGGGCCTCCATGGTAAACTTTAGTGTCAATCGAACCAACGGTTGCAGAGAAAATTAATTTTTAAAATGCAGACACGTACGGCACACATACGCAACTGAATGCTTAAATGTGATTTTCGCTTCGCGAGCGCAGGGTAAAAATGCGGACACATACGCACGCACGTACTCCACACGTACGCACGCACATGATCGCTTAACCGTGCTATTCACTTCGCGAGCGCAGGGTAACAATTGCCCATACCCAGTCCACATACCAAGCCCTCCTATACCGGCCAAGTACAGTTTTTGTACAAATGCATTCCAACAGTACGACTACTACTACAACTACTACTACTTTAATGGCTCCAGCCCTGTTTAGTGGCTTTAATGGCTACAATCACTCTCACCTTCCAGCCAACCAGGACTAACGTTCGAATGAAATTGATTTGGAAAATAATTTGGAATTTCTTCAGTGTGCCGCCATTAACTGGCGCACTCTTCAACGAAAGAACCCATGGGATCTTTAACTTCCACCAACTACAGATTAATATCTACCACACTTTTTGATGCAGCATCGAAAGCATGCAGCCTGTAAAGCTCAAATCCTACAGTTATAGTCCTGTTGCTAATCGAACCCAAACTAGACAGCTCAAAGGTAAGTGTGCTACCTCTGCACAATCCTGTGCGAATAAATACTTCCCGACACTACCAACCGAATGCTAGTTCCATCTCGATATATCAGGATGTCTGAGTATAATTATGAATTTTCAACGTTAAACTTTGTTTCATAATCCTTTCATTTTCAGCGATTCCCGTTTATTTGGTGTCCTGGATGAGCATGATGAACTGTGGAGAGGTTCCATACGGCTCCTTCCAAAGACAAATATTTAAGTGTGTCTACTTTCTTTTTGTCCAAATTTTAACTTAGATACCGAAATGTAGCGGAAAGATTTGGATTCCGCAGAAAGATTTGGAAATTCTGACCAATAAATGTCTTTAAACAAAATTGCTTCTCTGCTTAAAAGCTTTCGGGGAGATATATAAACAGGGAATTGATATCCTAAAGAATACCCTGAGCCAACAAGGTTTAGAGGTGTTTTCCCTAAATTATGCCACATATCAATATGCATAAATTATTGGAGGGACTTAAGGCACATGAAATTAAAATACGATTCCCTTTATTTTTGTCAATACATCAGAGGCCAATAACTTTAAGTGACAATATTATCACTTGAGAAACTCACTTCCATTGTGAAATCGAATCAATTGTCTGTAAAACTTTTGTGTGCATTTTCGAAAAACTTTTGAAATAGTTTTACTCATTCTAAGCACAGATGTTACGGAACATTGAAAGATGTTGAAAATTTCTGGGGACTTCATGTAGAGGAGATTGTTTAAGAAAAAAAGGGGGGGGGGGAGTGAAGAGTGGTACTTTGAAGGAGTCTGTGTTACATGTAATAATGTAAAGGAGTGCCTGTGCATTCGTGACTATAGCGAATGACGCTGATCGGAGTTACCACGGTACTGCAGTGTGTGGTGACAGGGGTAAAATGCCCAATGTGGGCACAGAATAGAATTTTTTTTATTAAGTGGGTTTTTTAATATATTTTTTTGTTTTTTGGGGGTGTTGGGAGTTTGTGGAGAAGAGTGTGCCTATGGCTGGAGGAGGAGAAGGAGTAGGGAACGCATGGCAGACAAAGCAGCTGTCCACGTACGGAGAATGTCGACCCCTACTGGGGTACAGAACGGGTCGGATGAAAAGGGGATGAAATAGGAGCGCCGCTGAGAGCTTTCCTGGGCTCAGCTCCACAACCACCACCACCCCCCTCTACCCAACCACAGCACCAGGCTTCTGTCCGCATGCTAATAACGCTCCTCTGATCTTCGCCCGGCCCATTGTCTCTCCCCGCTTGTCAAGGGCCGCATACCGCTGGCGGAATAAAGAACTCTTCGGTGGAGAATTTCTGGTGCTTTTGTGCTGAGCGCGGCCGCTTTCCCGTTAACGCAGCCTCGGAATATTCTCAATTAAAATGGGTCTCCGCGGGGGGGGGGGGGGGGGGTGGAAGGGGAGAAGGGAAGGAGGGGAGGGGGGAAAAGTGAGGAGAAGGATTTGGTGGGGGAGGAGTTCTTGTTATTCCAACTTTTTTCGTCTCAGAAACAGCTGGGAAGAAAGGACAAATCAGCGTTGACCGAGGCAAAAGAAATTAGGAAGAATTTTCCATTAATTTTTTTTCCCTGGGTCCGTTTGTGATGTCGGCGGGTGATGGTTAATTACGGATCCACTTGACCAAGGCACTTGGCCCAAAAAAACCAGACCGGCACATTCCTGGCTTCACCCCGAACGGCTGTCGGCAATCTCTGCGATACCTTAAGCAGCACCTGATCGCACATCGTCGGTTCGTGCTTAATTAACGTGCATAGCTAGGCACAGCGGGCATCACGGAACTTTGTTTTTATGCTTTACTCCTCAATGTTGTCTTAATACGTGACCTCCTCATTCGGCTTACTCGCACTCAGGGCCAATTGTTCCGTAAAATCACTCCAGATAGACCATGCAGTGACGTGGACATGCAAACTGGCTGATATACGATTTACAAGGTCTTTTTGTTAGTTTCATTCAGTGTTTTCTTTTCTTAACTCCCGTTTCACTTGGTGTTTCATTCGCATGTCTGACCTCTGTCAATATGTGCCAAAAAAACCCGCTTTGTTTAGGTTTACATCTGGCACATGATTAGCTGGAGTAAACACACACACACACACACACACACACACACACACACACACACACACACACACACACACACACATATATATATATATATATATATATATACAGTGTATGTACACACACACATATATATGTGTGTATATATATACACGACCAGTCAAAAGTTTTAGAACACCTCAATTTTTCCAGTTTTTATTGAAATTTACGCTGTTTAATGTCCAGTGAATAACCTGAAATGGTACAAAGGTAGGCAGTAAACTGCTCGAGGTTAAAAAAAAAAAGTTTAGGTTAGCAAAAACGGGAAAATAATGTAAATTGCACAGTTATATTGTAAAAAAAGGCCTTCTTCAGGGAACAAGTAATGGGTTAACAACTTACAGCTGTTCTGCAGCAATGTAAATAAATTAAGCCTTGAAAGTTGATGCAAAAAATTCCTACAGGTGTCCCAACCTCTGCTGATTACTTGATTACAACCCCCTTGTCTGTATAAAAGCAGTATTGGAACAGACTGTTATTACACCCACTGAAGCATTATTTGGACAATATTGTACTGCAGGAAGTAGTATATTGGAAACTGGAGGAAACTCTGACAGGAAGAGGTCTGGCAGACCCAAAGCCACAACAGAATCAGAAGACAAGTTTCTGAGAGTCAACAGCTTGCGTGATAGGTGGCTCACAGGGCAACAGCTTCAAGCACAGCTTAACACTGGTCGAAGTAAGCAAGTCTCAGTTTCAACTGTGAAGAGAAGACTTCGGACTGCAGGTTTGACAGGTCGAGTGGCAGTAAGAAAGCCATTGCTAATATGGTAAAATAAGAAAAAGAGGCTTGCCTGGGCCATGAAGCACCGCCAATGGACTACTGAAGACTGGAAGAAAGTCTTATGGACCGATGAATCAAAATTTGAAATCTTTGGTTCATCACGCAGGGTTTTTATACGGCGTCGAGTAGGTGAAACGATGGTTCCTCAGTGTGTGACACCAACTGTCAAACATGGAGGAGGAAGCGTGATGGTCTGGGGCTCTTTTGCTGGATCGAGAGTCAGCGACTTGCACAGAGTGACTGGCACCCTGAACCAAAAGGGCGACCACAGCATTTTGCAGCGCCATGCAATACCCTCTGGTATACGCCTAGTTGGTCAGGGGTTCATCCTACAGCAAGATAATGACCCTAAACACACCTCCAGGCTATGTCAAAACTACCTTCGAGGAAAAGAACAAGACGGAAGGCTTCAAATCATGGAATGACCAGCACAGTCTCCAGACTTAAACCCCATCGAGCTGGTTTGGGATGAACTGGACAGAATGGTGAAAGCAAAGCAACCGACAAGTGCAACACATTTGTGGGAACTTCTGCAACTGTGTTGGGAAGAACTTCCTGAACAATATTTGATTTCCATTGTAGAAAGAATGCCACGAGTGTGTTCGGCGGTTATATCTGCAAAAGGTGGCTACTTTGCTGAGTCAAAAATTTCAATTAAATTTTGTTAAACAAAATGATTCTATGATTTCTTTTTTATCTCCAATTGTCTATTTGTTCTATGCTTAATTTCAGAGTACATTGAGACATTAAACTGCATAAATTTCAATAAAAACTGGAAAAATTGAGGTGTTCTAAAACTTTTGACTGGTAGTATATATATATATACATACATACATATATATATGTACACACACACACACACACACACACATATATGTGTATATACATATATATATATATATATATATATATATATATATATATATATATATATATATATATATACAGGATATCCGCAAATTATTGTTCCAAATTCAAACTCTAATGGAAAAAAACAACGAACTTGGGTACAATGATGCTGATTGCTTCATGTAAAATAGCATTTCTCGAACTTTTATCAACCTTTTTCCTTTTCTGGGTGTCACCCACAAGAAAAAGTGCAGTGTGTTACATTTATTATAGAGACAAAATCCCCTGTCGTAGATAGGTTCAAGGAACCTTCAGGCTGATCTATGGAAGGCAGCCATCATTGTGAAAAAAACGATTCGTGAGTGGCACAAAAGGTTGATGAAGACTGGTAGCATTCTGCAGAGGATGGGTGATGCCGGCCAAGCACAAGTGGTGAGGATGTTGAACACGCTAGTGAGTCGTTTCAGCACAGTTCCCATGAATCCATTCGGATTCCGATGATGATCTTGAGAGATCTTGACAAGAAAACTTTGAGAAATGTTCTTTCCTATGCAACAAATCGCATCGTATCCAATTTCGTTATTTATTTTATTATGGTCTATATTTGGAACGGTAATTTGTGGATAATACTGTATTTCTATATTTATGTTTTTATCTAGATCAATGTCAATGATGTTAATATCTAATTTGAAACGTCGCATTTTCCTGAACAACTCCTTGGAAATGCTGCCTTTGTTTTCCCAATTTTATTATTTCAAATAAAACACCCTGAATTTTTGTGTAATGGCAAAAACTAAAAGTATTCAACTGCAAAGACAACAGATTCAACAATTCATAGTGGAGTGGAACAGCTTTACGTGCACCCTGCAAGCACTTAATCGATTTTATTTTCTCAAACACCCCGATCTCCGTTCCAAGACTTTGAGCGCGACAGCAGCGAATGTCAATCATGTACTAAAGATTCGCGCCGCCTTGACGGGTCCTCCTCGGATGATCACCTTGTAATGAACTGCTCGCACCCTGCAGTGGCTAATTAGCAAACTAATTTGCCATATAAACACGGACTTAATTGTTGTTTGTGAAAAGAAGGTTTCTTTTGGTGATGTTAGTGACGAAATGTCACTTTTACGGCTGGGCTTACAGCAAACACATACATACAATCATACATACATACATACATACATGCATACATACATACACACACATATACATATATATATATATATATATATATATAATATATATGTATATATATTTTATATATATATATATACATATATATATATATATATATATATATATATATATATATATATATATATATATTATATATATATATATATATATATATATATATATATATATATATATACATATATACTGTATGTATATATATATATATATATACATACATACAGACATACATACATACATAATACACATATATATATATATATATATATATATATATATATATATATATATATATATATATATATATATATATATAATATACATACATGCATACATACATACAGACATACATACATAATACACATATATATATATATACATACATACATACATACAAACGTGCACGTATATGTTGCTGTTTCCCACATTTGCCATCCATAAAATATTATGTTCGCAGTCGTAGCAAATTCATTCAACAAAACCCAAAACATTGCCTGCGGAGAAATGGTTTGAATATTTTGTTAAAATAAAAAACCTTTGCCATACAAACCTGAATTTTGCACTTTTGCCATAAAAACTGCAACAGGCAGTCAAGTATAATAAATAAATAAAAAAAGAAATTATATATATATATATATATATATATATATATATATATATATATATATATATATATATATACATACATATATATATATATATATATTGTTACGGATCTCCGACGTCGGCTCTCCCCTTATCAAGCGGGGGTTAATCCCCTTGTCCTTTTATCTGGCCGACGCGAGTCCTGGAAGTTATAACGTCCTTCCCGGCGCGGTGTTAGATAGGGTTTATTAGGCCTAGGGATTCGCTGCAACCTAAGTACTAACGCCGGCCGGAAACGAGGGAATAACTCCCGCCCAAATCACGGATATTGGTGGAAACGCTGAGCGGATAGCGATCCACGACCCGAGCTGTTAACCATGTGACTAAACCCGATTGTAGCAGTTCCGAATCGTGCCACGCTTACCCAATTAGAGAAAAGATTAATGCGATCGGATGGAGAGGAAACCAGGAAAACAGGAAGAACAGATGGGTTTATTAATTATGTACAAAGAAGAGGAAACGAAAGGAATGTACAAGAAAGAAAGAGGAAGGAAAAGTGCACAGGGCAGTCTTAACTGCAGTCTTAACTTATTCCCTGGACAAACGGGCCCGTCTCACATACAGACACTCACACGGGGATTGCAGATGGAAGGGTGGAAGGTCCGGCGATGGGGTCCATGCTCCAGTCCGGCTCTGGTCCAGCAGACGAAAACCGGCAGGCAGCTCTTCATGTAGCGTAACGCGAGCAGACACTTATAATGACGGGGGGGAAAGCTCGTATACTCGCGTACGTAATATGTGCATGACTCGCGCCAAATGCCCCCTCCCCAATGTCCTGCACGCTGCAGTTCGTGGCAATCCTCTGTAATCACGACAGTCCTTTATAATACCATCAGCGCTTTCCACAATGATCAGTCCTTTATCACGCTGCAAATTGTGCCAGTCCTTTCTGGTAAGTCCTTTCCGCACAGTCCTTTCAAGCCCTTCAAATCGCAGCAGTCCTTACGAGGGCTTTGTGCGCTGGCTTTTATAAGTCAAGCCAGCGATCGCTCTGCAAGTCCCAACCATGCCCTGTCAGGCGATGTCACTCCAGCCCTGGTTCGCTGGTTATCGCTTACCGGCCCCGCCCTGACGGCTGGGTGACGTGGCCACACCTCCTCCCTGGTGCTCCGCCCCCTTTTTCCGGGCTTCACCTCGTGGCTTATGGCGGCGTTGAGCGAGCTCACGGGCAGCGAAGGCTGCGGCCAAGGAGCGTACCAAATTGGGAGGGGCCACGGGGCACAGACTGGGGAGCGCGCTTAATGGCGTCGCTTGGAGGGAGGCTAAAAAATGAACGAAAGGGCCTACTCTTATTTGAATGATGCAACGCAGATTCAACTATTGGAAAATGGCCTTATCTAACACATACTAAGAAATAACTGATGTCCTATGGTGACCTACGTGTTGCTCGTGGCCTATCTATGGGGTGCTACCTTTAACCTTTAATGATGTTATATCTATTTACAAGTGTGGGTTCTCAAAAGCGCAACAATGTACATATATATCTATATATATATATATATATATATATATATATATATATATATATATATCTATATATATATATATATATATATATACATACATACATACATACACACACAAATATATATATATATATATATATATATATATATATATATACATACATACAGTCACGTGAAAAATTAAGTACACCCCATGTAAAGTTTTGACTTTTTCAACATATTTCAACATACAGCTATTTGATCTTGATTTCAACAATGTTGATAGATAAGGGTGATATAATATAACAAATATCATGCAAAATTTACATTTTGTAGTCCATTGTATAATTTAAATAAACATAAATGCAAATTTCGCATGTGGAAAAAGTAAGTACACCCTTGGATCTAATAGGTGGTATTGTCCCCTTTGGCAGAAGCAACCACAAGTATGCGTTTCTTTTAACTGTCTAACAGTCTCTGACATCGACTGGGAGAAATTTTTGCCCACTCCTCCATGCAGAATTCTTTCAGCTGTGCGATGTATGAGGGGTTTCTTGCATGCACAGCTCGTTTCAAATCCCTCCACAACATCTCGATGGGATTTAGATCCGGGCTTTGACTTGGCCATTCCAGAACCCTCCATTTCTTTCTTTTCAGCCATTCCTTGGTTGATTTACTGGTATGTTTAGGGTCATTGTCATGTTGCAAGGTCCACCTTCGGTTGAGCTTCAACTTTCTGATAGGTGGCCTCACATTATCCTCAAGCACCCTCTGGTACAATGAAGAATTCATAGTGGATTATATGATGGTGAGCTACCCAGGCCCTGATGCAGCAAAGCTGCCCCAAACCATAATATTTCCACCACCATGCTTTACAGTTGGTATCAGGTTCTTGTGGTCAAATGCTGTCTTTGGTTTTCGCCAAACATGTCTTGTGGTACTGTGGCCAAATAGCTCTACCTTTGGCTCATCTGTCCAGAGCACATTGTTCCAGCAGTGCTGGTCTTTGCCTAGGTGTTCATTGGCAAACTTTAGTCTTGCCCTGATGTTCTTTCTGGACAGCAAAGGTTTCCTCCTGGCACCCCTCCCATGTAGATCAAATTTGTGCAGTCTCTTTCTAATGGTAGACTCATGCACTTTGACATCAACAGTGGCAAGAGCTACCTGTAGGTCCCGTGATGACATTCTGGGGTTCTTAGAGACTTCTTTCAGCATCTAGCGGTCTGCTCTCGGGCTGAACTTGCTGGGGCGGCCTGGCCTGAACAAGTTGGCAGTTGTTTGGAATCTTCTCCACTTGTAGATGATCTTCCGGACAGTCGAATGATTGAGTTCAAATTGTTTGGAGATCTTCTTAAATCCCTTCCCAGACTCATAGGCATCTATAACCTTCTTTCTTAAGGCCTCAGAGAGCTCTTTTGATCTAGGCATGGTGACGCCGCACACTTCAACAACAAATAGCAAACCAAACTAAATGTCTGAGGGTTAAATAAGACAGGTTCCTCCAAGATCCTCTCTAACGATGTTCTAATCATTTGCACCTGAGCTGGTGCACCTGATTCTAATATTAGGTATTTGAAGTAGTGATAAATGTAGGGGTGTACTTACTTTTTCCACATGCGAAATTTGTATTTATGTTTATTTAAATTATACAAGGACTACAAAATGTAAATGTTTCATGATATTTGTTATATTATATCACCTTTATCCATCAATATTGTTGAAATGAAGATCAAATAGCTGTATGTTGAAATATGTTTAAAAAGTCAAAACTTTACATGGGGTGTACTTACTTTTTCACGTGACTGAATGTATATATATATATATATATATATATATATATATATATATATATATATATATATATATATATATATATATATATATGTACACACACACAAAGATATATATATATATATATATATATATATATATATATATATATATATATATATATATATATACATATATATACCCACATAAATATATATATATATATACTATATATATATATATATATATATATATATATATGTATGTACACACACACAAAAAATATATATATATTTATATATATATACAATTACAACAACATGCATTTTAAGGCCATTTTCCCTGCTAGAGTGGGGGTTAGCCTTGCGTTCCCCATGACAATGTTCTCCATTTTGCCCTATTTTCTGCATCTCTCCTTGTTAACCCCCTTGCCCGCATTTCTTCTTCCACCATCTTCCACCAATCTTCCCCACCTTCTACTTCCTTCTGCATTCATTTCCATCACTCTTCTCAACCAGTCACTTTCATCCTTCCTCAACACATGACCAAACCATCTCAACCTTGTCCTCTTCACAGCATCAATCACAGGCTCTATTCCGTTCATCTTTCGCAATTCATCATTTGTCTTCCTCTCTCTCAACGATACTCCGCACATCCATCGAACCATTTGCATTTCCACTCTTTCCAGCCTTCGTTGCTGCTCTACGTTCATTACCCATGTCTCGCTCCCATAAATCAAAACACTTCTCACACATGCAGCATACACCTTTCCCTTCAGCTTCAACGACACTCCCCTCCTCATCAGCACGCCACTCAGTTCCGGAAACTTCTTCCATGCACATCTCACTCTTGCAACCGTTGCCGAGTCTGATCCACTTTCTCCATTCAGCATGTCTCCGAGGTAGCAAAATGTTTTCACACCTTCCAGATTCACGCCGTCTCCAAGATCCACCTCAACATTTCCTCCATCTGCAGCTCCCTCTGTGCCCACCTTATATTTGAATGTAGCTGCCACACTGGTAATGACCCTCTCAGACCACTACATTTTTGATGAAACACTCAGCGCACATTGTACATTGAATGGAGTTCACTCCGACACCCTTCCTGCACACAGCACATGGCCACTTCCCAGTTCTTTCCACCTCACCACATGCTTTACCACTTGCCATCACCTTCGTCTTTCCTATATTCACCTTCAGACCTTTTGTCTCCATACATTCCTTCCACTTGTTCATCTTTTCCTACAGTCCATCCATACTTTCCGCAATCAATACCAGATCATCTGCATACAACAACTCCCACGGTAAACCCTCCTTTACGTTCTGAGCCAGCACCTCCATCACAGCTACAAATAGTAGTGGACTTAGTACCGACACCTGATGCACTCCCACCTTCACCTCAAACCCACCACTGTTCCCGTCCTTCGTCCTTACAGCTGTGCGCGCTCTTTTGTACATTGCCATCACAACTCTGATCAACCATTCCTCCACTCCTAACTTCCTCAATGCCCATGCCAATACTTTGCGTGGAACCCTATCGAATGCTTTCTCCAGATCAACAAACCCAAGAAACAACTTCTTCCTCTTCTCCATGTACTTCTCCTGCAACTGCCTCACAATAAAGAGCGCGTCTGTCGTTCCTCTTCCTGGCATAAATCCAAACTGCATTTCATCGATCTTCACCTTCTTCCTTATCCTCCTCTCCAACACCCTTTCCAATACCTTCATTCCATGCTCCAATAACTTTATCGCTCGGTACGAGCCACACTCCAGAGGGTCACCTTTCCCCTTGTATAGAGGGACGAGGCTACTTAGTTCCCAATCCACTGGAATGCGGCCTTCTTCCACCACCAGATTACATATCTCTGTCATTCTCTTCACACCCCAACTTCCTGCTGCCTTCAACATATCTCCCACAACTCCCGTCGGCCCTCCCGCTT